>NW_006796766.1:1009952-1073013 GCF_000442215.2 Lipotes vexillifer | reverse complement strand
ATATATATATCACCAGGATATGGTGGCAGAAAACCATTTATAAGCCACTTTTTAATAAATTTGTTATAATTGCTAATGAAGTTTTTTGTCATGTAAGGTAAAAGATACTTTCCGTAATGACTATATATTTATTAAAGAGTGAAATTATACATAGGTATAAAATCATTTTTTTTGAGTAATTCTTCATGATATTATTTGGTTATTTAAGAGGCAGCATGTACTTTTATTTATTTTTTTTTTACATTTAATTAATTTTGGGGGCTGCGTTGGGTCTTGGTTGCTGCGCACAGGCTTTCTCTAGTTGAGGTGAGCAGGGCTACTCTTCATTGTGGTGCCCAGGCTTCTCACTGTGGTGGCTTCTCTTGTTGTGGAGCACGGGCTCTAGGTGCATGGGCTCAGTAGTTGTGGCACACGGGCTTAGTTGCTCCGCGGCGTGTGGGATCTTCACGGACCAGGGCTCAAACCGGTGTCCCCTGCATTGGCAGTCGGATTCTTTTTTTTGTTTTGTTTTTGTTTTTGTTTTTTTTGCGGTACGTGGGCCTCTCACTGTTGTGGCCTCTCCCGTTGCGGAGCACAGGCTCCGGATGCGCAGGCTCAGCGGCCATGGCTCACGGGCCCAGCCGCTCCACAGCATGTGGGATCTTCCCGGACTGGGGCACGAACCCGTGTCCCCTGCCTCAGCAGGCGGACTCTCAACCACTGCGCCACCAGGGAAGCCCAGCAGTCGGATTCTTAACCACTGCTCCACCAGGGAAGTCCGGCAGCATGTACTTTTAAATATCTTTTTCATTTTCTAATTTCACCTCCCTGTTTAAAATAAGTCTTGATTCTAGCAGTCTTCACATATGTGTCTCTCTCTAATTTTGCTATTCTTCTCCTGTATTTTATTCAGTCTGGACAACTATTACCAAATTCTCCCTCTGATTTCTGATATGTTATCTTTTTACTTAAGCTGTTCCCTTCATTGTTCAGAATATTCTCTTCTCCATCTTTATCTTTTAAACCCCTACTCTACTTTGAGGCCCATCTAAAGCAGTACTTTTTTCGATGAAATTTGCTATGATGATCTTTCTTTGCATTTCATCATGGCACTTGAACGTATTATTACAGCACTTAAGCACATTTTGCTTTATTTCATTGTTATTTTCCTCATCTCAGATTGTAACTTATGCAGAGAAAGTGATTGTCTATTAAGTGCTTTTTACAATTTAGGAACTCATGTTTAGGTATTGACCTAATTTTTTCATCTACTGCTTTCAAATTATGCCTTCTCTGTTTACTGTGTAAAAGTTACTTGGAAACATTATCCTTGTGTAGTTTTATTTTTAGGTCATCTAGATTAACAAATCAACTTTTTTAATAAAACAGATTTTGCATTTTCTCTGGCTGGAATGACTTTTCTTTTTTCTTTTTTCTTTTTTTTTTTGTGGTACGCGGGCCTCTCACTGCTGTGGCCTCTCCCGTTGCGGAGCACAGGCTCCGGATGCGCAGGCTCAGCGGCCATGGTTCACGGGCCCAGGCACTGCACGGCACGTGGGATCTTCCTGGACCGGGGCACAAACCCGTGTCCCCTGCATCGGCAGGCGGACTCTCAACCACTGCACCACCAGGGAAGCCCCTGGAATGACTTTTGGCTATTTAAAATGAATCAGTTCTGTCTTGGAGCACATTTTATTTGTTTCAGAATATTGTTGTATATTTAAACAGAGAATTTTTTCTCTCATGTTAAGTTAGTAATACTTGATAAGGGTTAGAAAAAAAAATCTAGGAACTGGGCGTAAAAGATTTAGTTTGCTTTACTGTTAAGTTTTTACTATTATTTAGGGGCAATATGTAGTTAAAAATATATAGCAAACGGATATATCTAATTTTGCTTTTTATTCAGCCTTTTGTTATGGCTAACTGTTAAAAATGTGAATGGAGTTAACAGCAGACATTCTGGACAGATGACATTTAAAAAATACTCATAAAACCCTATTAAGGTATTGTTGGTTGGTATTTTAGCAATTTAGGGCTTTGGCATGAAGCGTTAACACTGTTAAAGACATGGATTGTGTATTGTGACCCATATATTAGGATTTTAATATTTTTTAATTTTTAAAATTTTCTAATTTTACTTGAAAAGAATTTTTCAAACTTGATATTAATTTTTTCATAAAACTATGGTCAGCACATATTACTTACTTATGAATGTTCTATTTTTCTTTCAGTGTTTCCTCTAAATCAAACTTGCATCTTCTTTCATCATACTTCAAATTCTTCTTTTGTTTCAGCAGCACAGCCATTATCCAGGTTTAAAAATCTTTAAGTCATCTTTAGTCTTTGACATTCAGAGTTATTGTCAAAAGCACTATTGATTTTTCCTTGGGAATGTCTCTTCAATATATTGTTATTTTTCTTCCTTTTTGCTTCTATAAACCCAGTCTATGACCTTATTACCTCTAGTACAGTAATATCTTCTTTAATTTCTCCAACTTTATCCTCTTTCTACTTTAGTCCATTCTGCATTTGGTTCTGACATTTTCTGTGAATATCGTTTTTATATCCCTTCTCTGCTCAGAGGTATTTCATGGATTCCTCCATCATAGTGAAGAACATATGGTATTTAAGAATCTTAAATAAAATGCGACTTTTTATTTTTTTTTTTTTTTTTTTTTTTTTTTTTTTTTCTCTCCCGTTGCGGAGCGCAGGCTCCGGACGCGCAGGCTCAGCGGCCATGGCTCACGGGCCCAGCCGCTCTGTGGCATGTGGGATCTTCCCGGACCAGGGCACAAACCCGTGTCCCCTGCATCGGCAGGCGGACTCCCAACCCCTGCGCCACCAGGGAAGCCCAGAATGCGACTTTTTAAATAAGGCTTTCATGACCTACTTTTACATTTTTTTTAGCCAGTCTTATGTCATAACTATTTTCCGTAGGTAACAAGTGCGGTATATTAGTTTTTCTTTGAGTGCGACATATTTCTTCCTATTACGTGCCTTCTTTCATATTTCTTTAGTACCAGAATTGTATTTCTTTCAGTTGTCCACCTGTCTGAACATATCTATTCTCCATAGCCCTAGCTCTTTTTCTGTGTTTTACGTGAAGGTTCTTTGCTGCTGCTTCTCCTTCTCCTCCTCTTCCTCTTTTTAATAAAACTTGCTGTCTTCCAACGTATAGTCTGCACACAAATTTGGAACTTAAATAAATTAGGAACTGTATTGCTTACTCTAGGTTTAGTGTTCGTAAGTCTCTCGAAATAGAGTTTACACTTTGGGGAGTGGAGTGGTGAAGTAAGTCTTAGATTTAGGACTTGGCAGATTAGAGAGCTCCCATTCAATATTTAATGAGTAAGTACAGTTCTTTTCACCACAGTGCTTATAATTTCAGTCCTTACTAGTAAGTGCTCAAGTATTACTCGCTAGTTGACTTAGAAATTAAAGTAATAACAAAATTATTTTAACCCGCCCCAAACTTGGCTCATGACTTAAAACTACTGCAATATTTTTAATACCTTCCAACTTTTATCAAATATTTTTCCCTGATTGCAATATTGAGCACACAGAAAATTTAGAAATTTTCTTAGCATTGTATCTTATACATATTTTCATGTTATTACATAGTCTGTGTTTATTTTTAATAGTGCAGTGTTCTAGTAGATGACTTTACTTCAACATTCCCCTAGTTCTGACTGTATTGGTTATTACCATATTTTGTGTTATTTATGCGAGTTCAATAAAAAGCTTGAGTGAACTCACTTTTAAATATTAATTATATCCAGTTTTTAAAAAACTAACTCAGAATTCCATGTTATTTCAGGCCTTTCGTGAAGGATCTAGGAAATCATCAAGAGTTAAGGTAAACACATTAAATTTAAGCCCTTATTATCAGTTGTCAAATATCTAGTGGTTAACTAAGTCGTTGCCTGTTCATAATAAAGTAAATTATGCTGTCTTAATTCTGTGTCATTTTATTGCTTATTATCTTTACCAGAAGTGGGACGATAGAGAATTATAATAGCGTTAATATACCACTCTTGGAGATATTAACACTGTTAAAACATTAAACAAAAGGAGATATATAAGTAATTTCTAACAGTAAAATTTCTAATACTAAAATTAAAATTTTTCATTTATCATTATATTCCGTGTCTCCAGTACCACTAGTATTCTAGACATAGAAATGCGAAATAATATTTGGAATTTGAAATTTTGCTCTTTTGCAAAGTTGGAATTCTAGTGATTTAGTTGTCGGTAGTTATAAAATATTATAAAATCACCATAGATTCACCGTGTAAGTACAAACTAGTCACTTGTGCCTTGAATTATTTAGAATACATCCTCAATGTTGTAGATGCCAAGATTGCTGAGAGAAGCAAGCCCCCCCAGCTCTGCCTCCCCTTAAAAGATAGTTTCTGTTGGATCACAGAGGTCAACTATACAGTGTTACTCTAACTTTCTAGGTTAGGTAGTAAAGGAGAATGAGTATCTTAAGTTGACAGATATTAAAATAGGATGTGGGAAGCATATTAGAATACATCTGTTGTCCCCATAGTATAAAGTGTAATAATTATTAATTATTCCACATTCCTGGAAAACAGATCATTAAGCAGCTGTCCAATGATTATTCTTGCATAGTTTTGGAACTCTTTCTTAAGAATGTTAATGCATGGTGTCACTCAGCATACTGCAAGTCCAAAGTCTTATAAAATGTTCTGTATATGTTAAAGTTGGGGGTTTTATATTTACTATATTAAACTTGTATTTATGGGATTTTCACTGACACCAGAATGAAGAGGTCTGAAAAAGGGTTTTTTATTAAGCTGTTGGAACTATTGATACTCCAGTGGTTTTCCTTTTTTCCCATTTTATCTAATCTGAATAGCAGGCTTAATGAGGAAGGAGCATCTTTTACTTAACTGAGATATTTTCATTTATTATGTAAAGAAGTGACTAAGGAATTAAAATTTGAAAAATGCTTTGTTCATCTTTGAAATTTTTTCATTAACTTGAATATGTCTTTAAGATCATTACATTTCTAATAAGTAATTCATATTAAAAAGGCTCAAGAGATATAGAAGAGATGTATTGAAGAGAAACCAAGTTAGTAGAGGATTTATTTTAGGGGGGGAGGGAGAGCAAAAAAGAAAACAAATTAAAGACTGAGAGGATTTCTTTAATAAAGCTGATGAAGACCTTAATATGTGGTATCATATAGGAGAAAGACAAATACCATATATTATCACTTATATGTGGAATCCAAACAATAAAACAAATGAATAAGTAGAATAGAAATAGACTCACAGATACAGAGAACAAACTAGTAGTTACCAGTGGGGGAAGAGATGCCAAGGGCAAGATGGGGTTAGGGGCTTAAGAGGTACAAACTACTATGTATAGAATAAATAAGCTACAAGGATAATAATAATAAGCAAAGGGAATATAGCCAATATTTTATAATCACTTTAAATGAAGTATGATCAATAAAAAATTTTGAATCACTACGTTGTACACCTGAAACTAATATAATATTGTAAATCAGTTATACCTCAATATATAAATAAACAAATAAATAATAGGGGTAGTAAAAAAAAGTGATTGTAAACTTTTGTGTTGGTATATAGTATTTGAAAAACATTTTTGTATTATATAAGCCATATTCACTATAGAAAATTCTGAAAAATAAAAAAATAAAAATAAAGGCCCAAAAATATGTGATGTTTCATATTTGTATAAAAATCTGTTCTTTATCAAGTGGTCATTATAATGTAGAATATATAATTCCATAAAAGATCAGTTGGTAAAAGAAACCTACCCCTATCAAATAGTTGAGCAACTTACTATCGTTTGTTTCATTATAGAAAAGAATACTTTTTGTAATAAAGATTATTTACTTATATGGAAGGTGGACTGATGGTAAATTTTAGTAAGTGTTACCATACACATGTACATGTCTAACAGCATATATAAGAATTTTCATGAAATCTATAATGTGATTTTAAAATTTCACAGTTATGGTAGGTTGTACACATTATAGAAATAATCTATCTTCTCATAAAGGTGTTCCGTTCTGTAGGAAAATTGATGAACAGCATTTGCAAACAACCAAATTGAAACTTCTTGTGTTAATAAATCCATTATAAATTTGAATTATGCTATCGATAAGATATATGTTTTTGTTATCTGTATTTAATTGATTTTCGTCCTAAGACTGCAAATAATTAATTGAGGGAGTCTAGGCTTTAATAAACTTTTAAAATGTGTGGTAATTATGCCTTTCTGTAAGTTGCATTCCAATGAGAAAAGGATTCCCTTTTTGTTTCCTAAAACCTATTGAGAGCTTGTAAGTTTTCACTGCTTGGCATTTAGCATTCTTTTTCTTTTCTTTTTTTTAATTTTTATTAGAGTGCTGTTGATTTACAATGTTTTCTGCTATACAGCAAAGTGAATCAGTTATACATATACGTATATCCACTCTTCTTTAGATTCTTTTCCCATATAAGTCATTACAGAGTACTGAGTAGAGTTCCTTCTGCTATACAGTAGGTCCTTATTAGTTATCTATTTTATATATAGTAGTATGCATATGTCAATCCCAATGTACCAATTTATCCCTCCCCCCTTTCCCCCTTGGTAACCAAACCATAAGTTTGTTTTCTGCATCTGACTCTATTTCTGTTTTGTAAATTAGTTCATTTGTACCATTGTTTTAGATTCCACATACAAGCGATATCGTATGACATTTGTCTTTCTCTCTTTGACTTACTTCACTCAGTCTGACAATCTCTAGATCCATCCATGTTGCTGCAAATGGCATTATTTCGTTCTTTCTATGGCTGAGTAATATTCCTTTGTATGTATGTACCACCTCTTCTTTATCCATTCATCCATCGATGGACATTTAGGTTGTCCATGTCCTGGCTATTGTATATAGTGCTGCAGTGAACAATGGGGTGCATGTATCTTTTCAAGCTATGGTTTTCTGCAGACGTATGCCCAGGAGTAGGATTGCTGGATCATGTGGTAGCTCTATTCTTAGTTTTTTAAGGAACCTCCATACTGTTCTCCATAGTGGCTGTACCAATTTACCTTCCCACCAACAGTGCAAGAGGGTTCCCTGTTCTCCACACCCTCTCCAGCATTTATTGTTTGTAGAATTTTTTTTTTTCCGTAGAATTTTTGATGATGGCCATTCTGATTGGTGAGAGGTGATACCTCATTGTAGTTTTGATTTGCATTTCTTTAATAATTAGTGATGTTGAGCATCTTTTCATGTGTCTCTCGGCCATCTATTTAGGTCGTCCGCCCATTTTTTGATTGGGTTGTTAGTTTTTTTTGATATTGAGCCACATGAGCTGTTTATATACTCTGGAGGTTAATCCCTTGTTGGTCACTTTGTTTGCAAATATTTTCTCCCATTCTGTAGGTTGTCTTTTCGTTTTGTTCATGGATTCCTTTGGTGTGCAAAAGTTTTTAAGTTTAATTAGGTCCCATTTGTTTATTTTTGTTTTTATTTTCATGACTCTAAGAGATGGATCAAAAAACATCTTGCTGCATTTTGGCATTTAGCAATCTTATCTTACAGATTTTAATAGCGGGTATTAGGAGAAGCAAGCACTTAAGCTTAAAGGTCTTTATTTTGTGAGACATTTTATTCTCATGTTGAATTTATCATGTGGACAGTTGATTATAGATCTTGGAATTATACAAAATTAAGATATCAAAGTATATTTTTATTATAAAACATGTTAAAAATTGAAGTATTATATCAGAAAATAAGTTTATACTTAATATGCAGTATGTATAGTTTACATAATAATTGCAATTTTTTTTCTGGTTAAATAGAACTGTGAGTACAGAGTAGATATTGGCAGTCTCAAAAAAATTATTACACGCTATCTTTTTTTAACCGTTAGCTGACAGTGACTCCAAAGTTTTGGGTATTTTCAATTTTATTGAAAGCCCCCATTTGGCTACAGTAGTGAAGCTTAAGTTTCTGCTATTCAACTTAACTCTGCTTCCTTCAGTTTTCCAACTCGTGTGTCTGGCATCAGTATAAAAATGTATTAAGCTGCTCACTTACAGTCTTTTTTTTTTCCTTTTTCCTACTAGGACCAACTTAGAAAGCCTGTCATTATTTCTGGTTTATATTGTATTCTTTTATATAGACTGTCATATTTTGTGTGTGTGTGTGTGTGTGTGTGTGTGTGTGTGTGTGTGTGTGTGTGTGTGTGTAAATACTTAAAATCCAGATATTAATGCTTAGTTTGCTATGATTTTAGGGCTCAGCTCCAGAGATTGATCCTTCATCTGATGGTTCAAATTTTGGATGGGAGACAAAAATCAAAGCATGGATGGATCGATATGAAGAGGCAAATAATAACCAATATAGTGAGGGTGTTCAGAGGGAGGCACAAAGAATAGCTCTGAGACTGGGCAACGGAAATGACAAAAAAGAGATAAATAAATCAGATTTGAATACCAATAATTTGATCTTCAAACCTCCTGTAGAGGTAAATATATCATTTGCCAAGAGATGATAAAACAAAAACCTTTTTTTACTGTATATCTTAAGTACTTAGACTGAAAGCAGTCTGGTTTTAGTTAATCTCAACTTTTCTCTGATCATAGAGCCATATACAAAAAAATAAGAAAATTCTGAAATCTGCAAAAGATTTGCCTCCTGATGCACTTATCATTGAATACAGAGGGAAGTTTATGTTAAGAGAACAGTTTGAAGCAAATGGATATTTCTTTAAGAGGTATATTCATTTATTTCTCCATGTTTTCTGTAGTTAAGTATTGAATTTTTGGCTATTTTAAGCACAAAGCTATTGTTTATGTGTATTTTGTTTTCTAAGGGATTATTTTAATATTTAAAACTGTAGATGCAGATATATTCCTTAGTCTCTTTTTAAATAATTTATTTTTGCTTGCGTTGGGTCTTCATTGCTATGTGTGGGTTTTCTCTAGTTGTGGCAAGCGGGGACTACTCTTTGTTGCTGTGTGCGGGTGCCTCATTGCGGTGGCTTCTCTTCTTGCAGAGCACGGGCTCTAGGCATGCAGGCTTCAGTAGTTGTGGCTCACGGGCTCTAGAGCACAGGCTCAGTTGTGGCACATGGGCTTAGTTGCTCCATGGCATGTGGGATCTTCCTGGACCAGGGATCAAACCCGTGTCCCCTGCATTGGCAGGCGGCTTCTTAACCACTGCGCCACCAGGGAAGTCCCTATTCCTTAGTCTCTTACCCATCCCTATCTTGCTGACACTCCTAAAACAATCTACTTCAAAGATAAACTGTAGCAGTATAGGTGGACATTAATGAAAAAGTCTGATTACATGAGATTATAAGGAACCCTTTCCATCTAGGACATTTCCTAATTCCTTATAATTGCTAGAACCTGCAAAGACCACTGGTGACCACATCCTTCTTTTATCAGAGGATGTTCGATTTGGTCTTACATTATTGTCACCACTTTCAACTCCGACTTTCTTGGTACTGGAAGGACTTTGGAGTCCTCTTCTATTGTTTGTGATTTTGGGGGTGGGAATTGATGTGATCTCGTGATAGCCATCGCTTCCCTGAGGTCTAGAAATATGTTTGCATCTCTAGGGAAATAACAGTCTCAGCCTATATATTATAATTATTTAAAATATTTCGTATTGTTTATAACTGAGTTACTTAAGTTATGAAAGATATACAAGAATCTTTCCCTTTCGTATAGCAGATTTGATCTGAAAGAGTGCTGTAAATCAAACACGTAAATGCACTGATAGGAACTTTAATGACATCTCATTATGAATCCTTATGTAAAGGCAGTAGTCACTCCCTTTTTATCATTCTTTGTAAATTTGAATTCCCACCTGAATTAATTACCTTTGGTTTAGGTAAGGTTATATGAGCAGGTAAAAATCTTATTAGCATGAATTAGCCAAGTGGTTAAGAATGGGTTCTGGTATCAGACTGCGTATATTCAAATCTTTGCCTCCCTACTTACTATGAGTCTTTTAGAAATTTCTTAAATTCAAAATGTTAATAGTTTCTAATGCATTTCTTTTTTTGTAGACCATACCCTTTTGTTTTATTCTATTCTAAATTTCATGGTCTAGAAATGTGTGTTGATGCAAGGACTTTTGGGAATGAAGCTCGGTTCATTAGGCGTTCCTGTACTCCGAATGCAGAGGTAAGCTTATAGAAATCCTTTGGGGAGGCAGGGGTAGGGAGTGTGTGGAATCTGAGTATTAAGCACAAAAAATCTGGTGGCCTAAAACAGACCAACAGTTTTTAGTTGTTGATGCATTTTATACTGCCCAACGTCTTTCCATTATGAAAATTTAGGTGATAACTGGCTGTGAGGTCTCAAGTTACTTTGAGCATTGAAGAAATTGTGATGTTACTTGTAAGAGAAAATACTGGACTTCTCTGTTTATTCTGGAAGCTCTATTTATGAGTCAAATATATGCTCTGATTTGATCAAGGTAGATGACGAAGCTGAAAACTAAAGTAGATTTTATATGTGCTAGTATAAAATTTTTTATAAAATTATGTTTTAGAAGTGGTGTATGAAATAATATTTCTGGTTTTGTTTTTCACATGCCAAAATAAATGTTTTCTAGTTATATAATGTTACAGTTAAGTGTAGGTTTTGAAGCAAGACTTACAGATTCATGTCTTCTTTTTGACTTACTAGCTTTGTAACCTTGTCTGTGCTTCAGTTTTATCTGTAAAAAGATGTTATGTGGACTAAAGGAGTTAATGCATGTAGAGTACCTAGAACAGTGTATATCACAGAAAAGTATAGTGTTAAACTATACTTTAACTATATACTTATAAACTGTACCATTAATGCGTTTCATTAAATCAAAGATGCCATCACTTGTAAAACTCCCAATTTCACAGATTTTAAAAGGGGAAAAAATATGCACCATAGAATTGATGAAATAGTTATTTTCTTTTCGATGCTCCTAGAGCCTGCATCAAACTTGCATTGATGTGTACCTCCTTCCCAGTTGATAGCCACTGATTTAGGTACAAGTCTTGTAATTAATGGCATATTTTCCATGTTACATTTGTGAATTACTTTGAAAAGAATAGTTTTCAAAATTGCAAGATGAGATGCTTCTAAAGGTAGAAAATAACTTATAGAGACATATAACTATTTATGGAAATACAAAATTATTCTTTTAACTAACAGGTGAGGCATGAAATTGAGGATGGAACCATACATCTTTACATTTATTCTGTACAAAGTATTCCAAAGGGAACTGAAATTACTATTGCCTTTGATTTTGACTATGGGAATTGGTAAGTTCAAATCTGTAAATATGATACCTGTTGTTTTGAAATAATTCCTTAATGTCCTTATAAAAATGTAGGTATTGTCATTACTTCTTTAGCTTTTTATTTTTATTTACTATTAGGCAATTAAAAATACTTGGAAACAAGCATTCTGATATCAGCTTCCATTACAGCGTGGTTGCTTTGCTCTTCCAAACTTTTCTTATTATTGTAATGTAATGTTCATAGTATAATAATTAGTAATCCTAATTGAGCAATACTGACCTTGTTTATGTGAGAATTTTTTCCTTCTTTTCTTTCTTGTATTTTAGGTAGAGTGTAGAGTTTTACTCATTCAATTAATTTGGTTAATCAGTAGAAATGGATAATTTGACTTATTGCCCCTCAGAAGAAAAGAAATTGTGCCAAAGTTTCTTTGCAGTATAAATTGAAAGGGTTTGTTGGAGATCGTACGAGGAAACTCTGAGAACTGTTGTTCTGAAACACTAAAGAAGAGTTGATTAACACTAAGAAAAGTTAATTCTGAGTAGAGAACCTGCAATTTAAATTTTAAAAATTTTACTGTAAAAAATAGTAATACAAAAGTCCATGTAGGGAGTTCCCTGGTGGCCTGATGGTTAGGACTCTGTGCTTTCACTTCTGTGGCCTGAGTTCAATCCGTGGTCAGGGAACTGAGATCCTACAAACTGCGCGGCCAAAAAAAAAAAAAAAAGTCCATGTGCCTCATTTCCAAATTAAGAAGCAAAACATTATCCATTAAAGGCCCATATGTTTTGCAGCCAGATTGCGTCTATCCTCTGTCTTTTACCAGAGATAACTGCCATCTTTAATTTGGTGAGTTTAACATTTTTATGAGTTTAACATTTTTACTATGTCTGTAGATGTCCCTAAATAGTATGGAGTAGTTTTGTATATTTTAAAAATTTATGGAAATTATAATCTGTATTATATTGCATTCATCTTTTCTCATTCATTACTTTTGTGAGATTCAGTTCTTTTGTTATGTGTAGCTCTAATTCATTTATTTTCACTGCTGATGGCATTTATCCATTCCACTATTGGTGGACCTTTAGATTTACAAAAAATGCTGCATGTGTACATGTTCTCTCCATGATAGGGACGTAGAGGTGGAATTGCTGGGTTGTAGAATGTGTACAGCCTCAGTTTTTACCAGAGGTGGGTGAATGACCAGTTTATACTCCCATAGCTTTACTTCCTTGCAACACTTCTTTACTTTAAAAATCGATGTTAATCTGTGTGAGATAGTATCTTTTTATATTTGTAATTACCATCTTCCATGATTATTTTAAGAACCCAGAGATCCTTTTATATATTCATTTGTCATTTGGATTTCCTCTCTTATGACTTGTCTCATCATCTGTTCATTTTTCTGCTGGGTAGTCTTTTTTTTTTAAACTGATGTGGGTGGAGGCACTTCTTTATATATTCTATAATCTTTTGGGTTATAAGGATTTCAGTTCATATCCTCGTGTATTTTATTTTTAAAAGTTTGTGTGGTATCCATTTTACATGCAGACATTTTTAATGTCCATTATGTTTTCTGTCAATGAAATCCCTCTTCCTTCAGTATATGCATCTCTACTTGATTGTTGGAGTCAGATTTATCCTGATAACTAAAGTGTTTCCTTTTTAGCTCTTTCTCCACCCCCCCCCCATAATAATAGCTCTTTGCTCATTGCTTTGGGGGACTGTTTCCCACAGTGGTTAAAAATATAAGCTTTTTATAATCTGACTCTCTGCTTTCAAATCCTAGCTCAGTCACTTATATTAGTTATGCAACCTTGGACCAATTTCGTCATCTCTCTCTGCCGTATTACCTTATTATTATATGAGAAAAATAATACTCACCTAACAGGAATATTTCGAAGATTGAGTTAACACATATAAAGGGTTTAAAACCATTCTTGATACAAAATAAGTGCTGAATAAATATTAGCAGTTGTCATCATTATTATTTGCAGTTCTGTTGTCCTAAAATCAAAGAAAATATCTAGAAAAAGTTTCCAGCTAGTTTCTGTTACTGCCTGATTTGGAGAGGTGAGGGGTAGACCATGATGCTTGAGTTCTACCCCTGATTCACAGAATTAGACAGTTTGACTTGTAGCTTTCTACCAGTGTTGAAAGTGAATGAGTTAGGCATATTAGAAACTTGGAAAAGTAAATTATTTTTTATTATGAACAAACTACTCAAAACATGCAAAGTGGGAGTCTTCCGTTATTATTTAACTCTGGTTTGGGCATTCAGCCTATATCCTAGAGATGAACTGACTCTTGGTGGTAGACAAGAGGGTAGAGAGTTAAGAAATACTGAAGAGCTGAAGAGTGTGGGCTTTGGACCCAGACCTGTATTTGAATGTCATCCCTACCACTTAATGTGTGACTTTGGACAAGATACTAACCCTCTGAGCTTTAATCTCATCTGTAAAATGGGAGTAATAATGATCACTACTGTGAAGATGAGAGGTAGTGCAATTATTTTTCAAGCTTCCGTTTATTTGAAAGAGGGAATACCTAAGGGCAAAGGCAAACATGACATTCAGTTTTTTCAAGGTAGCTTTTTAAAGAACCCTGGCTATTGAAATCATTCCTTAAAGTATAAGACAAACTAGTTAAGGTTTGGTATTTATTGTACCTAGCATTTTTTATTTAGGTCAGATTTAGAGTATTTTATCATATTCTGCATACACACTTTATAGCACTCTGAGGTAACCTGGGGTTTTTGCCTTAAAATATGCCATGGTATCATTTGACTTAAAAAGACTCAGTTTTAATTTATTGGGGTTTTTTCCTTCTGTAACCCATCACTGGTTATCCTTATGATTATGACCAATCTCTGGTCAGAAATCAACTTCTAATTATTATATTGTTTTTATGAGAAAATTTATTTTGTCATAGTTACAAGGAATGAAAATTAGCAAAAATGATTGCTTATAATTAGTAATAGCATACAGTTTTGTGGAGGTGTAGCTTAAAATGGATTAGAAAATATTACAGTCTGTATCTTGAACAAATATTTACCTGGTTTTCTTTCCAGTAAGTACAAGGTGGATTGTGCATGCCTCAAAGAAAATCCAGAGTGCCCTGTTCTGAAACGTAGTTCTGAATCCACGGAAAACATCAATAGTGGTTATGAGACCAGAAGGAAGAAAGGAAAAAAAGAAAAGGATATTTCAAAAGAAAAAGATACACAAAATCAGAATATTACTTTGGATTGTGAAGGGACAGTGAACAAAATGAAGAGCCCAGAAACTAAACAGAGAAAGCTTTCTCCTCTGAGACTGTCGGTATCAAATAATCAGGTACTGAACTATGCTCTACTGATTCTTGATGAAAGAAGTTAAGAGAAGAAAATTAATTTGTCATGTTTTATCCTCTTTTTTATATAAAATGGCTTAAACTTTTTAAGTCATTCTTTTATTTAATGAAGTAGTTACAAATGTAAACTACAGGTTCTGCTAGAATTTGTACAATATTTGTTAAACTTTTAAGAAACAGCTCACCCAGCAAATCCTTGTAGAATTGAATACAAGATTTTCCTTAAGACTGGGTAATAAAAAAAATTCTTCCAGATGGCACTGTCCTTATGTTTATAATAAATGTTCTTATTTAAAGTCTTAAGCCATAATGATTCCTTTCCTTTAATATTTGGGACATAATGAAATCAATTCTATAGGGGTGACATATGATTTTTGAGAGGAAGTTATTTTAAAAACACATAAGATAAATTTGAGGAAAGAGTTTGGCCTGTACTTCCGCTTCACCAGGAAGTATTTTGTTATATGCCCTCTAAACAAATGGAAGTTAGTTAGGCGGGACCTTTTAAATGTGAAGATTAAGTAAGCTTTTATTCGTCTCCAGTGTCTTATCTTCTAAGGATAGTTTCCCTTAAGTGTTAAATTGAACAAACCTTTATTAAGCACTTGGTATTTGTAGGCACTGGGTTATGTGAAATAATTTATATGTTTATGTGTTGGTAAGAATATAAACTTAAGGCTCTGTGGACTCTATTGATAAAGAACATTATTGACTAGAACTTTGAAAAACAAAATTATTTGATTGCATGATTTTGAAAAGTTTCCTGAATTAGGAACCAGTTTTAAGTTTCTGAAATGGATTTAAGTACTCTTGTAATTTTTATGTTTAATTTGTTCTGGTTGAAAGACATTTAAAATACATGGTTCTGTGCCTCTAGTTTGTAGATGGAGTAGTAGTTTCTATAAAGCAGTCATTTCCATCTTTCAGGAACCAGATTTTATTGATGATATAGAAGAAAAAACTCCCATTAGCAATGAAGTAGAAATGGAGTCAGAGGAACAGATTGCAGAAAGGAGAAGGAAGATGGTAAGTTGGAAGGCCAGTAGCAGCTTCATGCTGTCACTTGGGTTTAGTGACACTGCTCTTCCCAAAATACTTGCTGCTGCCTTTAGGAGGGCCTTTACCTTGTTCTTTGAAGTTAGCAAACAAGATGTGTCACTGAGCATTTCTGTTTGGCTTTGTCATTACCATTCTAGTAACTTCCACTAATCTTTTGTATTTTCACTCTGTGTTCATTAGACAATTTAGAATTTCTGACATTTAAGAAATAATTTTTTAACATTTTTGAAGCAGAGTACTATTAATTTTAATGCCAGAATTACTGTTCAAAATGTTTTTCATTAACTAAATGTATCCTTTCTCTTCATAATTTAATGTAAAACAAAAATGGAATTTTAAAGCTTTTAATAGCACTAAATAAATGGCTTATGCAAAAAAGAAGAAAACGCACTGTTTGGCAGCTGCTGTTTTTACATCTCATACTGCTATCATAAAATAAGGTTTTCATTAAAATAAGTTTAGTATTTACACTCCTTGTACTATTTATTTGAAATATCTTAACCTGTTTAAAAACTAGGACAAGATATTTTCTTAAAACTCCATGGTAATTTAGCAATTGATACAATGTCTAGGCCAATTAAGAAGACATTATGATATAGTTTGCCTTAAGATTTGAAAATGACTTTATATACCAACTGATGATCTTAGTACAGGCTTTCCCCACTCCCCTTTATTTTATATGCTCCCTTGTTTCCTGTTTTAGTGATTTTCATGGAATCTCAGGTGTCATATACTTAGCAGTAGGATCTTTGGATTTTGGTCATTGTAGGCCTGCTTAAATGTAACTCTCTCTTATTGCCTTGATGGTCATTCCTCTAACACTGATGTATTGTTGATGTTCAAAATTGCAAAAGCAATGCAGAACTGTTTCACAGCCTCAGGATTTCAGAAGCACTGCTCTGATGGGACAGGGTAGTGTTAGGAACAGGAGAGAAGAAAAACAAATATAGGAGAAAATATTGGAGGAGGTTGCTTATAAAGAAAAAGGAGTTCTTCCTCTAAAAGGAATTATCTTGAACCTTTTTCAAGATTGGGTTACATCTAATAAATTACCTGTACCTACCCAAATTACCTATGGCCCTTTCTTGACTAGATGTTCAATATTGGCCAGTTCATTCCACAGTTGCCACAGCCTTGTCTTTGCAATAATCCTGCAGAAACTTTTAGAAGATCACTTTAGGGTATGATTGGTTTCTGTATGAGGCATGCGTCTGATACAAATACAGCTGTAAGGGCTGTAACAATGCTTTTGGGGGGAGAGAAATGAGAGGAAAAAAGAAAACTCAAACCTGGAGGTTTGTTATATGACTCTGGGGCTACTTCTAAAATACTTCCTTCTTTCAGTGCTGAGAAAGTTAGTTGAACTTAGAACATCCTCATTTTGAGATGGCAGAAGGAAAGAGAAATGCCTTTTTGTTGAACATGATGGAACTTTGGATAGGTAGACAAACAAGCATACTTGGGAATCCGGTTTTGTCCAGATTTTGCCTACTAGTATGCTATATTAATATAAATGAATACTTCATGTTTTTATATCTGTTTTAGCATATTCATTTTAATATATGCCACTGAGGTGGTTGTGCAGCTGAGTATTTTTCATAGGAGTAAACAAACGTAAATATTTAGAATTTGGTATTTTGAAGAGATATGAAATATTTTTTATTGAAGTATTGTTGATGTACAATATTGTATAAGTTACAGGCGTAAAATAGTGATTCACAGTTTTTAAAGGTTATACTCCATTTATAGTTATTATAAAATATTGGCTATATTCCCTGTGCTGTACAGTATATCCTTGTAGCTTATGTTCTACCTAGTAGTTTGTACCTCTTAATCTGCTACCCCTATATTTCCCCTCCCCCCCTTCCCTCTCCCCACTGGTAACCACTAGTTTATCTATATCTGTGAGTCTGCTTCTTTTTTCTTATATTCACTAGTTATATTTTTTCGATTCCACATATAAGAGATATCATACAGTATTTGTCTTTCTCTGATTTATTTCATTTAGCATAATGCCTTCCACATCCATGTTGCTGCAAATGGCAAAATTTCATTCTTGTTTTATGGCTGAGTAGTAGTCCATTTGTGTGTGTGTGTGTGTGTGAGAGAGAGATATATGCACACACACATACATATATATGTGTATATTGGTCACATCTTTATGCATTCATCTGTTGATGGACACTTAGGTTGCTGCCATATCTTGGCAATTATAAATAATGCTGCTGTGAACATTGGGGTATACGTATGTTTTTAAATTAGTGGTTTTCTTTACACACTGAGAAGTGGAATTGCTGGATCCTATTTTTAATTTTTTGAGGAACCACCATACTGTTTTCCTTAGTGACTGCACCAATTTACATTCCCGCCAACAGTGTACGAGGGTTCCCTTTTGAAGTAAGTGTTTAAAAATCCTTGGCTCCTTAACCTGTAGCCTTCAAGGTCACTGTAATGTTGTTAGTTGTAATTGCTATGTTTGCCTGGATGTTTTAATTATAGAATTTTTGCTATACTCAAATGACTGGAATGCAAAAGCATGCATCCTAGAATTCTTAAGCAATTGGTGTGGCCCCCTCCCACTCCCCAAAGTATTAGTATTTGTGGGTTGAAATATTTTGTTTTGAAAAGTTTAAGTACTCATCAGCCTTTATTACTCCAGTGTTTGCCTTTTATATTGGCTATGTTAACATCAGTAATTGGAAAGATAGGTCAACTCCTGAGAAACTTAGGTCAAACTGATTTAAATTTTCTCCTGTGATGGGACAGACTTTAAAACATTATAATAGGAGATACCAGTTCTCACGTGTATCTATGAGATTGAAATATAAAAAGTCAGACTTTCCTCCCAGATAAGTACCATGTAATGTCCAAATTCAGCCCATACTTCAGCCCATCCTTTTGTAGTATACTTCAGCCCATCCTTTTGTAGTATAGCTTGGACCATATGAAATTGTTGATTTGATAGTTTTTATCTACACAAATGACAATTCCATATACAACCTAATATAAGCATATTGCTCCGTCTCCAAAAATAGCACAGGTGATTTATGTAATTTGGTTGCTACTTTGTTCCTTTTGTTGAGAGTGGAAGATAATATCTCTGCCTTCAAGGGCATTTAGAAAACAGTTACAGTGCAGCAGGAAGTGTGGTAAAGGAGATATATGACAGGTAACTTATAGCTGGAGGGATCAGAGGTCATTTCATGAACTAGGTAGAATTTAGATTACCTTATGATGTTTAAACAAGTGCAGATTAGTTTGTGGCTAAATTGTGTGGAATTGAATGGGTGGTTATTTCTCTAGGGGAAATAGCCTGGAGGTAGTTATGTGATAAATCACATTTGGCTGGAATTATAGGCTCTTTTTTTGGGGGGTGGGTGAGGAGGGATATAGGAAACTAAGATTGGTTGATTGTAGATCACATGAAATGCTGAATGATGATTTCATGAAAGAATACTCAGATCATTAGGGGCCAGGGTAGAAGGCCATTCTTAACATTTTCCTTTTTCCTCCATTATATTTTGTCCTCTCCTTACAAAAGCTCACTTGTGGCTAAATGGTATGGAACTGAATAGATGGTTATTAGACATTTTCTCTTTAGCTAGTAAGAGATACTTCTTTGGCAGTGGGTTGGAATTGACTTGGGAGAATCTTAAGCTGAAATACAGTGGGTTGAAATACAATAATACGGTAAGTTGCAGTACAGCAGGCTGTTTATACTCACCTGGTTTCAAAACCAGGGTACTACTGAGTAGACTCTCCCAGGTCCATGGTAGTTGAGTTGAAGTTAGGTGGCCATAACCTTGTCAGAGGTTAAGTGTACAGAAGAGGGTTAGATGTTGAGAAGCTCACCTTATTTTGATGAACAGGTGATTGATTAAAAATATAAAACCTTAGAAAGATTTAAATTCAAAAGGAGGCTTGCTTCCCCTCCTTCACCCCATTTATAATGAAATGAAAAGAACCTCCTTTGTAGTATCTTTTAATATGACATTTTCAAAATAATTTTCCACAACCTTATGGAAAAACTACTTTGGGAATATAGTCTTGGTAATATTTGATGGCCTATTATAGTCAGATTGCTTAAACTGGAGTCCATGCAAGGTGGTTCAGGTGGTCTTCACATGTAGGAGGATAGAAATTTGAGACCAACAAAAGGATATGAAGGGATAATCACCTAGCTGTGAGTTTCTTAAACCTGTCAAGCATCTAGGACAGTCTAGAATTAACTGTATATCACTAGAATATAAACTACGTAAGGGCAAGGATTTGTAGGGCTCATTGCCTTAGCCCTAGCTTCTAGGGGAAAAAAAAGGTTTGGCTTTTATAAAAGTAGGTGGTCTATAATTGAGCTTATTAGATGTTCCTGGCAGCCATTTGAGGAAAGCAATAGATACGCCCATGAGTGTGAACTAAATGAATCTTATAGTCCAGGCAGGATAGGATGCAGGATTCCCCACAATTTTCTCAGCTTTGATCCTTCACATCAAAAGTATTCCATGGAACTCTAATTTAAGATGTTTTGTGAAAGAGAGAGCTTTGTGGCCAGTTGACTTTAGTAAACAGTATAGCTTGTCCCCAACTTCAAGATTTCCAGTATACATGGTGTGTTTGAAACCTCTTGAGAAATTCTGTTTATGTCAGCATTTCCTCAACCTGTACGTCCTTGCAACTTGTTTTTTTTTGTAGTGACACCTTTGACCTCCTGCAGATTTTTATTCCATAGAAAAAACACTCTGAGAAAACACTACTATACAGAATCCATGCTTTTACCAGTGTCTCTAGGAAGTGACTTGATTTAGAAGATCAGTTTAGAAGATGCAAAAGGATTTTTAATAATAGTAAACTATAGGGAGGGTAAATTTGCCAGAAAAGTCATCTGACATGTATTGTCCATCTTACTTTTCTCTCCTCAGAGCATGACTAAGTTAACGTTGATTACTAGTTTTAATTTTCTAAAGTCCCATTTTCTTCATCACAGTGTTTAGGAATTGTTTTTCCAAATATGAATAATGAATGAATGGGTAATTAATCGTAGTATCGACTAGCAAAAAGGAACCTGTTTATTTTTATAGGTTGTCTGTTCAGATGAAATGAGGATATTCAGCTTCAGCTGCCTTGTAGTAAATTCAGGATTTCCAAAATCTTGTTTAAAGACTTCATTACATACCTTCAAATTACAGTGGTATACATGGTTTATATAATGTATACACAATTCTTATTCACTTAAAAATTTGGGTGTTATATGCTGAGCACCATTTAAAGTACTGGGTGAACAAAAGAAGGCAAGGTCCCTGTTCTGGAGCAGCTTTCATGGAGGATGGGGTGGAAGGAAAAACAAACATCAAACAGGAAAGAGTACTATGAAGTTAAACTAAATCATCATGTGGTAGAGAAGAAATGGAGATACTTACTCTTTTGGAACAATTTTATTGGTAAGCAGTAATCTTAGCATTTAAAAAAAATTAATAAATAAATTCCTATTCAAAAGGTTAAGGGAAGTTAGTTGAGTAAGAAGTCTTTTAATTTCTCTATTTCAACGCTGTAAGTAATTTGGTAGGTTGGCCCTGCCATTTCCCTTTTCCTTTAAAAGGCAACTTTGTTGTTTTTGTTTTTAAGAGCCACTTCCTACTTGGTAGTAAGGTTAAAAAAAAAAGAAAAGAAAAGAAAAAAGGAAATCACAAAATACCTAAATGTCTTCATTTTGTTTCCTTCTCAATTCTTACATCCTACTACTAGCAAATTTCCTTCTAAAGCCACTGTAAGGCATCCAGAGTACATAAGCTTATTTTCACTCAGCTTCCAATTACCAAGTATCTCTAATTGGGATGAATTCTAACAATTTAGTCAGTGTCGTTTATTTTTTCAGTTGTGATATTGTATAAAACTTTAATTCGTGTTCTTTATTATGTAGTCCTTGAACTATATGGACCTTAGATTTTCACCATTTTAAAAAAATATATAAATTTATTTATTTATTTTTGCCTGTGTTGGGTCTTTGTTGCTGTGTGCAGGCTTTCTCTAGTTGCTGCGAGTGGGGGCTACTCTTCCTTGCGGTACAGGGGCTTCAGTAGTTGTGGCTCGCGGGCTCAGTTCCTCCGCGGCATGTGGGATCTTCCCGGACCAGGGCTCGAACCTGTGTCCCCGGCATTGGCAGGCGGATTCTTAACAACTGTGCCACCAGGGAAGTCCCTCACCATTTGTTGAATAGGGGCTCATACAAGAAGATCTCCACAGTCTCTTCCAAGTACAAGGTGACATGATTTCAAGTTAAATTTCTGTTGCAGTGTGTTTATACATTGAAGCACAAAATTGTAATAAAAATTCTCACTGTACCCACTCCTCAAGTGATTAAATCCTATAAAGGGATATTAAGCAGACTTTCTGCTTACAGAAAATTATTGTACTCTTGTGTGTTACTGTAAAGCCATAAACTGAAAAATGTCATAAAAGCAATCTGTAGATCTCATCAGAGATTTCTCACAGTTTTTTTAGTTCAGCGCCCAACACTCCAGCGTAAACAACAGTGTTGTTGTTAACAACAAAAGTCAGAAGTCAACCCTGTCTGATTCTAATTCTAATTGTATATCAGGGTCTATCAGTTGCCAAGCTCAGAGAGAGTAAAAATGACTTTTGAGGTCTGAACAGTCAGTGGCTTGGAATGAGTCATGATAATGAAACATGCAGGTCCTGGTGGTAGCCTTTGGTGACAAGTATCATCTAAACTACATCCAGCTCAGATGTCAGGGTCTATGGACAGTCTGCTGGGGCTAATTAGGACTCCTAATTTCTCTAGTCCCCTGAACAATCAGCTATAATTATCTCAAGCTATATATAAAACTTATTTATCAGATCTATAAAGTGGGTGGTAAATTTTCAGTCATTACATACTGTATATCTGGTTTGTGTGTCAGAGAATACACTGGTGAATATAAAAGCTGAATGACATATGAACCTTAAGGAATTTAAAATAAAAGTAGATTAGTAACTAATGTTTTTTTTCTTCACATAATCAAAAGCATGTTTACATTTTCTAAAGTGTGTGTTTTAAGGTGAAGCTGGGTTAAAGCTATTAGGATACCTGTTTAGTGCTTTCAGTTAATAGTTGTAGTAAATGTAGGAAGAATTATGTTTTATTTTGCATTATGTAGCGTGTCAGTGGTTGGTAATTGGAAAGAACAAACCGGAGCCTGGAAACTTGGATAATAATTATGGCTCTGCCTTTGAGTGATTCAGTTAATACACGTGGGCTCTGGTGTCTTCAGTAGTGTAGGACTAGATTATTTTTAAGATCCTGACCAGCTCAAAAAGATCGAGTCATCTCAAAATAAAGGATTTTGCTTTGACTATCCATTAGCTGCATTGTTTACCAAGGGAGTTCAATTTTTAAATGAATTAATTTTGTCTTTACATCAAGTAATTTTATCTCTGACCCTTACTGTATCTAAAACAAGTGAATAATGGACCATGTCAAGGAAACTTCTTTTGGCATAAATTCGTATTTATCTTAGGAAACCTTGGATAATCATGACATAGAAAGTATCTCCTTTGGGTGCCTGGCCCGTGGGTAAATTTATTTTATACATAAAATGATTCTTGCTAAGACAAGTTTGTTTCTTTTGGAAGAATGTACTTTTCCCAGATTTATTTTTAAATTTATAAGCACAATAATGAACCCCTTCTCTTTCTACCCACCCCCGTTCCACAGGTGAAGCAATTATGAAAATCGTATTTTTTAGTTACTCCAGACTTCTAAATTTAGGGTTTTAGAAAAGCCCTAATATATTGAGACAGGATTTTTATAGAGAGCCATAAATGAAAGGGGGTCAAGTAAAGTGATTTATTAAGACCAGAGACATGAATTATCTAAGGAAAGAATTCAGCTTTAAAACTTGCAGTTCCAGTAAAGAGATCATCTTTTGCCTATGTTCTTTATTATCCATCCTAGACCAAGAAAGCTAAGACGCAGATATGTGTCCACAAACAAGTAATCCTACCTCTTTGGATCTCAGTTTCCTTACCTGTAAAATAAAGAGGGTGAGGATAACACATTTTATAAGACTGACACATTTGCAGTTTCGTAGTCTGTTTTCACCAGTTATAAAGTTCTCAGAAGAGTTTTGTTTACATATTTCCCTTACCTAGTGGAACAATGAAAGAAAAAAATATAGGAAAGAGTAAGTAATAGTTTTAATAGTGTAGGTGTCTTAATGCTTGAATCTCTGCTGATAATTACTCGAACTCTAAAGCTCTGATATTGAGAAGACCATGCAGCCAGACCTTGAGTTATTGATCTTTCTTTCCCACATTGATGACAATAAAGGAAGAAAGACGAATGGATCTGAGCCTCAGGACCTGGTTCTTTCCATTTGGAGAACTGGACAGTTGATGGACATGCTTCCTGTTTCTGGTTGAAACCTGAAGCATTTGCCAGGCCCCCTGGCCAAGGCTCTGGGTCTTGCTTTTAATGTTCTCTCTCCAAAGAGAACTGACGCTCAAAGGAACTCTTGCTGTTTTCCAGTCTCTGCCTTGAACTGTCAGTGTAGACGGGAAGAGCAGAAGATAGAGGAATGCCTTATAACAATTATAATGGCGGGCAAGAGAGCCAAAGGAGAAATAGTAACACCTAAGAAATGCCTACCATTTTCCAAGTAAGGTTGGAAAACTTCACAGATAGTTTATATTTGAACTCATTAACAATTCTGTGAAGTGTAAATATTGTTACCCACATTTTATAAGATGCTCAAAAAGGTTAATAACCAGGGTTGTTACATTGCCTAGGGTCACAGAGATAGTAAATGGTAGCATCATGATTTAAACCCAGGACTTCACCCCACAATATCCTGCTATGACATGTCAATATATTCACTCCTTACGTTCATATGGATTTAACCTTTTCAACATACTATTACCTTAGGAACTTTGATCTTATTTGTATTTATTTTTTTATTATTATTTTTTTTTTGCGGTACGCGGGCCTCTCACTGCTGTGGCCTCTCCCGTTGCGGAGCACAGGCTCCGGACGCGCAGGCTCAGCGGCCACGGCTCACGGGCCCAGCCGCTCCGCGGCATGTGGGATCTTCCCGGACCGGGGCACGAACCCGCGTCCCCTGCATCGGCAGGCGGACTCTCAACCACTGCGCCACCAGGGAAGCCCCTGATCTTATTTTTAAAAGGCTGCCTAATGTATTATTGAGGAAAAAAGATTTTTGGTTTGATAAAGCAGGGTCGTTCTTGAGTCTTTTGGTTTTGCCTTACCTTTATCATTGGCATACAATCATCCAGACATTCCTTTCATTGTAATATATTTGTAATGACAGGGTTTACCACGATGTTTGGGATTCTCAAAGATCTCAAATGAATATAAATGTTTTTAATCCCATATCTACCATCAAAAGAGGTGTTTTGCTAACACCATCATAGAAATTTTTTTTTAATTTGCCATGAACATTTGGACTTCTGGATTTTACTTCACAGCAGTATTTATTATGTTACTTTAAATTTTGTAGACAAGAGAAGAAAGGAAAATGGAAGCAATTCTGCAAGCTTTTGCCAGACTTGAAAAAAGAGAGAAAAGAAGAGAACAAGCTTTGGAAAGGATCAGCACTGCCAAAACTGAAGTTAAAACTGAATGTAAAGATGCACAGATTGTCACTGACGCTGAAGTTATTCAGGTATTATTATTCAGGTCTAGTTTTATTTTCACACTTAACCACTTTCCAGTAAAATTTCCACAATTTAATAACATCTATAAAGAATTCTTGATGTGATACTAGCTTTTCAATAGCATTTTTCAAATCCTATGAGAACTTAAGACTTCAGCTATGAGACTCTACTTTCTTTGTTTTGGAGAGTAAGAAAAATTTTAATTATGTCCATTTAATATACATCAGAATTCATAAAGACATTTGGGGCAGTTAGCTTCTGAAGCAGATTGATGCCATTAGATTTCAACTACTAAGTTATATAAACATCGTATTAAAAGTTCCATTCTCTTTTGAATTAGGAACAAGCAAAAGAAGAAACTGCTAGCAAGCCAACTCCTGCCAAAGTAAATAGAACTAAACAGAGAAAAAGTTTTTCTCGGAGTAGGACTCACATCGGACAGCAGCGTCGGAGACACAGAACCGTCAGCATGTGTTCAGATATCCAGCCGTCTTCTCCTGATATAGAAGTTACTTCACAACAAAATGATACTGAAAATACTGTACTTGCAATAGAACCAGAAAGTGAAACTGCACTAACAGAAATAATTACTGAAACTGAAGTTCCAGCACTTAATAAATGTCCAACAAAGTATCCCAAAACAAAAAAGGTATGATTCTTAATGAATGTAAGAACTGTTTTTTAACAGATGTCTTATGTTAAATATATTCATGTTTTAGGAATTCAGTCTATAACATCTCATAAGGAAGAGTGATAAAGAGTCATAGCTTTTATACTAGCAAAGTTTTAAACTAAGAATGAGAATTGCAAAACGGTAAAATCAGTTAATAGAAATGTTTGCATCATTAAAGTATCCAGTATATCAAGGCTTCCTTGTAGTATTGCAATTCTGATTTCTAATGATTTAATTTTGCCTACTTTATGTACATAACTACACTTCTCAGAAACAACTAGTTTGAGATGTGTTATCCTTTCTTTATTCTTTGTAGTTTTTATAAATTTCATGGTAAAGGTAGATTGCAAGAATTAAATGTGAAGAAATTGTTGATTTCCATAGAATGTAGTAGGATGTGAAAATTTATAAGGAAGAGTAGTTTCATTTTAATTTTATTGGAGTGTAGTTGATTTACAATGTTGTGTTAGTTTCAGGTATACAGCAGTGATTCAGTTATATACATGCATACATGCATTCTTTTTTAGATTCTTTTCTCATAGCTTATCACAGAATATTGAGTTCCCTGTGCTATACAGTAGGTCCTTGTTGGTTATCTTATATATAGTAGTGTGTATGTGTTCATCCCAAGCTTCTGATTTATCCCCCCCCACCCCGTTTCCCCTTAAGTCTGTTTCTGTTTTGAAAATAAGTTCGTTTCTTTTTTTTAAAAATTAGATTCCGCGAGTGCTATCATGATATTTGTCTTTCTCTGACTTACTTCACTTAGTATGCTCATCTCTAGGTCCTGCTGCAGTGAACTTTGGGGTGCATGTATCCTTTCGGATTATGGTTTTCTCTGGATATATGCCCAGGAGTGGGATTACCAGATCATATGGTAGCTCTATTTTTAGTTTTTTAAGGAACCTCCGTACTCTCTGTACCAGTTTACATTCCCACCAACAGTGTGGGAGGGTTTCAGGAAGGGTAGTTTTAGATCAATTTATTAATAAAAATCTGTCAAAAACTACTGTCAGATTTAATGAAGCAATTGTGGTAAACAATCACTGAGATAAACCAACCTGAGCTTTACAGGAAGGCCAGAAATACAGAACACCCTTATGAAGCTTTGTTTTTCTCCTATTCTGAGTACAGCAGATTGGAGCAGATACCAAAGTGCAACCCTTAGGCTCTCTGGGCAGTGGGGTAGATCATAAATGGATCCTTCTCACGCCCTTCTATAACATAGTACTTTTAAACCCACTTTATCTGGTCTTTGTTCTTACCAAATTCAGTATAGTTTGAAGGTACTGTGAAACCATGAGAAGTATACTTCGTAAATATCTAGGAGGAACCTGGGAGTATACTTCAGTGGTGAGTCAGAGGATTAGACAGAGACGATCTAAACACAGCTCTGATTTGAAGTCTGTGCTCACCTTTGCACCTTGGGTCCTGAACAAGCAAGCCAGCACTTGATTTTGACAGTGAGCAGTTACTTTTGCCCACTTTGGGAGGACAAAAAGTAGCTGCAGATTTTCTCCATAATTTGGATTAGTGAGAAAGAAAAAAGATTCATGTTTAAAAGAAAAGCTACTTCTGGGAATTCCCTGGTGGTCAGTGGTTAAGACTCTGCACTCACTGCTGAGGGCCTGGGTTCAATCCCTGGTCTGGGAACCAACATTCCACAAGCTGCACAGTGCAGGAAAACAAAAAAAAAGGCTGCTTTCTTGATTGCAAATATGACATAGTCCCTGCCCTTTAATTATTAAATGACTAAACTGTTGTGGCACTATAGATTTAATTCCCTGGTCTTGAGATATAGGTTCCTGTATCCTGATTCTCTTAAAAAAAAAAAAAAAAAAAAAAAGAAGCCTTTTTCCCACAGGTTTTGCGTGTGATATATACTGTTGCTTTAAACAACATTACTGTTTGACAGAGTACCAAATTATCGTGATTTCCTATGATGTAAAGGCCTTCTTCAGTTTCATACATGGCACTTATTCTGTGCCAGATACTCTATGAAGAGCTTTGGTTATTTAACTCTTGTAATCCTTACAATAACCCTATTTGTAGAACTAGTTTCTCTCATGACCCTTCTTTCATAGATCAGGATTGAGATGTAGAAAAGTTATGTAACTTGCTTGAGGTTACAGTAAGTGGCAAAGCCAGGATTCACACCGGGGCAGTCTGTTGCAGGCTCCCAAGTGCTAAATTTAGCCCCACTGTTGCTTGTCCTAGAAAGGAAGTTTACATACATTGAAGAAAGGAAGGAAAGAAAAGATGCCAAAATGCTTATAGTGATTATCTCTAGAAGACAGGATGAGGGTAGACTGTTTTTGTAATGTATGTATTTCTGTATGTGTGTTGTGAGAATGTATATGTGTAAATACATATACACTAGTTTTTCTACATATTCTACAAATTACATTTATAATAAAAATAAAAGGAGTATAATTTGATAACTAGATAGAAAAGATAAAAATGCCCACACAGCAAGGAAAATGTGCTTGAGCTGAGAAATGTAATCCTTATTTCCATGCCCATTACATCTGAACTTTACTAAATAACTAGTTTTTAAAAAAAGAAAAAGTTGAGTAATCATTATACTTTAGGATCAGGTATATTCATACAGCCAGGAAAGACTGAACTACGTACATTGTAGATGCAAAAAAATAGAATTAAGAAAGGGATTATGTGAATTTTCAAAGCATGGGAACTTAAGAGATTTCAACCCCCTTAAATCATTAGTGATTGTCAATGCCGACAGCTTTAAAAAAAAAAAAAAAAAATATATTCATCACCCATAATCTTACCCCCTTATATATATATATATATATATATATGCACTGGCCTCAGCTGGAGATTCTGATGGGCAACCAGAGTAGGAAAACACTGCCTAGGGCTTCCCCGGTGGCACAGTGGTTGCGAGTCCGCCTGCCGATGCACAGGACACGGGTTTGTGCCCTGGTCCGGGAAGATCCCACATGCCGCCGAGCGGCTGGGCCCATGAGCCATGGCCGCTGAGCCTGCGCGTCCCACAACGGGAAAGGCCGCAGCAGTGAGAGGCCCGCGTACTGCAAAACAAACAAACAAACAACAACAACAAAAAAAACACTGCCTAAAGTCTGAGGAACTAAACATTTTACACATAACACAGAAGCAGTTTAGTGTTTGTGTTTTTAAGATAGTACTGAGATCTCCTAGATTTTTACTATTTTATAAAAACTATCATGTGTTTTGTTCCTACAAAGTATAATTGGGTAAAAAAATTTAGTAATAAGTGTAGATAACCAAGGAAATGCAGAATGACTTATATTGACGTTTTAGACATCATATATGAAGGATTTAAATCTCTCATTTTAGATATGTCAGTTACAAATTTGGTATTAGAATATTCTATAGGAGAATCTGTATAATTTACATATATAGTGATCCAGATTTTCCTTCTCTCTAGCACTTGGTCAATGAATGGTTAAGTGAGAAGAATGAGAAGACGGGAAAACCTTCAGACACCCTTTCAGAAAAGCCTCTGCGCATAACTACAGATCCTGAAGTGTTAGCTACACAGCTCAATTCTTTACCGGGTCTCACTTATAGTCCGCACGTATACTCTACTCCTAAGCACTACATTAGATTCACTTCACCATTCCTTTCAGAAAAAAGGAGAAGAAAAGAACCTCCTGAAAACATTTCTGGCTCGTGCAAGAAGGTAAACTTTTCTTTGGATATGAAAATCTAGTATGGGCCAAATGCCATTCTCATTCCTTACTCTACCAGTCCTGGTAGTGAAATGCTTTTGGAATTGGCTGTACATTTATAGGATATGTAAACAGCTACAAACTGATTTCTCTTCATTTATTGTTCTATATATTTCAGCGGTGGTTGAAACAAGCTCTGGAAGAAGAAAACTCAGCAATTTTACACAGATTTAATTCACCCTGTCAAGAAAGATCCAGAAGTCCTACAGTCAATGGTGAAAATAGAAGTCCACTACTATTAAATGACAGCTGTTCTCTTCCAGGTAGAATTTCTTTTCAGTGTTGTTCTAGTGTGGAGAATGTGGCAGGATATATATAGCATATATATATCCTAATTATTATGTACCTTTCAAAAGAAGCACATTGTTACATATATTTTCTCTTTTCTGTCCTCCAAAGTTTTAGACGAAGGTAGACATGAAAACCTTAATTTGCAAGTACCATGTACAATATGTTGGGGCTTATGGTTGAATTTTGGGCCTAGTTGGCCAGCTGTTTTTCAACAAGATTCAAAAGGACTCTTAGAAATCAGTTAAATTAACAGCTGTACTTGCAAGATTTCTTAGAGCCCCCCCCCCCACCAGGCCTGTAAGCCTTCTGGCAAGATAATATGCTTGCTAACAGGGAAAATGACTAAGTTGGGGGGCGGGGGGCGGGGTGGGGGAGAGATTGCTTCCTGTTATCTTTAAAAACTGTGAAATTTAATTTCGGGGTGACAATCATCATAATTACGATTGCTGATGTTTTTTGGTCTTCCCCAGAATATATTACAGATTATAGCAAATAGCAGCAGTATAATTTCTTAACTTATTTCACCAACAGATTTAACTACACCACTAAAAAAACGAAGACTCTATCAGTTACTAGATTCTGCTTACTCAGAAACCTCCACACCTACTCCTTCACCATATGCTACCCCAACTCACACAGATATTACTCCTACGGATCCATCATTTGCCACTCCTCCACGGGCAAAGTCAGACGACGAAGCTTGTAGAAATGGTTATAAGCCCATTTATTCACCAGTTACCCCAGTAACTCCTGGCACACCGGGAAATACCATGCACTTTGAGGTGAGAAAAAACAGAAACAAAAACCCATGGGGATGGGGTTTCTTTAATAGCTGTTTTTTTCTCCCTTTAATAATTAGTGTACTGAGAGCAGAAAAGAATTCTTAAGAATCTAAGAGCGAAAATTTGGAACATGCATTTGTGAATTTAAACTTTATTTTTTTATTAAAATGCACATAACTTTCATTTCATCTGATTGATATACAAAAGTCAGACTAAATGACTATGTGTATCAAAGTGACCTTAAAGCAAAATATAAGGGGAATGGAAATAAAGAAGTTTAAAACCAAAGTCTGTGTAGTAGTTTCTCATTTTAAGTTCTCATTTCTATAAATATCATGGGTTTGTTAACGTATTTTAATTTTCAATTATGATTATTTCTTTTATGTAGAATATTTCTTCCCCAGAAAGTTCTCCAGAAATTAAGAGACGCACTTATAGTCAAGAGGTAAGGAGATACTAAAAAAAGGTTTTTTAAATCGGTGACTTTTCCCTAGTATCATTATAAATTATTGGTAGATTTAATGTAACTAGCTTCCAAATGTGGTTAATTTTTTTTTTTTAATTCTGTAAACAGGGCTTTGACAGATCTTCAACCATGTTAACATTGGGGCCTTTTAGAAATTCTAATTTAACTGAACTCGGTCTGCAAGAAATAAAGACTATTGGTTATACCAGCCCTAGGAGTAGGACTGAAGTCAGTAGGCAGTGCCCTGGAGAAAAGGAATCTGTGTCAGACCTTCAACCGGGACTCGATACAGTCGAGCAAGCTGCCTTACATAAAACCATGGAAACACCTGCACATGATAGGACTGAGTCTAACAGCCAACTGGAATCTGCTCACTCTGGACGGGGCCCAATATATTCTTCCTGGGTAAAGAGTCCTGACAGAACAGGAGTTAACTTCTCAGTAAACTCCAACTTGAGGGACCTGACACCCTCACATCAGTTGGAGGTTGGAGGAGGCTTCCGAATAAGTGAGTCAAAGTGCCTGATGCAGGATGATACTAGAGGCATGTTTATGGAAACACCTGTGTTTTGTACTTCAGAAGATGGGCTTGTATCTGGTTTTGGACGGACTATTAATGACAATTTGATCGACGGAAGTTGCACACCCCAGAATCCACCACAAAAGAAAAAGGTTACAAATTTAACGATTTATAGTCCTTTTAATAGTGTTTTTTTCATACTACTTCTGAGGATAATTAGTAGTTATAATATGTATTGTGTAAGGCATTCATACTTTATTCATATTGAATTATTGATACGTACATTTTTAAACCTTTTGTAAATGCTCAGTGAATTAGATTATGTTTGCAGAGAGCTAGTGATATGGAAAATTCCTATAAGGAGCATGGTTTCAGAGATCGAAACCTCAAGGTGATTTATTTCACTGAAAGAGTAACTTTTAAAGATAACCACTTCCCAACCAAATAAACAGAATTGAATAATATTTGTGTTCTTATTACCCTTATTTTACATAGAACAGGCAGCCTATGTAGAAGAAATGCCTCTTTCCTCATCCTTAATACCTGCAGTATTTAGGCCATGGATATAAAAGTATTTATTATATAAATAATAAGTTCCCTGATTTACCACCATTATTCGGTTGGCAGATATACCGAGACAATTGGAATGCCTTATTTCAGATCAGTGGGAGAAACTACAACACGTATTTTATTTGTTAATAGGCTTATTGCTTTGCAAGTCGAAAGAATTTTAGTGATGTGTGCTTTTAATTTTTATAACAGAGTCCAGTTGGCAACTTTGTGGGAAGCAATATAGTATAGTGGAAAGAGCACGGGCTTTCAAGTAAGACCTAGGTTCGAATCCCGGCTCCAACACTCACCAGCTGTGTGACCTTGAGTGAGTGAGTTACTCAATTTCCTCATCTGTAAAATGGGGATGATAATATACCTATTTCATAGGGTTGTTGTGAGGATTAAATGAGATAATGTATGTAAATCATCTAAATACAATGCCTGGCATATAGTAGGCATTTGATAATTGTTAATTATTATTGTTTGTTCAGAATCAAATTATTTTATATAATTTTCTTAATGTAAATATAGTAATTCTCTTTAGAAAGAAAAGAATAGATTGACACTGACATATAAAAACAAGGATAAAAGATTTGCTTTTCCTTATCTTTCTTGCTTAAGGTTTCTCTATTAGAATACCGGAAAAGACAACGTGAGGCTAGGAAAAGTGGCTCTAAGGCAGAACACTTTCCACTGGTTCATGTATCACCTCACACAAGTGGAAACTTGAGCAGCAACAATGCTGACGGGTGTGCCAACGGGAATGAAAATGGGGAGCAGGTAGAAAGCACTGCTAGCCTACCTTTACCAACACCAGCTACAGTTTATAATGCTACTTTGGAAGAAACCAGCAATAACTGTCCTGTCAAGGAAGCTTCTGCCAGTGAAAAGAATGAACCAGAAGTCCAATGGTAAGCTGCCTGCTGAAAAAAAAACCTAACTAACTAACTGGTAACTTTAGAACTACAAGTAATATACCTTATAATGACAGTAGTCTTTGTTATTTTATCATCCAGTCAAGTCAGGATCTTAACTTTTTACATAGCTGATTTTGAACGGAGCTTATATATTCGTAAAGACTGGTAGTATCCTATTCCGAAAAACAACAAAGTTTTTGTTAATCAGCTGCCTTCCCGTTTGTTGTTCTCCTAAAGCAGAGGTTTGTGATCATAATTTTGACAGATCCTTTTTGCTGATAAGAGTTTTAAGCCAGTTAAGTATTTCCCTGCATCATGAAAGGTCCATTGTATCTACTCCTTGATAATTTTCACACAAATATTCCTCTCCAAAGAACCTTTATCCTAGTCAACATCCGGCAGTTTCTTTGTCACCCTTACCAGTTGCCTTGAGAGTACAGCCATGTTTAGTGTTTCTTCGATAGGAATAGAAGAAGCTGGATACAGAAGGGTCCTGCAAAGGGCAGGAGGCCACATTCACTTTGCTCCATGGTCCTCTTACCTCTGAGCTTCCTGCTAGCCTTATAATCCAGACCCAAGGTAATTTGTCAGGGGTATATGTGGTCCCTTTGGTAACCTGAAGTGACGTTCTGAATGTTGTTTTGCTACCCCCTTCAACAACCCCCTCCTTTTCACCAAGAAATTGCTTAAGACAAAGGAATGGCGTCTGCTTGAGTTCTTCAAATAAGTAAAAGTCTCAGTTCTGGGGGGTGTTGTGGGCTGGGGTGGGGAGCTGTTATCAAAGCTTTTTCCCCAACGAGCAAAGCCTTTATCTGAGAGGCTGTGTTGGCCATCAAGGGACACAAACTGATCTAGCTGGCAGCAGCTTCTGAACTGTTGTTATGACTTGATTTTAAAGGACCGCCTCAACTTCAGTGGAGCAAGTGCGAGAGAGGAGTTATCAGAGAGCTTTACTACTCAGTGATCACCGAAAAGATAAAGATAGTGGTAAGTGAGCTTGTTGCTTTGCCAAAAAGTGGGAGTCAGCTAATCACTGCACCCCCGTTCTGTGCTTCTAACGTTCTCTTTGGGTCTGCTTCTGCTTCATCTCTAGGGGGAGAGTCACCATGTGTCCCATGTTCACCGATTCATGTTCCGTCTTCACCTTCATCTCATTCAAATCACATTCCCCAGTTGCAACCCAAGGGCCCAGTCCCTTCTTTCAGTGAACTTATGGAAGGTCAGTAAGCAGATGACCTATCATGGTTGTTGTTTTAAATACCTCTTCAGAAAGGAGAGAGAGCGCCTTTATAAGACGTTGGTTTGAATAGTAGAATGTACGTCCAAGTATTAGTAAAAAGCACTATTTATCGTGCAGTTTTACATTTTCTATGGTTCCTTACGCTTTACAGATCCTGATCCTGAAAATCCAGAACCCACGACTACAAGTGAATGTGCATCCCCAGATACTTCCCAAAATACTTGTAAAAGCCCTTCAAAAATGAGCAAGGTAATAACGACCTTTGAACGTGGCCCTTCAGAAAAGTGGATGGTAATGTGCACATGGAGGTTCTTCTGCTGTACCAGGGATCAGTTTCTGATTTCTGGACACTTCTCCTGTTCAAGTTCCCATGTGCTGAACGTACTTCACTTGCTCCAAGAGTTCCTTCCACCCCTTCCTTATCCTAGTGTCTAGGAAATTCATAATCTTTTCATAAAATATTTGACCGGCCAGTTAATTCTCTAAAAACAAACGGTCAGGTGACATTCTTAATTTAAAAGAAATGCTGCCTCTATCCTGGATCATGAAGACATGATAATCCAGTGGGGCAGTATCTTTGGAAACTAACGATGAGGAAATCTGAGATTGATTTTTTCTTTTTCCTTAAAGAACATCATTATACGTTCAAGTAGTCTTATCCTTGGATTACCTGAATTTGAACAATGGAAAAGGTATTACAAGTGAAAACAGTTCGGGGGAGCAGGTTTATCTACCCAAGCAAATTTATCCTTAGGTGGAGTATAGAAATTTCAATTATGGAATTGAAACTCGCCTGCAGTGTTTAAGTGTGGTTCTTTCAGAATAGGAGTCAAAGACAGGTTTCACTGCTCAGGGGAAAAAGGGCAGATTAATTTCCTTAACTTGCCTTCAATAAAAATTCAGGGAATTCAGTTGAAGCTTATTATCAGAACTTGCTCAACTACCTAAAAGAACTGGCGTTTTAACATCCCAAGCCTCTGTAGTTGTCCTCCTCTCAGACCTCTTATTCCCTGCCCCCGTTCCAATTAATATTTAGCTAACATTCAACACCAGTAATAACAAACCTCAGTGTACATAAAATGTTTCTAAATTTGTTTTCTTCTCACAGCCTGGTTCACCGGGACCTGTAATTCCTGCCCAGCCACATGGGAAAATACTCACAAAACCAGATTCCCACTGGGAGGGAGCAGTTACTGTGTCAGAAGCTGAGAACGGTGTCCACCTGAAAACAGAACTCCATCAAAAACAGCTGTCAAGTAACACCCAAGCACTTTCGAAGAATCATCCTCCACAGCCACTTGTTCGCAGTTCATCTGAGCAACTTTCACAGAAGCTGCCTTCCGCGCCCGTGAAGTTGCACTGTCCTCCATCACCTCACGTAGAAAATCCTCCAAAGTCGTCGACGCCTCAGACGCCTGTACAACACGGTTATCTTTCACCAAAGCCTCCTTCACAGCAGTTAGGCTCTCCCTACAGGCCTCACCACTCACAGTCACCTCAAGTTGGAACACCTCAGCGAGAGCCTCAAAGAAATTTTTACCCAGCAGCACAGAACCTTCAAGCAAGTACGCAGCAGGCCCCTTCTGGAGCGCTGTTCACGCAGACGCCCTCAGGACAGCCCCCGGCAGCGCTCAGTCAGCAGTTTGAGTAAGTGATACTTGGATCCAGCTCAAAATTCAAAAGGTATGACTGCCACCACCATCCCCAAGCCATTCAGTTCCTTCTTTGGAGGCACCCAGTGTTGTGTGCGTGTGTCCTTCTAGAGTGAGTTTAGGCTTAAATGAGCAAATGCACGCACCCCTCCCTCATTTTACACAAATAATTTTTACAGTTTTGCACCTTTCAAAAGTTATCTAAATTATAATGTTACGGGATTTTACAAAAGGCAATAACCTTCAGGACTGTTGTTGTGCAACAGCTGTTCTGCAATAGAGGCAGAACAGTTTGGGGGATGGGGAAGTATGTGTGCCCAGTGGCCCGAAATCACACCTGCAGAGGCCACGATCACCTTCTCTTCTCATAGAGTTGGTGCTATCTGTAGGCTTTTAGAGTTTTGCCAAAAAAAAAGCCCCCCCTCCCCCTCCCGCCCCGCATCACCATCCACCGCCCCACCCCTCCACAGGACTCCCAGGTCTGCAAGCACAACACCAGCACGTGGTGAGCTCCGCCCCTCCACCACCCCCTCCGCCGCCGCCTTCCGGTGTTCTGGCTTCCGGGCATCATACCCCATCGGCTCCAGCCTTACACCACCCACCTCATCAAGGACCTCCACTTTTTCCTTCAACTGCTCATCCAGCCGTACCACCGTACCCCTCCCAAGCTACTACACATCACACCACTCTGGGACCGGGACCCCAACACCAGCCTTCTGGAACAGGGCCACATTGTCCTTTACCAGTCGCAGGTCCTCATCTCCAGCCCCAAGGACCAAACAGTATTCCCACACCTACCGCTTCAGGGTTCTGTCCTCATCCTGGCTCTGTGGCCCTGCCACATGGGGTTCAAGGACCTCAGCAGGCATCTCCAGTGCCTGGACAGATTCCAATTCACAGAGCACAGGTGCCACCAACATTTCAGAACAATTACCATGGTTCAGGGTGGCATTAAAATGGACTCCAAAAACATTTTTTAAAATGTTCTGTAAGATAAACTGTACATTTCATATGTACCTGTTAAGGTACTTTTTAAAGCTTGTACATGAAACTTTGTATAAAAAACAAAACAAACACCAGTGCTCTCTCATCATTGTATTTTTCCCATTTTTGCTTTTTAAAAAAATCCCTTAAAAAATGTGCTGTTAAGCCAGTGTAGGTATCTTTTATTTTGTAAGTGAACATTCCAGCTGTTTTTCTGGCAGTAGATTTGATGCTACATGATCTTTAAATTTTATTGTTGGAATTAAATTCAGTTAGTGAATGTTTTCTATATTATTATGTTATACATATGCATTAAATACACGGCTAAGTAATGGCAGTACGAGGATTTTCTTTCAATCAATCAGCAGTTCTGTGAGTGCATCTTATGTATTAAAAAAAATGCAATACAGATTTTTAGTTTGGTGTGAAGATGGCTCATTTTGTTTTATCGGTTATTTGCAAGCAAAATGTAATTTAACGTATAGATGATTTTTAATGTCTCCTGAAAAACTGTAAATACTGCGTTTCTTTTGCGTATATAATTGCTTACAGCTTTTCTCATTTGACATATAGCACTGTACATATGACATGTCTCTGCAAAACTGTGTGATCTTTGTGAAAGTAGTACAGTATATGGCCTTTAATTCCTCTATTTTAAATATACTGTCACATTGAAGCACTGGTTGGGCATTTTAATTCATGTTAATAAACCACAATTATGTCAGTTTTACCAAATTGTCCTGTACCACTTCTGAGATTGGGGTCTGTTTATACAAGTGTTTGTTTTTACAGAAGTTACCTTTTCCAGATAGAGTTTGTAAGGAGCCTTCCATTTTCTTTCGCAACTACTACCTCAGCTGGACGGGACTGCAGCAAGATCAGGAGGCGGTAAAGGCTTGTTCCTGGAAGGTTTCCTACATGTTATTGTTTTGCAGGAGCAGGAGCCATGAGAAACTACCGTGCTACGTAAATGCTGCACGCATTTGCTTATATCTGACATCGTACAAGATGAGTCCATTCCATTGAAGCGTCCCATGATTCAACTACAGACTAATTTACAGCTGTTTGAAAGTACGGAACATTTTACCTAAAAACACAGGAATATCTAATTTGTACATGTTAGAACATAACTGAAATGTCCTACTGATGAACCAAAATTAGTTGAACACCTTAACATTTACTGTCTAGCTATATAGTATTTTAAAGAGTAGCAGGAAATTTTACAAATTGGTTTTGGGTGTACAAAACTACAGGAAAAACGCATTCTTAGCTCTCTCAAGTGAAATGAAAGTGGCCTCTCAAGTGAACATTTTATTGCTGAAATACAAAATTACTAGTTATTATTTTGGAATAATAAATTCTTATTTGTCTTCCACCTCTCAGGAGGATTAAGTATAAACCAATAGTAGTGGCAGTATTTGTCAACACATAGTTCACCATCCAGTTACTTGACATAATTTGACACAGTATACAAATTCTGTGTATTGGAGAAAAAAGTAAACAGACTAAAAATGACTAAGATTGGCAGTAGTATGTCATGTTTTTACACTTTTAATTTCCATTTCCTTTTCAAAACAGCTACATTAACACAGCTGTGTTTAGGGCTCAATCCTAATCAAGTTTTAGAAGAACTTAGGTCAACTTTGCCATCCTTGATTATCAAACAAGATTCTACTTACGGTATTTGCTAAAGAAATACCTGTCCACGAAGAAGTGGCTTTACATCATCCAGTCATCCACTCCCCCCCGCCCCCCCCCACCGATAGTTTCAAACAGAAGACAAAGTTAACTAGCATAGTGAACTATGAATATTCACACCTCTTTAAAAGGACTGTCCTAAAGAAAGATTTTAATTCCTCATAGTTTTAGATTTGCCTACTATACAAATAATGTATATGGAAGCTTTTCTGTAAACTGCATTAATTTCTAAAAAAAAATTAATGGGAGAAAACTGGAATTTAAGAAGTAATTTCACCGGCAGATACAAACTGAAGTTCTCTACCCCAGCTGTTAACTAGCTACGGACGATCCAAGTACGGGAAGAAGCAAGTTAGTAAATCAGTTTTCACCTAGAAAGCTAATGCTTTTTTGAAGCTCCTATTATATCCACTTTTCCTCTGCCTTGGGGCAGTTCTAATTTCCAGACAGCCAGCTTCTGAATCTGCTATCATCACATATGTGATCCACTGCTTGTCATTTTCCATGACGACTTCACATGGACTAGAGAAAGGAAAAGATAGGACATTCAACTGAAGTCACGGAGCTGGCTACAGTGTTCTGCATAACCAGTGGTTCTCGTTTAGCTTATATGCATTCATCATCATCAAGCCACCAAGAATCTGCTAAAAACCATACCATACCTAACACAAATGTATATTCCTTCTAGAACAATTGCTTTTACATTTATAAACTAGTTAGGCTATTTTATCCTAAATGAGAGATCCTTACAAAGTTTGTAATTATCTGGATTATTTTCTAACATGAGCCCAAACTGTATTAGACAAATTTCATTCAAGTGTGCCATAACCCTGATAAAAATTCTTATGGACTTAGGGAAGACATATGTGAACTCCGTAATTCTCGTGAGAATGATTCCTGTGCAAATTGTGGATGGCATCACTGGTCTACAGCCACTATCTTTCACAGAACCTACAAGGTCACCTACAGCCTCAGAAGAAAAACTTAGCATGCACATTTCATAAGTGAATGGTATCTTCCACCTCACAGCGATACGATCTAATGCTAACTCCTAAGAGGATTACGTGTCTTGTTCCCTCACAGTGAATGCTGTTAAAAAAAAGAAAACTGACAATGTGCAAACAAAATGTTAACTAGTATGTTTTTGATGATACGTGAATGAAAAAGGTTCACAGAAATTCTACGTAATGGATCTATACTACAGCATCTTTTCTAGATCCATATCCTACCCTTACAAAACGATGAATGTTTTCCTTGTATTAAGCCTTAATGCATGTTCTACAAGTACATTTCCTGCTACAGGAATGCTGATACTTCCTTTCGTTCTGGTTACACTACATTAAAAGGATAGCAAACGTTTATTGATTCTATCGCTTCAAATATAGGCCAATGACCAAGGCAATGTCTGGAAAAGAAACCCAAAACACTTTAATTTTTAAGACAACTGCAAGCACCTCAAACAATGGATTATTGTTACAACACTTGTTAACTTTTCACAATCTAGTTATTGCAAAGGCATATGGATAAATGTTAATGGACAAAGTCAAGAAAAACGAGGCACCTTGAGGAATGTAAAACAAACAAAAAAATTCAATCCACTGATTTCTAAAAGAGGCTAAATGTACCTCTATATATTACATTCTAAAATTGTATTGCCTACTATGGTTTGTGTTCTGGATTCTACAGTTTTAAGGAAATGCATAAACAAAATTGTGCGCAATCTGCAAAGGGAAAAAATCATTTTCTCAACTTCAACGCATGGAAAGACAATGAAAAAGCTAGTAAAATGTGTTGTAGCCACACACGAAACCGTCTCTGGAATGAATGCAATCCCTGTTACCTCTGAGATGTTAGTATTCTGCCCACTGCACTGCAAATTGTACATATCATACCTTGGTTCTAGACAAACACGAGCAAGCTTTTCCAAAAATATATATTTTTTCACTCCACACACTGAACATGTTTCTCTTGTCCAATTTAATCTATGTAGAGTTTAACTTACAGGGCTTGGAGGAGGCAACACCACATGGTATCAGGCTACCACATTTTTAAAGGGAAATTGCTCTTTTTCCTTAAAAGTACCTTTAATTTAAAAAATGCAAAAATATGAATGGGAGTGCTAAACTATAATACGTATTTTAGAATGAGAAGCATGTCTTTTCTTTGTATAAAGTGCCATATAGGGAATGATATAACCCAGAGCCAGTTGTTTAAAATCCAATGCAAAAGGACTGTCACGGAATGAAAAGTTTGCGCAACTCCTTGGAGTAGTTAAAGTCCATTACATGCAACTTAGGCTACAAAGCACTCAAGACTGGGTAGCTTTTCTGAAATTTGAGTCCCCATCCCATATTTAATGGAAATTAACATTTACAGGGTGCATTTACATACACTATAATACAGGAATGATGTCCCTTTGCCAGAAGATCAAATTGTACATTTCCTTGCTATTTCTTGGTTCCAACTTGATAATTTCTTAAGATTGTAAATTATATAGTACTCAGCTAAAATATTTCTTCATAAATAGTTACAAAACCTGCCAAAACACAAGGAGGAAAGTATTTTTCGTTCAAAAAAAAATTGACATTTGAATGTCACACAACACAAGAAACAATGCTTAGAGACATGTTATTGTTTCCAGAAGTAAAGTGGGTCAGTAACTACTAAGCTGAAGACAAAAGACTGCCCTTCCCCAGGACCACAGGGCACAAAAAAGCAAAATGTCAAACGACAGTACCTCAAAGCAAAATAAAAGGTCTGAGGATGAAGCCAGCTCACTTGTAATCCTGTTAAGAACGAGAGTCCCCCTTTAGGGCCAATGCGCTGGACAACATGTGCCAGCTCAGAATGCGTGTGTGCAGAATCTGCTAAGAATTCAACCAAGGATGCCGAAGGCATTCGCCAGCTGAGGCTCGTTTTTCTGGAACCATTTCTAACATTGGGATCAGGAAATCTGTAAACTGTGCAGCATCTTCATGGGGCCAACCATACTTTTCCACAAGTACATCAAAGAGGCTCCAGGGCTTCAGCTTGGTGATGTGCCGCAGCTCTCCTACAGGGAAAAACAGGCATGTCAAGAAAGCTCCAACTGTACATTTCCCATTGTTGGTCCAGCCGGGTTCTTTACAATGAAGCAGATACCTACCTGCTCAACACTACGTGACAACAGAGGCCAGCTTTCCCACAGACGAAAATGTCACATTTCAAGTAAGCTTGGTGAATATAAACAAGGGTTCATTTAAAAAGGAAGAATTCATTTGTATCAGTTCCAAGTTTCTTTAAATAAGCAGAGCATGCTGAGGATGCCCAGAATATTTTCATTTGCAAAGACTGACCGAGGCACTCTCCCCAACTTGGGATTCTTTGCAATTTGCTTAGAAAAAGCTTTAAGATACATGCTATTTAAACTCCTTGGACCATTTTTCTGCTGCTTACCATTTTCCTCTGGAAGAGCGCTATTCAAGAGAACTTGACAGTAGTGACAGTAGAGATGCACTTCATAGGTATAGGTGCTGTCCAGTATGATCGCTGCCAGCTCAATGTGGCTACTGAGCGCTCAGAACGGGGTGAGTGCAACTAAGGAACAGAAGTTTAACTTTAAGTTTAAATACAGCCACAAATAGCTAGTGGTGACTGTACTGGACAGCACAGCCCTAGAGCCAGCCCAAATCAAATAGCATTCATCTCCACACATTTGTTGTAAAATCTAAGCTATCAGGACATCAATTTATAAAGCCTGAGTTATACTTTTCAAAATGTGCTAACTGCAGTATGAAAAGTGTGGGTTATCAGCAGCCCTGACAGAGTGACTGACAAGCTCGTAAGTGGTCCACGAAGTATAACAGCCTTGTTCGCGATAGGAAAAAAAGCTATTTTTAAAGTCAAACTGCCAAAAGGACAGGAGGACTTTCAGGAAGAGTGACTCGTCTCCCCTCCCTGTTCACTGGAGCCGTGCACCGAGAGGCCTCCTCCGTCTGCCCCGCGGCTCCCCTCGTCCTGGGGCCCAAGCCACCGACAACGGGCGCCCTCACACAGAGGCCAGTTCCTCTCTCCGCTGGCACCTGCTGTAACCTCACCAACGAGGGGGTCTGTACACGTGGCGCACTGACAGAGGGTCAGTCCAGGGCTCACAAAGGTCTTCTCGGGAGGCCGGGTCTGCTCCACCCAGCTATTCAACCCAGTGTAGAGACACACCCCTCCTGCTTCTTTAGTCATAAAGAAGATAAAAAGGATATCACAGACAATTACAAAAACAAAGGAAAAAACGACTGGTAATCCACCCCACGATGACTTCTCCTTTGGGCCTACACTCTTTTCAACCTGCGTTCTTATGAACTGGTCCGTCTACAGAGTAGTCATCACGATGTGCACACAATTCTGAATACAGAAATCACTAGAAGATATTTCTCGTGAAAGGGACTGGGTGTTAAGTAAGTTCCTGGCTCCCAGGTAAAGATGGGGGACAGAGTTAAGCGTGGAGGCTGCAGGTCAGGTCTACTGTCCCGAGGCAGGTGGACCCGCCACCTTAGAGGAGAAAATGTTCCCTCTGCCAGCAGGAAACACAGTCCCCGCGAGAACGAGTGGGAGCGACCACTGACCGTTCACCCCTGTAACCCAGAAATCCCCGCCGTCGGGACCCCACCTGAGATAAACCCTGGCACCCACCGACCCGCCGTGCCCCCAAACTATGCTCACTGCAAAATCACATACACTCACAAAATTACAAGTGCTCAGTCATCGGAGAACGGTGGTCAAAAACACAGCCAGCCACGGTACACACACTTGACGAGGAGTAGGTAACAGCACTCAGTAACGTGTAGGAAAGTGTATGGTAACGTGCTTAGTAGTAACGTTAGTCAAAACTGTGTTCCACATACAACCCCAGGAGTAATTTTCAAAGTGCCCATAAAGATGGAAACCAGGTGCTCTGAGACACCAGCTTTGTTTTAAAGTTGTTTCTTTCTCGTTCTGCATTGTCTCCAGTGAAGCTCTATTGATTTTATAGTAACTGCTCATCTCACCAGGGTGAGGTTAGAGCAAACTAAGAGAGCACACACGCAACATGGCAAAACCAGCTCCGTGGATGGAGAATGTTATTCTGACCTGGAACAAATGCTCGCCAGGTTTGCAAATGAGAGCAACTGCTGAGCTCGGTCTGCTCAGGCCCGCTCAGAACATGGGAATATGCTCCTGAGGATGCTGTTCTCAGATATACTAAACTCCGTACACAGGCAACAGAGTACAACCTTCCATGAAAAGAGAGCCGCTTTACCATGACAGGTGCCTTAAAATCTACATAATAACAGCGATGCAAACAATACAAAGGCTGGAAAGCTATACCGAACTAGCCGCCCCGATAAACTGATAAAAGCGATTCCAAAGGAAATCCTAAAACATCTGACCCACTTTTGACCAGGTAATCCCACACAAAAAAACTGTACCTGAAAAGATACTGTCTGTAATAGGAAAATATGCAGTATGCAAAACAGTCCTAAATACCAAGATACTGAATACATAATAATACTGCAATATAACAGAATAGTGCATTGTCTTTAAAAAGAACCAATACGTGGATCATGGAGATAGGTGGAAAAACTCTATAATGCCAAGAAAGACGAAATAAACTCGCCTCGGCCATGTGATCATATGCACAACTTCTTATGTTCAATTCCATGATAAGAAGAAACGCTGTCTTATAAAAGTTGATAAAGGTTACTTAAAAACAAACCCTAAGCTCCCAAACTTGTGCGTCTATTGCTAGAAATGCCACAAAACAGGTTCCTCTAATGAGTAAGGGCTTCAAGTCCATTTACCAACTCCAGACTGGCCCATAACACACAAGAAACACAGCCACCTCCACTCCCACCACGTATAAAACAAAAATAAAATAACCAGATAGTACAACGTTTTAAAAACAATTTTTTTTACTATTTGTCCTATTGTACAAGTAGCTTTTACCTTGACAATTTTTTCCCTTAGGAAAATATACCAAGATGTGTTCTGTTGAAACAAATTGTGCCAATAACAAACCACTTGGTTGTGACAGTCTTTACTTTTTAAACCGTTTCCAGCCTTTCTTTCCTAAAGAATAGTTGAGTAATACTTAACCTTCCCTCGGCGTCAGCTCTCACCCACACGCAGGCCACCCAGACACCAGCAAGGCCAGATGGACAGTTGCCTCCCAGGCTTCCTGACCCACTCCGGCGGGGCGGAGGGGGGATCAGGGAAGGCTGACAGGGAGGGGCCCTGAGGGAGGGCCCCTCCCCCGGAGTAAAGGCTCAGGAAGGCCACTCTACATGCCAGCCTCAGGTCATCAGGGTGCTCTGTAAGGAAAAAAGTTAAGTACTTCCATTATACTCCTCTTGAATATTAAGTGATTTGTGAAGGAAAATGTATTATATTGACTATGAAATTACAGCATTCCAGAATTACACACACAAGCATATGAGGTTTTACACCACACATCGGGGACGATAAAGGGAAATCCTGGTACTGTAACTCCTGGTAACTAGAAAAGAAACCATGATATGAAGTAAATTAGGACAAATTTCAATAGCATACACATAGAAAGGAAACCTATCAATAAATACAGGTACAAAGCAAGACAAAAAAACACAAGAAATTTGAACAAATTCCTACAAAGTACATGTAGGTAAATATTTGAGGTGAAGATCTGTATTAAACCGTACCTCCCACACATAAAACAGATCCTAGACCTAAGAGCTAGAACCATAAATTTTTGGAAGAAAACTGAAGAATGAATTTTCATGACCTTGAAGTAGGCAATGGTTACTTAGATGTGATATCAAAAGCACAAGTAACAAAAACAAGAAACAGAAAATTGGACTTCATCAAAATTAAAAACCTTTGTAATTCAAGTATCACAACATGTGCATTCAAGAGAAATGAAAACATTATGTCCACACAAAAACGTGTGCATTGATGTTCACAGCAGCGTTATTCATAATAGCCCAAAACTGGAAATCCAAATGTCCATCAACTGATGGAGAAACCTGACATGGTCTATCCATACATAAAAAGAATGGAGTATTGATTCATGCTACCACATGGACAAACTTGGAAAGCACTAGAGTAAATGAAACAGGCCATCACAAAAATCGACATATTGCATGATTCCACTTGTATGAACAATCCAGAACAGGCAAATTCACAGAGAGAAAGCAGATCAGGGTTGCCAGGGGCTGAGGGTAGGGGGATGGAGAGTGAGTGCTAATGGGCCCCGGGTTTCTTTGTGAGGTAACGAAAATGTTCTAAAATCAGAGACTGGTAATGGTTGCATAGCTGTGTGAATATACTGAAAACTACTGAATGGCACACTTTGAAAGGGTAAATTGTATGCTGTGTAGATTACACCTCAGTAAAACTGTTACTGAAAACCTGGCACAAAGCATACAACAAAATAACTTTAAAAGAATTCCAAAGCTGTGTTAAAGGATGCAGTAAAAACAAACATCTCACTACTGAGGAGCTCTTTCTAAATGATAGGAATAAATGGGATGAACTGTAATAGAATTTACCTGAACCTGTTAGAGCAATTTCATTGTTTTCTTTTTTTGTTTGTTTGTTTTGGTTTTTTTTTGCACCACATGCTCAAATTTGAATGAGTAAAACAGTAATTCAAAGCTACTCTCGGCTGTGGCTGTGGCTCGTGGTCTGTTATTCCCCAAACACCTTTGCTGTGTGTTCTGTGTCACTACAGCCAGCCTCCAGGCTGCAGCACTGTCACTATCACACACTATCTCCCCCACATCTCTCGCGGGGAGGCCTCTCACGCAGCCTCCAAGCAGGGACCCAGGGCAGAGTGAGCCTGCCATCAGTGATGCCAGGACGACGGGTGTTACTAGGACTGTCCCGGCACCAAGGGTCAGCCACCGCCCTGCTTCTAGCTCACAAAGACTTCCATCTGAAACACTCCCCGGAGGCGCAGTGGTTAAGAATCTGCCCGCCAATGCAGGGGACACGGGTTCAAGCCCTGGTCCAGGAAGATCCCACATGCCGCAGAGCAACTAAGCCCATGCGCCACAACTACTGAGCCTGCACTCTAGAGCCCGAGAGCCACGACTACCGAGCCCGCGTGCCACAACTACTGAAGCCCATGTACCTAGAGCCCATGCTCCGCAACGAGAAGCCACCGCAATGAGAAGCCCGTGCACCAAAACAAAGAGTAGCCCCTGCTCACCGCAACTAAAGAAAAGCCCACACACAGCAATGAAGACCCAACGCAGCCAAAAATAATAATAACAATAAATCATAAAAAAAAATAAAAAATAAATAAAACAAAGACTGGACTCAGGTGAAGGCTTTCAAAGGTACTAAGTCAGCAGGGAGCCACCTTCACCAGGCACCACCCCCCCAACCTGGGCTCCGGGCAGCAGGCAGGAAAGGAAGCAGATGGAGCCCCTGCTTGCACGGAGCTCGGCTTCTGAGAGAGAGTTTATCACAGACAGGGAAAACCAGACCTCTTATAACACAGAATTAGTGCTTCAGATAAAATGAGAGTTAAAGCAGTTTATGTTTTAAAAGTTTTGAGACTCACTAGTATGAAGAAACTTTTCTAGTTCTCTCCAGAATCCAGCTCCCGCGGAGATCGGCCCAGCTCACACTTCCCTGAAGGCCCATTTCGGCGTACAGCTCCTACAGGACAGAGTGAGGCCTCGCTGAGGCCTGCATCCTTCCTCCCCAGCATTTCCAGGCCAGACACCCCTCAAGTTCACAAACTGCTCTAAGCCCACGTGTGCAATCTGCCTGTCTTCACTGACTACGCCGCGTGGAAATGCTATGACCGAGAAGGTTTTAAACTTGAAGCCACGAAAATCAAGTGGGGCAGTGACCATCCTACCCTGTATGGGCCAAATGCCACAGAGGGGCTTTTCTCTTCACAGAAATAAGAGAATCAGTTGATTTTCAGGTAATTCTGGAGCTATGTTAAAATCATTCTAACAAGTTTCATCTCAACATTAAAAATTAAGAATAGTGCCTCTTTTAAAACCCAGCTCCTGGGATTTCCCTGGCGGTCCAGCGGCTGAGACTCCACACTCTCACTGTTGAGGGCACAGGTTTGATCCCCGGTCAGGGAACTAAGATCCCACAAGCAGCGCGATATGGCCAAAACAAAACTAAACTCAACTCAAAACCCAGCTCCTTAGTTTCATCCTCCGTTCTCATCCTCTCCTACACTTTTCCTCATCTTCTACTGGACACCACTTCTCCTGATGCCGTCCCCTGCAAATGTACTCCTTTGGCTACACAGAAGTTTCTTGCATGCTCTGAAATTCTCCACTGTATTCAAGAGGTCTTTGGTCTGACACATACTATCTCTCATATATTACAATACACTCAACGCCCTCATCTAGAATCAAGTAGTTTTTCCTCTTTAAAGTTAACTGTCTCCTCTCACACTTCCATTCTCAATACAGCAACTTCTACTAAAGTGATGGCTACTGATGGCTCAACAGAATATCTGCTCGGTGGCACAGTAAGGTATGCTCCTGGCTGTACTGTTTTTCTCGCCATCAGCTGAGGGCTGGGACACTTTCCCGGGTTTGTGTCTTAGTCCGTTCAGGCTGCTATCACAAAATATGACTGAGTAGGGAGCTTACAAGCAACAAATTCACTTCTCACAGTCCTGGAGGCAGGGTGCCAGCACAGGCAGGTGAGGGCCCTCTTCCAGCTCAGAGATCTCCTGTGTCCTCAGGTGGCGGAGGGGCTAGCGAGCTCTCTGTCTCTCTCCATAAGGCACTACCGCCACCCATGCCTTTACACGCCACCCATGCCTTTACGCGCCACCCATGCCTTTACACGCCAGCCATGCCTTTACACGCCACCCAAGCCTTTACACGCCAGCCATGCCTTTATACGCCACCCAAGCCTTCACACGCCACCCATGCCTTCACACGCCACCCATGCCTTCACACGCCACCCATGCCTTTACAAGCCTTCCAACAGCCCCGCTCCCAACACTGTCACCTTTACGGGGTCAGGAATGGGTTTGGAGGGACACACTCAGGCCACAGCAGGACAGCATAGGGATAAAATCCACAGAGGTGCTTACTTCTGTTGGGCCACACCTTGACACCCTGACCAAGATGGCTTTCCTTAAAGATCTTTGGTGGCTAATGCCCACACCCAAAAGAATGACCAGCACATTAAACCCCAACAGGGTGAGAACAGTAATTATATTCCCAGCCACAAAAATCCAGCTCAATTTTAATAAAATGCCTGGCCAAGTAATAATTTAAACTAGTAGCAGTCATTTTACCCTGAACTGTAAGCAAGAAGACGCCACTCAGCTGCACTTGATGTTTAGCTTTAATGCACAGACCCCGCTCCCCTTCCCTGGCCTCCGAGTGGGGATGAAGCCTGCTTCCCACCCAGGAGAGCGAAGAGCAGGAAAGCCTTGCCGCTCAGCCCTCTGTTCCCGCTCAGCCCTCGGTTCCCGCCGCTCGCCAACGTGGTGTAAGCAAAATAAAAGCCGTTTTCAATGTCACCTTTCTCTATGGGTTCTGGCACAAAGGTATTTCAGAAAAAATTTTAAATGGATACACTTAAGAGCCCATTATTTCCAAAACATGTATTCACCCCCTTTACTGGGGGAGGCATGCCAAAACACATTTTTAATGCAACCATCACTCCCCTCATCCCAAGGGACATGGTGAAATCGACTTCAGGACAGGCCCTCATTCGTCATCGTACTATTCCCGAGACTTCTGTGAAAACCCTAAATCCCTTTTGAGTTCCACAGTTACCATAAACAAACAAGCATCAGGAGAGAACTTAAGCCCCAATTCCCAGTCATTTTAGGGGATTTCTTGCCTAATCATCCAAAGGAAGGAAAAAAGGACTCTAGTCGCCACAGTAACACAAGTCCACGTGTTGTCGGCCTGTCTCTACCAAGGATGCCAGATGCACTTCAGTTCCACAGGCCACCTTCAAACAAGCTCCTCAAAAAAGAGCCCACGCACACAACCCCTACAGCACACATGCGTAACAACGTGGTGATGGAACAGCAAGGTCCCGTGCAAGCACTTTATACTCCCATCTGGGCGCAGGCAGTGGTCCACTTGCCGGAGGAGTAGGGCGCTTATGGAAAGGCCAGCGTGAAAGCCACCCTCCAGCATGAGGGACCCAGGACAGAGAGCTGTGAGCTGGAACCAACCACCCGCCGACATCAGTCCCCCAGGCATCGCTCATCAAGTCTGCGGAAGAAGCCCCACAGGTGGGATGAGGAGAGGGCCCCAGGCGCACCGCCGGCTCTGGGCTGGGACTCGGCAGGCGTTGCCCCAGTCCCTGCAGCTCAGACCAGGGGCAAAGCCTGACAGGCGCAAGAGTCGCAGAGCAGCCAACTCCATGAGCAACGCTGACCACAGGCTGCCGGCAGGGGAACCTTCAAATCGTTTGCCTGACTCCATCTTCTCACCACTCAGGCCCCGCCCCACCCTGGGTCCTCTTCAACTTCTTTGCCACCGTGCACAGTACCGGTTCCTCACCCACAGACAACGGACAGAGACAGCAGAGACCAGCCACCCTACACGGCCTCCTCGCTACAGAGGAGAGGACAGCAGCAGCACAAGTACAGGAACACTCCTTGCGTGCCTTTGCTGGCTGCTGGCCCTCACCACGCCTGATGCCCGAGACGAGGAGTGAGGCTCCCACAGCCCACTTTGCTCGAGGATCAGGGGCCGTGGTCCAGAGCCCTCCTGGGCCCTCCCCCTTCCCCTCCAGGGCACCCGCAGGCCAATACTGCTACTTGCCTGACAGATCAGGCTGCTAGCTCCTGGCTGCCCTCCCCACCTGACAATGGTGAAAGCTACGGCTGTGGGCAGGTCATCTACCAGCCAAGTCCTCCGGAGGCCCAGGCCATCTCCCATGGGCTCTGAAAACATTCTGAAATGTGGAAGGAGTCTGCTTTGATTAACATAAACACAACTCCCCAAGCCACACCATCCCAGGCCAAAATAATCCAGAGCTTTCCCTTGCTTCAACTATGTTCAAATAACATTTTCTGGAAATTTCCTAGGAAACAGCCCACTCTCTCAGTCACACTGCTGACCAGTTCACAATGTGCACAGTGTTATCCTGTTTATAAACTCTGCTTTAGCAATAATGGAAACAGTTCCTAATGCACCGCGTGGTGCAGACATCCTCTCACGCCTCCTTGTATCAAGGATGCACTCACTGGAAGTCACCCCCGCTGACAGCCTCGGAGACGATGTGACACGCCGTGCCCAGCCCCCCAGCACGCTCCAGCCCCGGCTGTGCCACTGAACACGCTGCCCTGAGCACGACTTGAGACTGCGTTGAGAGTCTGGGTGTGGCGGGGAACCCCTGTACCTGCTTAAGTGACCCAGACTCGATCAGAATCTCAGAACGAAAATTAATACGCGTCTGAAGTACATTTTTCCTCGACAATTGTTTTTCCTCTGATGAGCTTTAAAAAGGAAATAACAAGATATTGCATCCAGTTACATATTTCAGAGGTTACCCACTGGGTGTTCCCAAAAAACCTAAGAGTTGCGGTCAACGCTCTCAGAGTACGTGAGCAAGAAACCACTGTCTTGGCATGGTTCGCTCTCGGGCCTCATGCATTCACGGCGAGATGGACTTTAAGGGGTAAGACAGGACTGGTTGGCTGAACATCACCAAAGTATATCATAAAAGGTTATTACTCTACAAGAATTCCTTATCTCACAGGAAAGTAAAAAGTCAAACTGGTTTTCCACATTTGGCTAAAGCAGGGGAGCAAGAGTATCTAGTACTTGCAGAAATTTCTAGAAACTCCATGTCCCGCTCACATCAACTTTAAACAGTTCTTTTTTAACGGGAATTGCAGCACCGCGCCCCCCCCCCCCAAATCAAAGCTGGAAAAACATGAGTTCAGAGGACTATCTCTGCTCACATCAAAGACTATAGCATTGGGGAAGGGCCCTGTAAAAATAACTTCCCCGGGGCTTTTGGGTATTTTTAAAAAAGTGATCACTCACTAGGGACTACACAGGGCAAAGAGAGTTGTTCTAGGTCATGCCAAGGAAGATCAACGAGAACTGCAATATTAAAATAAATCACCTACAGTACAGCGTGAGGTAATGCACTGGGAGAAGAGCATCTGATTGACAAGAACGTGAGGCACACAGGACTTCACAGGCCCACACCCCTACAGAAACAGCTCAGACACATGGAACAGGACGCAGACGGACAGTCATTAAGCCCAGTCTCTAGGCCACCTCTGCTCCACTGCAAAAACACTCTGGTCCCAGGAACAATGTAGAAAATGGAAAGGTAAGCCGAGCTGCTCTCTAAAAATCATTTAAACTCTTTTACAAATACTTGAATACATGAATTGGTGCTTAGCATAAAGGAGAGGAGTGGAGGAGGTCAAAGGATTTTTGGAAGACTGTTCTCTTACAAAATTCTTATTCCACAGATATCAGAGGCTTCTTTGTTTCTTGAGAGCCTTCTTCAGCAGACTCCCCCAGCGGTAAGTCCAGATCTTTCTCCACTGCCCAAACGCGAACGCACAATTTCTCCTTTGGGAGAGGATTACGCTGAAAATTAGTGTTGCATAAATACCGTTACCTTTTCTGGTGAAAAACTCCTTGGAATATTTCCCCAACATAGCGTATTTTCGAGGGACTTTCCCCAGCAGTTCAATGATCAATGCTATGTGATCTGCATTGGGAAACATTGCCAGCAAAACAGAAACACACGACAATTTAATCAGTACACTGCATGCAGACACTGCCATCGCCCGCGCAGACAGAAACAGAGCGCAGCGTCAACAACCAGAGCACAGGCTCTGCCCGAGTGGCCAGATTCAAGGCACCGCAGAGGAGCTGATGCACAGGGTGACCGCAGGACAGGGCCAGGCAGGGGCTCCTTCTCAAGTCTGAAGTCAGCACAGGAATTCTGCTGGGTTGCTTTTGGAATTTAGGAGAAAGGCCTTTGTCACCATTAATGCTACAACCAGCAGCTGCTATTCCATTTCTGTCTGCATCGTGGCGCTTTTCAAAAAGAAGAGGTACTACCTCTGCGATTGAAGAATTCCCGAGAATATTTTCCAGACAGAGCAAAGTGCCTTGGGATACTGCCTAGCAGCTCTATGATGTGGGCTATGTGGTCTATGGAGGAGAGAAAAAAAAGGATACGGGAATGGGAGGGACAAAGGGAAGGATGGGATAAAAGAAGAGGGGGAAAAAATTGAAATTAGTAAAAGATCAGAGATAGAATCAAATCAACAATGTGTGCAGCACATCTACACAGAGGCTTCTGGGACTGGCAGGCCTCAGGCCCCATCTGGAGCATTAACAGTGACTGACACCAGCTCACCCCAGGCTACCCCAGAATCGCAAGCAAATAAGCATGGAGATGGTCAGGTCTGCAGATGGGAATTCAAGCCAGAGTTCCCTGGTTTTAAATTCAGCCCCCCAACAGGACAGAGAAGTGGGCAGCAGATCAGTGGACAAAAGGTCCACGGAGAGGCTCCGGGTTCGTCCGGCCTGTCCTCTCCCGGCCAGCTGGGCTCAGGCCTGCGGGGGCGGGCTGAGGCCCGAGGGCTCTCCAAAGCGTCGCTGGTGCCAGAAGGCTCTGCCCAGTCACTGCAGCTGAGGGGGCTTCAAGCTCAAAGGGAGAGCATCTGAATTTGGTGCTTGAAAACCGAAACACAGCTCTGTTTCGGTGCAAAAAGACAATATTCTCCAGAAGTTCAGGAGTCTCAGGAAACCCGGACTGAGGTACTCAGCAGGCAGCAACACTCACCTTCGTCTCTGGAATAGTCTTCCCCAGAATGCGGTTCAAACAAATAATCTCCCGTTGCCAGCTCAAATGCCTAGGATACAACAGATGATATGCTAAGCGCTTCACGGAGACGGGCCCCAAGCCAGCAACTTTTTCTGGTACAAGAGACCTATATTTTATGAGGATCTGAATCAAACCAAAGAGCCTCCTGAAAGGGCTCAACACCAGGCTTTCTCTTCTTCCCAAAAGTTCAAAGAAGCTTCAGAAATATTCTTGCACCTCTGCTTCACTTTGCAGGAAGCAGCCGTGTGCAGGCGTGGCCGGAGCACTGCACTCTAACCTGAACGGCAGAACGGGGGCTCAGGCTGAGGTCCAGGTCTGCGTGACCCCAGAGCCCAGCTGCAACCCGCAGGCTAACCTGGCCCCGGACCACGGTTGCGGCCGCTGTCCTGAAGCAAAGACCTTCATGTCTTAGCAACTTAGCTCCTTTCAGCAACTCATCATCACTTCATTCACTTCTGACTCAACCAAAGGACATTCTAGAACCGAAGAAGCCCCTCTTGCTCTGTCCCCCGGGGCCAGGAGGAACCAGACCACCCCCCCCCCACCCCCACCCCTGCCCCGTGCAGCCCGCCCGAGGGCGGCCAGGAGAGCGGCCTCCTGGTTACAGGGCTGTCCCCACCAGGGTGCTGGGGTCGGGAGGGAACGGGAGGGGCACTGCTTTCCCATCGCTACCTCTGAGCCCACTTCCGTTGTTCATAAAATTATCTCAGGACTATAAGCTTTAACTTGCTAACAATACATAAAAATGACAACTGCTATCGCTCTGTTGATCAAATACCATGCTTTTTTAAAAACATGTTTTAAATGTTTTAAAAACAAGAAGTTTTAAAAAGAACAAGCTAAATCCCGTGTTCGGTTTTTCCCATACTTACTTCTCCTGTGTGTTAGATCTCGCTGTTCTGGAGGCCCTCAGGGGCCGTCCCGCTTCACCGATGCCTGTGGGCCAGGGCACCGCCCACTCCTCTCAAGGTACCGCCCTCCCCACAGGCGCCTCGATGAGCCGAGGAGCCCGCCCCACACCAGCCCACCCTCTCCGCTTCTGTCCAGGATCACAGGGTGTGGGTGGGCACCCGCAGGGGAAGTCTCGTCTGCCTGCCTGGGGCGGGGCCCCTCTCACAAACCCAGGTGGGCGCACTTAGCCTAGGACCCCATCTCTTCACCTTGTATTTTCCTTTTTTAAGAAAGGCGGGAGGTGGGATGCCAAGCCCATTGCCAGCTACCCTGTGACGAGCACTAGTTCACAACTCGGGATCCCTGCCCTGAGCCAGACCTGGGTGTGATGTGCCCAGTCTCAGCACAGAGTACGTCAGGCAGTCGTCTGGGCGCTGCAGGGCCTCCCCGCTCCACCCAACAAACAATAAAGATACTAGGTTCAATCCCAGATCAGGGTCAAACACCTCACATTTGGCCACAGGTCCATGGGGAACAAGTGGATGACACACTGAATGGCCAGAAGCGTCTTTCTCATCCGGGACACAAGCCAAGAGAAAAGGGTGAAACCCTAATGGAGAAAGAAGACCCCAGAAATCGCATGATCTAGCCAAAGGAGAGCGCCAGCTGCTCTTCACCGTCCTTGGGGCCTCCCTCACTCTTCTAATCAATGCTCAAAAACATTTCAATCTGGTTGTGCGTATTTCTGACAGCCTAGCACTAAGACATGCCCACTGAGTGTTCTTTGAAAGATGACCATTTTGATGAGCACCCATGTATTTCCGAGGAAACACAGGTTGAAGAGGCCTATCAATGAAACGGTTTAAAAGAAAAAAGGAAGAGGCAAGATGAAGGCTCCCCCGTCATGTTATCGGGTCCTGATTCTCTGAAGCATGATGAGATTCTTCTTAACAACTAGGACACAGACAGCAGGCAGGGTAAACACACATCACAAGGAAAACATCAGTCTCTGTACTTTACAACTTGCTTTTATGCTGGCAACTATGAAACCATGAAAAATTATTGCCTTCAACTCAATAAGTTACTCTCAATATAACCTCTATTATTATTGTTTATTTTTAATACTTGGGAACTCTGTACTCGGCCCAATCCCCTCAGAGGGCTTTCTTTCCCTTGGACCAGCCTCTGTCCTCAGGCTCTGGGGAGACCAGATACCCTCTTCCTGAAATGCCATCATCCCACGTCAAGTATCCCATTCTGAATAAATAAGGTCACGTATGCCTTCTGTGATGTGACCACTGCCGAGAAGTTTGGTGAAGTGGGTCAGACTGGCTTGTCTTGTCTCTACAGCGCTGACTGAGGCTCACCACGGAGCCAACGGGAAGATGCCTGTTCAGGAACTCCGAAACACAAGTGCAGAGCGACCAATGCCGGGGTCCACACGTAATTTGTAGATCATGCACACTTACATCTGGAGGGCTCCGAAGCTCAGGAAAAGAGAAAGAGATTCAACGCCTGACAAAGCCCAGCTGCTCTGCCTCGCGGCGCTGCCCCTGCCCAGGGGGGAAGCTCTCCTCCCCGCCAGCAGCACGGGCGCCCGCCAGTGAGCACGGCTACCAGCCACCACTCCCAGCTCCACCAGCGTCTCTGTAAGACTTGACGCCCTTTATCACAAAGAACCCTGGGCTTTACCGCCAAGAACAATCTGGAGCTTTACTACAGCTTGGTATTATGAATTTAATGTACTGTTACATACTTAAACTTCAACAGCAGGGTGGGCTGGGCAAAGACGCCTCATCTGCACCAGGTTCTCTACGAAGAACACGAGGCGACCTCTCAGCCGCGGCCTCCGGGGAGGGGGGAGGGTGGGGATGCAAGCTTGCCCCGCTCCCAGAAAATCACCCTTAAACTGACTAACAAGAACTTCCTAAGCAGCCCTAGAATTACTGAGGGACCTTACGCTCCACTTCTTGGGAGGCGAAGGAGATGGAGTGAGTGCTTTTCCGCAGGGATCTGCTCTTGACGCTGACGCCACCGTTCACAGCAACTGCAGGGCTCAGCAGGACAGGAGACTGTGTGGAGGGACAGACCCTCACCTCACAGAAGGCCAGACAGAGAGCCCGGTATAAAACTGTACTGACAGCTCCGCCATTATCCAACTACATCTGTGATCTTGTCCTATTTTTCTGGTTATATCACCCAAATTCAACACCCGGAATTAGAAGCACAGGATTTCAGAGCTGAAAGAGCCTGCAGAGTGTAAATGAGGGCAGCCCCGACACGGCCCCTTCTGTGCTGCTGGGGAGGAGGAGGGCCTGACCTCACCACACCCTGAGGTCCAACAGCCCCGCAGCTCCCACTGCTGACGGCGCCCCCTTCTGATGACCTGGCCGCTGCTTCCCACTGCTTCCAGCCTCCAGCCCCCCTCCCCACCCACAGGGAGCCTCACCCCTGTCCACACAGCAGGCCCTGCGTTCTAAGGAGCCATGACACGTCCACCAATTCTCTCTCTCTCTCTCTCTCTCTCTCTCTTTTTAAAATTTAAAAAGAGTTATCAGGGCTTCCCTGGTGGCGCAGTGGTTGAGAGTCTGCCTGCCGATGCAGGGGACACGGGTTCATGCCCCGGTCTGGGAAGATCCCACGTGCCGCGGAGCAGCTGGGCCCGTAAACCATGGCCACTGAGCCTGCGCGTCCGGAGCCCGTGCTCCGCAACGGGAGAGGCCACACAGTGAGAGGCCCGTGTACCGCAAAAAAAAAAAAGGAGTTATTAAAAAGAAAAAAGACTAGAGTGGCTACCACCCCCCACACCCCCTGGCCTCTGGCCCATGATCTCTGACCCCTGCCCTCCTCCCACTCTGATAACCTCCCTCATTCAGAAGTCAGCCTGCCCACCAGGGCCAGCCCAGCCATCTGGTCCACCAATTCTTTTAACCCTCCTTGTCCATACCTAGCAAGGCAAGGGCTCAGTTTCTGAAACTTACTGAGAAACTTAATTTTAAACTTATTCTCTGGCATTACCCGTCAGAGCAACAATGGGAACAGAAGGGCACACTGTTCTAGACCTGCTGGGCCATACTGGCTGCAAACTTGAAAAACACAGAAGATCCACTTTTTTCCATGTTGTTTTAGCACGACTTGCTAACAGTGTTATACTTTAGCATCAGAGGACACACCCAAAAGAAGTGCTACATTAATCCTTGAATAACAGACAATACACTTATTCTGCATTGTTGTTTTTTTAGTGAGAAGACAAGTACCAAGCTTTACACACATGCCATGCCCTTTCATTTAAATATCACAGGAGAAATTGGAGAAAAAATGAGGAAAGCATGAAACACCACGTGAAGCAAGAGACACATGCATCCCCTTTTCCAACAAAGGACTACAAAGCTCAGCCCACTAAGAGGAAGGTGACAAACCGACCAGGAAACAGGACCAAGAGAGAAACTGAAACTGGCTTATGGACGAGGGACCATTCATGCTTATCGGTTCACAGGTAAGGAGTAGGTGAGAAGAGGCACTGGTGGGGCTGAGGAGAGTTTAGACACAACCAGGCTTTTGATGCACACAAGTGGCAGTGAAAATGGCTACATCATACTGGAGAAACAAGAGGCATCCCGAGGCCCTGAGGAAAACCATCGCTGAGCTGCCTAAGGGAACAGACCCGGTCAAACGGTACAGGCGGCTGCTGGTGCCTCAGACGTGGCTGGACACAGCCTAGAGCAGTAAGCCAGAACAGTCTCTAGACTCTGCTTAACAGAAGGAGAGAGGTTGAACCCTGGTATGTGGGGAAATCCTCTCTCTCCAGCAAGGAGACAAGGTCTGTCAGAGCCGCTCAGACTACCTTCCCCTAAATCGCAGCTGTCTCATCTTCCTCCACGGCCTGAGTGAGGGGACTGCGCGCAACCTGCAAGCTTCCAGGAGCCACAGGAGCTCCCTGAAGTCACTGTCACCACAGCGGGGCTCTCATTCTCGGGGCCGCGGGCTACAGAGGGCCTCGCGAGGTTGTCTCTCACAAGACCAAACCAAAACACACACTAGGACACGCCAGAGAAGGTCTCTTAAGATACCCAAGGCAGCCACCTTCCCCTCACCCACCCATCAGTGGACAACCCTCATGGTCAGAAAGCTTCGACCAAAGGCCCTGGTGGAGCTGCCCCATCATGGGAACTAAAAGGATGAGCCTTTACACAGAGGAAAATGGCAAAGGCCGTTCTTACCATACACGCCGTACTCCAAATGTCAGCAGGGGTACTGTAACCTGCTCCTATTAAAACCTCTATGGATCTATACTGACGCGTCTGGATGTCTTCTGTGAAGTGTTTATGCTGGAAGGGAACAGACTGCATTACCGTGGAGGAACACAGACAGTAAACGAGAGAAAAAGCATCTTCTAATACATGATCACGACCGGAATGTTTTAGAAAGAAAACTGTACTTACCACCCAACAAGCGTTTCCCAGGTCGGCAATTTTAACTCTAATTTTATCTGCATTCCGTGGGTCCAGGGGATTCACCAACAGGTCGGCTGCCCGGGTTTTTGCTGGCATGAGCAAACAGCAGGACAGTTAGTGCCTGGGATAAGTGGTTTGCGCTTGTGCACACAATGCTTGCTGGGCACAGTGTCCTTTTCTAGAAAAGCGGTGGGTGATCATTTAGGCCTGGAATCCTGTAAGTTGAACTCAACAGAATTTAAATTCTTGGTCTCCATCTCGGGAAAATACTTCACAAGAGAGCAAACTGCCCAGAGACCCCATGGACACTGCCTTGCCCCTCCTCCTTTCTCCCCATCCTTCACTGAGCAGGTCAGCCCTGCTTGGTTCCTGTATCTTTCAGCTGCTCCTCATTGGGCCATGCCAGTTCCCTAACGGACCCTGTCTAGCTCAGAAGTGCGTTATTACTTAACGTGAGGGTAGAGAGAACGCTCCCCAGGGGATGCCCATCCCTTCCTAAGTGGCCCACAGCCCTCACCTCTCCCTCTGCCTGGGCCGAGCACAGAGACCTCAAGAGTTAGATGATGGCCGATTAACAAATACAGATTAAGGGCAGGGACCAATCAATTCTGGTTTAGCTGTGGACAAGTAACACTGCAGAACAGAGGTCTCTTGAGACGGCCCGGGCCCTCTGAGGTCCCTCACAGACTTGTCAAATACTCAAGCCACTCTCAACCCCCGGGAACCCTGAGGAATTCTCAACAGTAGGCACGGGGCCGGGATTCTCAGGGCTGCAGGGCCAGAGAAGCTTTTCAGATAAGCACAGACCAGGCCTGCAGAAAGCACAGTTAACCAGGGGGCAGTGACAAAGAAGAATAATGTGGTGAGGCCCAGACAGAAAATGCTGAAGTGACTCAGCATCTCCATCAAACCTCAAACTGACCAGCAAGCTGGGATTTCTGGTAAAGATGAGATGTAACCATGGCTTTTCATTCATTTCAGAAGTAATTCTGAAATGGTACTCACAGACAAAACAGAAAAGCCCGCTCAATGCAGAATATTAAAGACCCTTTAGCTCACTCGAAGGTGGGGACTGCTGGAATGACTGTCCCTCCTTTGGGTAGACCCGTGCTGTGCTGTAGGGCTCGGCACCCCAGGTGGGCGGCAAGGCCAGGCTGCACGCGCCGTGAGCAGGGCAGGGAGTAGGTGACGCACCCAGGACCTGGGGCGCCCACAGAGCTCCCCAGGAGGGGCCAGAAAATGCAAGCGAACTCTGGCAACGTTTTAACCCTCAAGACCTGTTCCTCAGACTTACGGACCAACCCAAGCCAGCCAGGCCCACACATTCCCTCCTGGCTATCTGCCCCACAACACGTCCCTCTTTAAGAGGGCACTGACCAAAGTGAGGCCTCACCAAAGGCTAGGTACGAGCCGAGGAGAAGAAACAGAGGAAATGAGAAATGATAAGGACGGCAGCACAAAGACACACACAAAGAGGCAAGGTGTTCACACCGAACAGGGAATGGCTGCGAAACCGAGTTCCAGAAGAAACATAAAAATGCCGACCCAACAGACGGATGGCCAGCACTGGAAATGGCTTAGATGAATCCCTCATGTCATTTAATAAAGGAGACTCAAGGAGACTCGGCAGGCAAGAAAATGGAATGTGAGGTTTGCAGAGCTGGATTCAAATCTGTTTCTACGTCTGTAAGTTACAAGACTCCGGCAAATGACTTAAACTCTGAGGCTCAGTTCCCAGTAAAGGAGGAAGAGGAAGGGACCACCCTTCCTCCGCCAAAAAATACAAATGAAAGAAAGACCAAACACAGGAGAGCTACGACAGCGCCTGGCTGGCCAGATCCAGAGGCTCCCTCCTGCCTGCCACCAGCCAGACCACCCTCTGAGGCCAGGGCTTCTAAATGGCCAGTGAGGGACCAGCCAAAGCCCCCACGGCACAGAGAGGATGGGAGGCCAAGCCGTGGCTTCCAGCACTGCAAGCCACTGAGATCAAAGGCCTGGCAGGAGGGGAGGATGAAGCGGCAGGTTCTGACTGAGCGAGAGCTGCCGTCAAGGTGCTCGAGCGGAAAGAGGGGATCTGAAACCGCCACCCTCCTCCAGTCGCTGTTCTAAAGACATCACACATGAGTCACTTCAGCTAGAGGAAAAACACCTTAAAAACACAACATCACACACCTCCAGTACAGATCCTCCTCGACTTACGAAGGGGTTATGTCCCAAAAAACCCATCTCAAGTTGAAAATGTCGTAAGTGCAAAATGCATTTAATTACACATCGCCTGCCGCACGTCATAGCTGAGCCTAGTGACTTCAACATCACTCAGGACACTTACGTTAGGCCACAGTTGGGCAAAAAAAACAACTAACACAAAGCCTACTTCATAATAAACTGTGGTGAGTATCTCATGTAATTTACTGCATGCTGTACTGAAAGTGAAAGACAGAAGGGCTGTCTGGGCACAGAGTGGTTCTACCTGTGCCAGCTGTCCACTTGCGTGATCGCGTGGCTGCCTGGGGGCTGCCCAGCATCACAAGGTGGGATCGTGCAGTGTATCGCTAGCCCGGGAGAAGATCACGATTCAAAATGTGAAGCACGGCTTCGACAGAATGCGTTTCGTTTTCGCACCATCGTAAAATCGAACCACTGTTAATTCAGGGGCCACCTGTATAATTTCTTTGTATTTAATATCCCTCATTCATGAGCACCAGACCAAGTCTCTTCGGTGGCATGCTGTTATTCTCCTAGTTTGTGTCTATGCGTGGTTACCAGGCGCACAATGCATTCCAGATGATACTAGGGAATTTACCTCAAAATTTTAACTGTATTAAGAACGCAAAGGATGTAAAAGAGAATCGGCTTGCACTTCTTTTCCCAGTGTGCTAGTTTCCTGCTCTAGGTAATCTGTAAAAGGTTACCTGAGTACAACACTCAAAAAGGCCCGTTTAAACACAGGGACAGCCACACTTGCTGTGCAGTCGTACGAGTTTTGCTTTGCCCAGAAATCAGATCACCTCCCGTGATTCAGGCACTATTATGCAACTACCACAGCTCTTCCCTGCTCTCTGCTTCTACCAAGGAGGGAATGAAAAGTGGGACGAGAGAGGCGGGAAGACTTCACTTCAGGAAGGGCTGGAGTCCTTAAGTCATTCTGATAACCTGGTCTCTGGGTGACACTGTACTCACTCCATCTGAGGTCATCCTAGGAACCAGTAAAATGGCAGCCAGTGGGGCCTCAGTGATGAAACAGCCCCACACTGACACTTTTATGTTTAAAACATCCTTACAAGGAAGGCATGAATACCCTCTTTATATGCAGGAGATTTAGTACCAGACTAAAGAAAGAGCAGAACTAGGAGATTTAATGCCCAAACCTGACCTATTTGTTCACAAATAGGTACTGTATTTACTGAGTCCCCTCTATGTGCCAGACGTTGCCCTGGCACTGGGAAGAGAATCAAAAAGACATACAATGTTCCGCCACCACATCCCAAATTAGGAAACTCACGCACTCGCTGGGTATATGGGTGATAAATAAAATGAATGATTCACACATCATGTCAAGTAGCTGTACATGCTAAGAAGAAAAACACAGCGGAGAAAGGAGATGGCTACTGATGAGGGTGTTTGGCCACGGGCGGGTGTGGAGAGGGCATCTCTTCTGAGAAAGTGACCTTTGAGGAGAGGCCTGAACAAAGGGAGGCACAGAGGAGAGAAGCTCTGGGCAGAGAGGACAGCAAGTGGAAAGCGCCAAGAGGCAGAAACAAGCTTGCACCCTTGAGAAAGCTCAGAAAGAAGACAGTGTGGGAGAGGCAGAATGAGCAGGGGACATAGAGGCGGGTGGGGAACGATACCAGAAAAAGCGCGGCCGGGACGGACAGTACAGGGCTGTAAGCTTTAGAGAATGACGCCTCTGCGGGTTATGCTACACGGTGGGGGGCAGAATGTGCTTTAAAAAGCTCTCTCAGGGGGCTTCCCTGGTGGCGCAGTGTTTGAGAGTCCACCTGCCGATGCAGGGGACACGGGTTCGTGCCCCGGTCCGGGAAGATCCCACATGCCGCC
>NW_006796766.1:984442-1009549 GCF_000442215.2 Lipotes vexillifer | reverse complement strand
AAAAAAAAAAAAAAAAAAAAAAAAAAAAAGCCCTCTCGGGACTGTTCCTTGGGGAACAGACTAGGAAGTACAGTGGAGTGAGAAAAGTGTGGAGTCATGTTCCAGCAGCCTAGCCAAGCACTGCCACTGACATGGGTCACTACTAGGTGAGGGGGAAAGGATTCAACATACACCTTGCAGGTACCACCCTGCTCCCAGGCCTTTGTGCTTCAGATGTGCTGAGCCCAGATACGTGCTACAGCTCCAGCAGTAATAACCCAAGAGGAACCCTCCTCTTCTCAACCTTCAACGGCTACAAAACTACTCCAGGGAGAAGTTCACATCCTTAGCCTGGCATGTAAGTTCTTTCTCAATCTTCTCATTGTGGCCCCAGCTTTTCTTCTACTATTTCCTGACGTATCCATTCTGCTATAACGACAAGGATCTACACAAAGTCAGGGAAGGATGTTTCTCTCACCTCATGTTCTCGTAGTACCAGGTGGCCAACTTCCAGTCTCTAGACCATACCCCTTCCATGTAGGAAACAAAACACCTCCCCTGCGGGAGGCTGTCCACAGTTATCCAAAGACCAGGCTGCAAACCCAAGCCGAGTGCCTCCAAATAAATGACTGGATCAATGAAAAGGTCAGCTTAGTAAGAGACTAGGATCAATGAAAGAAAGAGACCTCCTATTTCTCCCTGATGCAATATTCACGCAACAGCCAGGGTGCTGGGGACAGAATGTGTTTTGGACAAAGTAAAATTCTGACTGTGAATGGGCAAAGGTGGGAGAACGGGAAGAATGGAAGAATATCGTCAGGTATCCCTGATTTCTTGGTTCATTATTCAATAAATGCTTATCTTAGCACTGAGTTAGATGCTGAGGATACAAAGACAGAAATACACAGTGCTCTCAAAGCGTTTACATCCTAGTGAAGAGGAAGACAGTGGAAACGAACAACGAACACACAGTGAAGAAAAGTGTGACCAGCAGGAAAAGAGGGGAACAAGAACTGGGACCTGCCAGGGAACACAGTGAGGACCCAACAGAAGAAAAGAGGTGTGCCCAAACAAAGAGGAGGAAGCATTCCAAGCAGGAGGGAAAGCGTCAGCAAAGGCACAGAAGCATGAGCAAGCATGCCACGTTCACACAGACACTTGTTATTATGTCTCAAAAATAAATGGGGAAGACACTATGCTACACTTGAGATTACTAAACCTTTTCACTGTTTACTCCATCAGTAAAGGATGTTTGAACACTTATTTCAATATATGCATGTTTATAAACTTTACATATTACTGTTCCTATATATCATGTACATTATAAAAAACATTTTAAAAATATCAATAGCAAAAATTACTTGGAGACACGGCTGACTCCAGCCTAGGGCAGGGAAAGTATGAAGCTGGGCACATGGTTCTAGAAGAGCAAGGGGGCACCTGAGGAATAACGGGGTTCTGTCAAAAGGATTTAAGAGCCAACCTGAGGGGGCTCACACAGACCAAATGTGGGATAATCCTGGCATTCAAAAAAAAGCTGTAAATGATAACACACAATTCGATGTGTTAATTAAAGAGAAAAAAAAATCCATGAGTCCACGATATGAAGGAATGCGTGAGAGACTGCAGGAAGGGTGGTGTCTCTGGCAAGAGCATGAAAGCCTCCCTCCTTTCCCATACACCATGCCCTACACATCCCTTCCATCTGGATGTTCCTGACTTACATCCTTTTTTGATAAACTGATTATCTAGCAAGTAAACTGTTTTCCTGAGTTCCGTGAGCTGCTCTAACAAATTAATCCAGCCCCAGGGCAGCGTCACAGAAACCTCTGATTTACAGCTGATTGTTCAGAAGCACAGGTGACAACATGGACTTGTGATGGATGTGGGGGGAGTGCAGGGGGAGACCGACACAGTCTTGTGAGACTGAGCCCTCAACCCTGGGATCTGACACTATCTCCAAGTAGTGTCAGACTTCACTTCAATTGCAAGACACCGAGCTGGTGCCGGAGAACTGTTTAGGTGGGGAGACACCCCTACACACACGCGCTTGGTAACCAAAAGTGTCAGCAGTAATATGGGAGCAGAATGAGAGTAAAGGAGACACAGAGGTGTTTTTTTCCTCAGATGAGGCTACATTCCTCGTGAAGGCATTTCCTTAAGCACCTTCAAACCCTCTGGTCAGGGTAAAGGTAAACAGGAGCAGAATGTGTCTGTCCAATTAAAAATTATATATATATCCTTAGGATGACTAGCTGTGGCCAATGAGTAACAGAGAAGGCTTTGCAGGTCTCTCAGCTACTGGAATCAAAGGGGCTGCAGAACATCTTGAGCTATTTGCAGCGCCAGCTCATCAACTGACTCACCATGTGTTAACATTCTTGCCAGCAGAGGGAGCAGAGGAGGTTTCTGAGCTCTTCCACTGTGGGCCAGAATGGAGACCAACTGTGTGTGACACCCGGGGTTTGCCTACTGAGAAGTCCCCTAGCATGCCACAGGCAGAGATCTGTCATGTGGCACTCACCCTCAAAATCAGGTTTTGATATATACACATCATCATCACATTTAAACCCACACCGCTTCCTTTAAAATGTCAAGAGTCTTATAATCAAGAACAGCTATCAAAATAAAGTAAGACACTTCCTCCTCACTACAAATAAAGAGCAGGCACATTATTCCTTGAATAGAAACGAAACAAAACAAAAAACCAAAAACGAAATATAACACTGTCAGGTGGAAGTACAAACTGAATTAAACTACACATGCTAAAAAGCTACAGGGGTAAGATGCTAGGCTTGGAAGGTTTCTGCAAATGTATGATCACTAGCTAAAGACAGGAAGAAGGAAAAAAACTCAGAAATGGGACCTGATATGCAAAGAGAAAGAGAAAGCCTAGTGGCACAGAATATATTTAAAATTACATTAACTTATTCAAGAGTACAAAAGTAATAAAATGAAAATGGTTAACGCATACATACACGGCTTTACCATCTCCAGCCAATTCCCTTCACAGCATGTGTCAAGGGTATGACACTTGGACCACTGAAAGCAGACACCTGATGGGAAGGGACACTTACTTTTTGGCAAATCCCCAGTGCTGGAGGCTGAAACCGTCCTGCTTCTGTCATGGGATGGACTGCTTTCCTCATGCTCGGTAAGCGGGGATCCCTCAGAAAGTGCAGAGCCACAAGCCACAGGTTCTAAGGGCCCAGAGAACAACGATGTGGAAAACTCTGGAAACTGGGACTCAGGAATTTTATGTCGTCCATTTGGCAATTCACCATTGAATTGTTCGTAGGAGCTGCTATATGTGTAATCGCTTTCTGCGTTTGGCTCATCGAGGTTATATTCCTCGGGATTTGGGCAATCTTCCTCATCATCGTCTTCATCGTCCAGCTGCTGTTCCAGTAAGAATGGGCCATTCTCAATATGGCCATTGGTTTTGGGTGATTCCATCCAAGTAGGGTCTTCGTTCGCGAGTTCCTGCTCAACATCGTCTTCGTCTTTCTCGGTGTTTTCTTTCTCAGTGTCTTCTTTCTCCTCCTGGTCCTCAGCTTCGCCTTAAAAAGTTGAAGGGTAAGAATGAGAACTTGTCTCTCTCCATAACAGAGTGCAGTAGGCACTTATCTCCTCCAACAAGAGACAAATTTGAATGTGCTACAGAGCAGACACCTCTTGGCTCTCAGGGTAAAATCTTTAGGTACTCTAAATCTTATCTTTCATTTATTAAATAACTGGCCTACTCTTACTAGAAAAAGTTAGCTCTTTGGGAAAATGGGCATAAATGGAGCTGTACTTCCATTTCTACCCTCTCCTCTATAAATTATTCAGAAGAAGTCTGAGGGTACATTACCGTTAAGTAAAAGCTTAATTACAAAATGAAGGACAATCATTAGCATGATAAAGACATGGTGTTTCTCAGACGTTTGACATTAAAAAAAAAAAAAACTATTTTGAAATATTAACGTATTTCTGGCACACATTTTACAAAGCAAGTACCAAACAACTCCCCACGCTCTCCAATAAGGCCTTGGAGAGAACCACCCTCCTGTCTGAAGCATCAGCGCAGCACCAAGTCACCCTGCATGCTGACCGGGCGGGTCCCTACTGTGGGAGCTCCTGGGCTCCTATGCAGCCCTGTCTCCAGATTCCACTGACCATTGTCATTCGCAGTCTCACCCTCGGCTGCCTCCTCTAATCCTGCTGTTTTTAGTTTCACCTCTGGGTGGTATTCATCATCTTGCTCATTGGAAGGTACAGCTGATGTGACGTTTTCTTCTATTATTTTCCTTTCAGCTTCTCGCTCCAATTCTTCTATTTCCTGCAGGCGCTTTTCCAATAACTCAGCCTGCCTTTTCTGCTTCTTTTTCAGTTTTTTCTTTTTGTTTTTAGATATTTTTCCTATCTACAACATGTTAAGAAAATACCACAGGTCAGTTTGCCTCTTTTTAAAGCACTATGCAACAGCATAAGTGCTGGCAGCATGGCAAATACCAACACAGGCTGTTTTTCTCAGGTCGCATTCAATTAAAATCACATGCCCAGACATGAGATCCACATCACGGTTAGGGTTACAGCAAAACCAGAAAAAAAGAAACCAGTGCTAATATCACGTAACGGGACTACTACCAGGTCTTGCCCTTCAGCAAGTCTTTCCCCTTTAAACTCTAACAAGAACGAAATATGCTGAGATACTCTTGACTTTAAACAAGAAGCACCTCTTGCAAGTTTTATTTGCTGCTGCCTGTCTATAAAGTAACAATGTCCCCTTCTCCTTAACTGTCTTACTCAACTGCCTGCCAAATCAGGTGTATTTCATTCATTGTTGGTCAACAGCACTGTCTGCGTTTGGGTCTCACACACTGAGCTGTCATCAACAGCCAAGACTGCAGGAACTGTAAAAAATGAGCACATGAAGTAAAGGGAAAAAAGAAAAAGCCATGGTTTCAGTCTGCCTCCAGTCATGGCGAGCTGACTTGGAAAGTACTGGCAACGAGAGCCTCCAGTCTTTCACAGAATCAATAGTCAAAACAAGCTGCTCAAGCCACAGCAGGACTCAGCAGGCCAGGTGGAATAATTCTTACATCTCCCTCTCCTACTCGGACTTCCATTCCAAACTGAGGGCTGCTGGCAGCACTCTGAAGTTCTGCACATTTCCTTCCAAAAGCTTTTGGTTCATAAAGATCTTTTAAAACTTGTAGATGACCAATCAACTCAAGACATTATATATATATATATATATTCTATGCTCGACTGGAACCAAGCCTGGTTTAGCTCCGCCAGGGTAGGGTTTAATTCCAAACAGCTTGTTTCATTTGCTCACACCTCAGCATTCTGACAGGACCACAAAGATAATACTCTTTCATATTTAACTACTACCTGGAAGTAAAAAAATCAGAACAGCAGCTTCAGAAAAACAGGTAACTTAGAGGCAGATCAGAAATAATATAAAGTGTTTTTGGAACAATCACTCTTAAAACCCTATCTCTATAACCTCACATTTTACCAGACTCAGCCAAGAGCACTCCAGGAAGTGCATGAGGAAAACAAAGACAGAATTTGGGACAGCTCTAATTATCCCCCAACTCCAAAAATCACTTCACCTTATCAAAACATTGTCTTACATAATCAAGGATACCCAGCATTTATAAACATGACTGTCTTTTACATTAAAATACATTACAACATCTGTGATTGAGAAAGGAACAAAAAAATGCACAACCAATTCCCCCAAACAATCCTTAATGAAAAATTGTTGCAGAAAGAAACAAAAACTAATGTTACAATTCTAAAAGTTCAATAATGAATAGTCACTTTTGACATGGAGGTGAATATAAGTATATGTGTAGGTACTTACAGGTTTTTGCTGTGGAGCAGTACTCACTAGAACAAAACAAAATAAAATGAACATTTAGAGCGAAATAGATACTTATCTTTATGTAGGTAATCTGAACTGTAAAATGAAATAACTACTGTCTTTTAATGGCTATGCAACTTCAACAACTGTTAAATATTAAAACTTCTGAATCAGAGAGACCTAAAGTTTATCCAACTCAAACAAATGATTGGCTCTTAAAAGGCAAAGCCATAGTGGTTCATATGGAGTCATTTCTCTTACTTATCTAAAATTAAATACGCATTCATTTCAAAAACAGACAATCCCAAAGCACTGACTGATAAGGAAATGGAGAAGAGTCATCCAACCAAATTTGTTTAAAGACAATGAAATGCACAATTCACTTAACACAACTATGTTTGAAAACTATTTCACAAGTTTATACAACTAAAGTTAAGTCCAATACTGCGGCAAATATTCTAGAAATCACATGAACAGACTTGGCCAGTGTCAGAAGCTTGATAGACTATGGTTCCGTGATCAAAAAAACACCCCGATGTTAGAAAACGAGATTCAGAAGTGGTGCATGTCCCAAGAGCCCCAGGCAGACAGAGGGCTTTTGCCCTGCAGTCCCCGTGCCTGCCTGACAACACACTAGGGCAGACAGCACGTGAAGAGACGGTGAAAGCACCGTCCACACTTCACTGCCACCAAGACACTGCGAAAACCAGAAATTAAACTACATACACCAATACTCAAGTCAGCTGGTCTTCTCCCACCCTGAAGTCTTTTGAAACTAATTCTAAATCCACCAGCTAGACTCAGACTGATGTAGCTGTGCTCACTGGAGTCAAGGAAGCACTCTGACGACTGAACGTCGGCTACATGAGACCTCTTGCTATAAGAGACAGTCTTCTGCAGAGAAGCGGGCAACACAGGACAGTGTTCCAAGGAGATGAAGCAGCAGGTAAGAATTCAATGACCTTTTAAGGGAGGACAAAGTAATTCAAACATTAAAGTACAACTTAACTGGGGCATCTTCCTGTTCAAGAAAAAGGTCTAGCTGCTTCTAGTCATCAGGCTCTTACAAAAGTCCCTAATACATACACATCTGACTCAACTGCCCCCAGTGTACAACCTGGCAGGCTCTCAATGCCCCGCACAGACTGAAACAAAGCTGGCTCAGCCCTCACCTGCAGACCCCGAAGGAGGAGGAGCGCCCGCTTTCTGCCACTCGGTGGCCTCGGCTGCCATCCTTCTCACATATGCATCGTCCACGCACATCAAGATGTTTTCCGGCTTTATGTCAGTATGAATGATCTTGCACTTACTGTGTAGATAGTCTAACCCCTGAAGGACCTGATCACGTGAAATCAAGAGAGGAGATGACTTATCGATACCTTTATTATTTAACATTTGTTTGTAAAATAGTTAAAATCATTACAAGGTACAAAATACAATGGATACAAAGGGTTTTAGTAAAAATCTCCCTCCCACCCCGGCCCCCAGAGGAACCCAGCTCTTTCCCAGAAGCAAGCAATGTGTATCACCCTGGAGATAATTTAAGCTCATGCAAGCAAATGCATCTATACATATACTCTTTTAAATAACAACTTCAGTGAGGTATAATTTACATGTCACACAATTCACCCTTTTAAAGGTACCATTCAATGGTTTCTAGATGTACAGCCCCCACCACTATCTAATTTAGAACATTTTCATCACACAAAGAAGAAAACACTGCACACCCATTGGCTGTCACTCCCCCTCTCCTCCCAACTCCTCCAGCCCTAGGCAACCGCTAATCTACTTTGCTGGGTCTGGACATTTTATATAAGTGGAATGATACAGAGGGGTCTTTTGTAACTGGCACAGTACTTTCAAGGTTCATCCAAGGGTAGCATGTATCAGTACCGCATTTCTTTAAATGCCAAATAATATTCCATTGAAAATACCACATTTCATTCACTTGATGAATATTTGAGTTGTTTCCATTTTATGGCTATTATAAATAATGTTGCTATGAACATTCATGTACAAGTTTTTGTGTGGACATATGTTTTTTATTTTTCTTGGGTATATGCCTAGGAGTGCAGTCGTTGGGTCATACGGTAGCTCTATATTTAGCCTTTCAATGAGCTGCCAAACTGTTCTATACTATGGCTGCACCATTTTACACTCCAATCAGCAACGTGCGAGGATTCCAATTTTTTCATCATGGCCAATACTTGTCTTTTTATTTTAGTCACCCTACTGGGTGTGAAGTGTGTATCTCATTGATCTGCATTCCCATAATGCCTAATGATGTGTGTACATTTTTAATATTGCAGGAAAGGAGGATTAAATAGCCCTGGTATCCAGGCAACACTATAGCACTGAACTAAAAGAAAATGCTAAGCCAAGATACTCATGTACTTACTATATATATCATATGCATATCATATATATCACAAAAATTACAGAGTATGGTGACCTAAATGCAAGGCCAAAGTTTTTCTGGAATTATTTCCATTAGAGGGGAATTGTTTCAATTCTTTCCATAAGGAAAAAAATATTTAAAAAATACAGTTCATGTTCCCATACATCAGAAACTCTACAAGCTCAATAAACGTTAACATTTGATAAACATCCTCATTCAAACATTTTAAGTCATTTAGGGGCCTTGACGACACTAGGCAAGGAAGTGAGAAAAAGACAAGCAGAAGATATATAGTATCAATCAGCTCTGACAAGTTCTCAGCAAAAAACCCAATGCTCCTGTCTACCTTGAGTTCCTGGCTAAACAATCTTAACAGACGACAAAACATTAGTGAGTCAAGGTAAAGAGGTTTCAGAAGAAAATGAAAGGGAGACCTGTCCCTTAAACAAGATGAAAATCCCCACACATACCTAAAGAAAACTTTTCCTTGGAAATACTTTTACATGACTTCACTGACTGAACAACAGTTGAGCTCCTGTAACAGACCATACACCCTTCTAGATGTTTGACACATAGCAATAGAAATTCCCTGTCTCCACTGGGCCTTGACTTTTTACCTTAGAATTAATATTGAATGTTTTAGATAATACTTCGATTAGAATATATTTAAATTATGTTTAAAATGCCAAAGAACCAATAGGAAGAAAGAGATCATTATATATTTCCATAGAGAATAAGGTTAAAATCCTGAAGGGAACACAATCCAACGAGCCTGTATGTTATTCACTGGCATTCCCGTATCTTCTCTCAACAAACTGAAATATCATGTGGAGTTTTTATATCTGAATAACAAGAGAAATTATGAGAAGTACAAGAAATTAATGGACAGGTACACTGATGACTTCCAGCCTGCGGGAGTAAAAGGAATTAAGAGTTTTTAGAAACTGTTTTAAATTATTCCAGCTGAAACTTCATTTCAATCATCAAATATTAACTCAAAATGTCAGCATCTTTCCAAAAATATCTTTTCACCACCACCCATGCACAAGTTGCTCCTAACTTTCCACCTTAGTTCTTTCATAGTTCTTAGGTTGTTTTACTGTGTGAGAAGCTACTCAGGTAAGAGTTAATGTGATCCAGTATCCAAAGGTGTTAAATGAATTCCAATGACAATGAGGCACTTGAGAGGAGCAAAGTGTTTTCAGTAAGAATTTAAGGTTCCAGATTTTTAATACTGGCTGTTGCACTCAACTGGGTTAACCTTCCTCAAGAAGCACAGCTTGTGTCTGACAATGAACATAAGGAACAGACTATCACCGGGATAAATTAAGTCAATTAAGATAACACAAATCTTAAAGGAAACAGTTAAGAGACAGCGTGGCGCACTGTTAAATCACGACCTTGGGACTCAGACCACTCCTGTATTACTGCTCAATCACTCATTCCCTAGGCAAGGTACTTAAGCTGCCTGAGCTTCCGTTTTCATATCTATAAAAGGGGGAACATATCCATTAGACAGAAATATGGTTAAGAATTAGAAATAATGTGTGGAAAACTCACAAATACAAGGTCTAGCTCACAGGAAATTCAAACTAAATGGTAGAAATGAACTAAGTCAGAAGACTTGTATTGATACTGACTTAATAACCATAACATTAAATTTCTAAGTCACTTATTAAATTTCTCTGGGTCTCATTTCTCCCATCTATAATATGAATGGGCTCTACCTGATAAAACTCTGATCCTTTTAATTCTAGACTAATATATTTTTTAAAAAATCTTTAGCTATAAGAAGAATGGTTTATGTTCAAAAACAGTATTTCTGTTCACAGCCAGCGAACTTAAAGCAATTAAGCACCCCAGAATCCAGAATCAAATAATGATGGGCAATCTTACAACCATTTACACTGAATAATGATGATCATGAAAAAAAAATCAATGAATCAAGCAAGCTTCATGCCCCAGGACAGACCTCTGTTGCCTCTCTTGTCTTATCACAGCATGTGTCTCTCTTGCCTACAAACCATACTTAGCCTCACCAGCAGGAGGCAGCACAGGCTGCAGAGACCCTGGGCTGCCATCCGCTTGACCAGGAGTCAGCCATCAGCGTAGCCACAGAGGGGTCAGGGACAGGGCTGCATCCCACTTAGGGGACGGAGATCACACACCGAGGCGGGGCCAGTTTTCTGCATGTGAGTCAGCAGCAGTGCAGACCTGGAGGCAGAGTCCGGGCTGGGAGCCAGGAGACCGTGCTCTGGTTCAGGAACTGACTAGCTATGGCTCCCCTTCCCTGACCTCAAATTCAGCCAGAAAACAAGGGCTTGGTCAGCACAGTCTCTAACGTTTCTTTCTAGGCACCTATGAACCGTGTCAGAGACTGTCTGTTATGGTGTTAACAACATAAACTGGCTCTTCGCCACCTCGGCGTGCTAGAAATAGGTCCTGTCGCAGACATAAAAGGAGGGAGTTGGGAATAATCAATGTGCAGGTTTCACTTGAAGGTGCCTCCCTGGCCTGCTGGCCACCCACAGTGAGCTTCCTCCCAAATTCTAAAATGCACAGAGGAACACAAGGACAGCAACTGTCCACAGTGTCTCCTGACTCTGGTCACAATGTGGGCACCTTAACAAAGGACACAGGGCGAGCAGACGGGGCCAGGCCTTGTGACGCAGCGCCAGGGGGTGGGGGTGGGGTGGGGTGGGGAACCAGACCAGCAGCACTGCTCCGAGACACTGATGCTTGCAGGGGTGGAGCGAGACAGCAGAGGGCTCTCCTCAAGCCAGAAGCTTTGCTACTGGAAAGTGAAGGCACCCACCAGATCTCTCTTCCTCGCTAGGACAGACAGGAGGTAAATGCTACAAGCTGCTCAGACGAGCACATGCCAGACTGAATGGAGAAGTGTGGCGAATACCTGCCTCGATCACAGAGGACTAGAGCCAGGGCACACTGTCCTCATCCGCTCTGTCCCGAAATCGCCCTCTGCTCCTTCTTCTTTCTAACTCTGACGAGTGAGAACTAATGAGAAAATTCAGCAGCTGTACTTCACTTGTGAATATCGTCAGGATGAAAGATGAAACACTGCGCCCAGCGCTGAGGAAGCACAGAGGAATGAGCTGGGAAAGGGGCTCAACTCCCCTGAAGGAGCGACTTCCCCGAATTTCTGACGTGCATACCCAACACTCTGAGGAGGAGAATTCCAAGTGAGTACAGAATCATATGCACTGCCACACCCATCAAATGCAAGAACATAAAAATGTTTACCAGCTTAAAATTAATTTTCTATTCTAAAACTGAACAATACTGGCTTGATCATAATGCATTCATTGACAAAAGGACCAGTGAGATCATTTAAATGGTAAATAAACACTAAACGTACACAAACATAGAAGTAAACCATTTCCACAAACAGAGACATGAACGCATCCTCTTCGCAAGACATGCTATCATTTAAAATGCTCCCCAGTCTTCCTATGCAGACATTTCACACTACCCGGCAGTCAAGAGCATGGATTCCGGATTGCACCACCTGTATTCTAGTCTTGATTCCCCACAGTAACTGTGGGCCTGTGGAAAACTTTTAACACCTTCCTCAGAGTGAAGGTAAGAACACCTCTGGCCTCACAAAGCTGTGGTGAGGAATAGACAGCGTAATACAAAGAAAGCACTTAAAACTGTGAATGCCTGAAAGAGCATAATAAATGTTAGTGACAAGCATGACAACAGAAAGAGTTAATGATAATTCAAAAATCCAGAGCTACACGCTGTACCTATGTATCGTAGCAAAGTCACCAAATTCAGAGCCTTGCCCTTACCAAGCTTCACGGAACGGCAAGCAGCCACTTCTTCACAAGGTTTCTGGACAGGGCAATGAATTAAACCATAAGGTTTTAAAAAGTAAAATATCGGCTACCCTTTCGAGTACAGAAGAAAATAAAGGCCACGTTTCAAGAACAGCAACAGGGACTTCCCTGGTGTTGCAGTGGTTAAGAATCCGCCTGCCAATGCAGGGGACACGGGTTCGAGCCCTGGTCTGGGAAGATCCCACATGTCGCAGAGCAACTAAGCCCGTGTGCCACAACTACTGAGCCTGTGCTCTAGAGCCCATGAGCCACAACTACTGAGCCCACTGCCACAACTACTGAGCCCTCATGCCACAACTACTGAAGTCTGCATGCCTAGAGCCCGTGCTCCACAACGAGAAGCCACCGCAATGAGAAGCCCGTGCACTGCAACGAAGAGTAGCCCCCGCTTGCCCAACCAGAGAAAGCCTGTGCGCAGCAACGAAGACCCAACGCAGCCAAAAATAAATAAGTTAATTAATTAAAAAAATAATAAAGAACAGCAACAGCATTTTAAAACCCCATCACCTGTGGTACACCTTGAATGCACCACAAATAACAAACACTGACAACACAGCACCCTTTTTCTTCTTTCGGCTTTAGAAATAAAAGCTAAACATAAAATAGACTTCAATAAAGCTGATTTTAAAAGAAAAAGAAATGAAAGCTGGGGGGCAAATATACCCCACGCCTGAGGCCAGAGAAGCAGCCTGGGGGAGGCAAGGGGGTGTCCTCACCACGATCACCAGAAACCAGAGGATGGCCCTTCCTGACCCTGCACAAGGTCACAAGGAGAGGTCACAGAGAGGACCCTGCACAAGGTCACAAGGAGAGTTAAGAACTGATCAAAAGATTGATAATAGTGTATAGGAAACCCTGGAAAAGCAAGTGATTCAACTGTGCTGCGACTTTTCAAAAATAAGTGGGAACCTTTAGCTACAAACCCTTCAGATCACAGAAAGGTCAGCCACTTTGTACAGTAAGAATAAGAGGAACATACATTTCTTCTTTCATTTAGGGAAAGCTAACCTCTCAGAAACGTTCCTTGACTTCCTACGATGTGATGGAAGCTACAGAGAGATGTGAAACCTACAACACGTGATCTGGGACTCCCGGTGCTCAGAGTATGCAGCTGGGGAGACAGGACGGCTACTCTGTGCTGGTCACCATGCTGAAAGCTTTATCAGCAGTCCCTCCAAACTCATCTGCACAATTAAGCCACAAATTATGCATTATCATCCTGATGTGACAAATGCGGACACAGGCTTACAGAAGTAATTTGATCAGGGTCACAAAGTAGTAAGTGCCAAAGTGAGAATGTGAAATTAAGTCTATTGCCAAGATTTAAGTGTACTCATTACACTTTCCTCTATTCCAGTGGTTCAACTAAGAGTTCGCATGCCACAACTAGAGAAGCCTGCTCGCCGCATCAAAAGATCCTGCGTGCCGCAGGTAAGACCCAATGCAGCCAAATAAATACATAAATATTAAAAAAAAAAAAGAAAAAAAGAATTATGGATCAAGGTCTGTATTTCAGGTCTAGAACCCCCAGGCAGGTCTAGCTCAAGCTCTGGGCCCGGGGACAAGGAATGGGCTCCAAACCAACTAGTCCTCTTCTCAAGCAAACCAAGCAACCTCCCTGATATTACTTACTCTGCAGAAATATGCATGGTAATTATCCATTATATCAGAATAGGTAATCCAGAATAAAGCGTATCTGCAACTTTCCTAATTTAGGCTCTAAGGGCAATGAGTCAAAGACTGGTATGTTCCATGCAGAAAACTGAATCTAGTAAACATTTCTAATTAGAAGGAAATCTTCCATATGTGTATACTTCCATTCTATAAATATCTGCTGCAGCATCAACACCGAACCACACACTAACGGAAGGTTTTCTATTGTCAAAAGGCAATTGAACAAAGTACAAATACAATACTCCATATATAACTTAAACATTCCTTAAATTACCTTCCATTTATCCTTCATCCAAATACTTAGAAATAGCAAATAAACACAATACATTATATGTTTTTTTCTGTATTATTTTCTAAGGAACTAAGTGGGACATTTCGTAGTAATGATACTGGATAAAACAATTTCTCATTTTACTGTATCACTTACCTGAAAAAAGATCCATATGCCAAAAGAAATATATGCTTGACGTTTACATATTACTCCCTTTACAAGACAGAATGGCTTATCATTAACTAAATACAAAATTGATTTAATAAGTTCAAAATGTTATGCACTGTGATATATGTATTTATTTCTAAAACTGGAGAGATATATATGTGTTTGTGCATGCTTTTTTTGGTTCGTTGTTGTTTTTTTTGCGGTACGCGGGCCTCTCACTTGGCCTCTCCCTTGTTGGCCTCTCTCGTTGCGGAGCACAGGCTCCGGACTCGCAGGCTCAGCGGCCGTGCCTCACGCGCCCAGCCGCTCCGCCACCCCCTCGCCCCCCAGGGAAGCCCGTGCATGCCTTTTTTTTTTTTTTTTTTTTAAGACAGGAATTCGTGTTGAAAGGCTAGCCAGTTAGGTATTGGGAGCTGGGGGCTGCCGTCATAAGCCTCACCTGTCGAATAATGCTCTTCACACAACGTACTGGGAGGCCTTGGTAGTTGGATTTTATGATCCACTTGAGGAGATGGTGGCCAAGCACTTCAAAGACCATGCAGACATCTGGGACAGGGTTAAGGATCATTTCTGGACACATTTCCTGCAGTGATGGAATTACTAAAAGCAGCATCATTGTGGCACTTGGCAAAACAATTATTTCTTTATAAAATACAACTTCAATACTATCAATAATACCAAAAGTGGTCATTTGCTGTTCCTCACCTAAATAGAAAGATCTAACACATACTAAGTACCTACCATGTGCCGTATATGATTTAATGTGTACTCATAACAACATAAGGAACGAGGAGAGTAAACTTCGGGGATTTTAAAGAACCCTCCTGCCTGACACCACCCAAAGGTGGCAGAGTCATGACTCAACCCCACACTTACCCACACTCTCAAGCACACTTCTTCTGACAATCAGCCTTAACGGAAATGAGCAGGACTGAAACCTCACAGAAACTGATGAGGAAAATAATAGAGAACTCTCCCGCCTTAAGTGTCCTGCCTGCCTACCTAAATTTCTACCCTATACGTCACATAAAACACTTTATAAAACAGAAATTTACCAAACACAGTGAAGACATTTAATCTTTTCCTTCAACAGTATCTTTCACTGGGTCACTAGATCAATTTTAACTTTTTAAGTTTTTAAGAATGTATGATCACAAGACATGGCATGGCCATTAAGACCAACCTATAATAATGAAATCTCAGGAATCTGGGTTTTGTTTTGTTTTGCTTTTTAATAGAAATTCTAGTCAACCACTGACCCTCCAGAACTGTGAGCCACCAAATTCCCTCATATAAATATATTCACGTCATTCACACAGAAAGATTTTAAATGGCTCTGAAACCCTTTGAGAATATTTTGTTCAGCCCTGGAGACCTATATACAGGCCTATAAGAAGGTCAGATGAGTTAATATTTTTTACAGTATCTGGATCTACCACATCATCATAGTAACTATTGCTTTAAATATCTTTAATAAAAATAAGAAAAATATTTCTATGACACTGGACAGCATATGTGCTACAGACTTATGCACAGATGATCTAAAGCCAGAAGTTCCTTTCTATTCCCCAAGCTCATTAAAAAAATGGCAACTAAGGTCTAAAGTCAGTAGCAGGCATAGAGCCGAAGCCCAAGGCTTCTAAATTATGACCTGAGTGTTCTCAAAGCATTGACAAATCTGGACTACTTAACAGTAGAAATAGCCACTGGAATGTATTCAATATATATCAAAAAAAACCCTCCATTTACCTACAAATCAGGTGTTTTCTCCAAAGAAACCCTCTATCAGCTGTCTTAAGAACTGCCTCCCAGATCTGATGCAAGAGGAAGGGCTACCCTGCCTGCACATAAACAAACAGGCTCACTTGGAGACCAGGGGCAGAGAAGGACCAGCTCTATCTTTCTATCGATCAAGAGGGGAAAATGTACTTTGCAGCTATCAGAAAGGGTCTTGAGGCAAAGGGTGAGGTAACATCAGCAGTCACCAGAACTTGCTAGTATCCTCAAATCCGATCTCTAGAAGAAATATAGAAACCTCCTCAAATACACAGGGTGTGAAGAAAGTGCTTCCCTATGGGATTAAGTCTTAGTAGATGCAGAAACAGGCTGTCATTCTGGGGTGTAAGCTGGGAGAAGGCTTTGTCCTCAGGTTCTGGAGCTTGAACAGGTCAAATATCAAAATGTTGGATCTGTTCCAAACATGATAAAGGAAAGAATAAAAGATGAGGAAGGAGGAGAAGAGCCTAGCTCTTGACACACACCTGGCACTCACCAGTCACAAGATAATGAATACACGGTTCGGTATTCCTGACCCTCGGGGAATGAAGGTATTGCTTAGATCAGGCCCATACAGGGCTATCTCAGAGGATCCAACACTAAAATATGGAAACAGCATTCTGGAAACTAAAGGCATTATCTCTTCTCTCCACTTGGGCCAAAAGCTCTGAGCTACAGGTTATTCTGCTGTCACTGCGACCCCTGGGGCTGTCCTTTACCAATGCCCTGGGCAGAAGGAGGGTAAAGATAAGAGCTCCTTCCACACTACCCCCATTCACTTCCTCCTGAGCCCTCCCTCCCCCAAAACTACTAAGCATGCAAACAATATAACAGCAGCCCAATTAAAACTGATATCCTCAAAAGAGAAAGGGAGGTCATGAGATGCCCTTGCTCCACTTGTAAGACACACTTCTTTTCCAGAATCAGAACTAAGGCCTCCCTATTCAAAAAGCAAAAGGAACAATTCACCTTATAACTAAGAAACTTTCACCTTTCAAGAATCATATAACATGAAGACGCTAGAGGCTGCATGTGGAGAGCGAAACAGCAAACAGGGCTTAAAATATTTCCACTTTTTGAAAGTAAAAAGAAAAACTAGAGTATAATTCAGCCATTAGGAAGCAACAGAACCATCAGAAAGGATACGTATTCCATTCATGCCTGAAATTTTGAAGTCATCGATTAGCTGTACCACCATGTCTTTATTTGGGTCAGTGGGATCACTTTCTCGAACCTATAGAGAGAAAAATGAATTCAAGAACAGAAGTGTTTAAGACTGAAAGTCATTTCCATTGTACCAATGTTTAATAAATGTTGTAAAAAATAAAAGATCCATTATCTGAACTTACAAATAATAAATTCAATTAATTTAGTAAAACCCAGAAAAATCCCTCCGTGAAATTTCGTCATTAACCTTTCTGATATCATTCACATTTTTGTAGTACTTACACATTTGAGCAATTTTATTTCATCCAAGGCTGTCTCTGTATAATGCTGGGCACTTTTTACAACTTTCATTGCAACAAATCTTTTTCCCCTTAAAAAAAAATGCATTTAAAAAAATTTTAACAGAAGTGATCATTTATAATAACTCTAATAAACTAGACTAATAAACTAGACATCATAATGAACTCTAATAAACTCCAATAAATAGCGACTTCCAATAAGCTTTCCTTTAAAATAGTACTTTTCAAATTGTGGGGTTACAGTAAAGCAGTGGGTTCATGTATCAATCTCTTCTTTGCTTTGTGTTTCTGTTTTGTCCTCATAAAAATCAAGTAGACTAGATAGATGTCAGAGTTCATCACATATGGTTAAGATCAAGTATTATAACACTTTTGTTTCAATTCACACACACACTACACATGTGTACGTGTACTCTAAGGATGCAGTTTCATATTATGGGTCATGGCTTTCAAAAAGAGTCGAAAACCACTGACTGGAAAGGCCTAAACATTATTATTTTATATTTGAATGTTTTTCTGGTATGGATGAATTACTAGAAAAACAATATGACCCGAGTGTAGCACAATTACAATGAATAAGCCTCAGATATAAAGGCAGAAGAAAATTAATATTTAAAGATGACAGGCAAATGAACTTCAAAGTGAGAGGGGAAAGTCTGGGGTGGGGCAGGGCTGTGCACTTTACATGCCACAACAGAAGCAGGTGTGCTCCTCAGCCTTAGCTTGTTGTAAAATAAAGATGTTGAACCAGATCAGGAATCAAAAGCACGAATGACAAGGAACACTTACTGCATATCCCAGCACAGCCAGACAGTAGAGAAGTGTCCCCATCCTAGCTTCCTAATAACATGATACCGGCCATTGAAGAGGTCTCCAATTTTCACTGGATGATAGCCACCTTTTATTATTTAAAAGAAAGAAAGAAAAAAATTAAATTTCAGAAAACTAGTAATGGAAACTCGTTCTTCCTTGTCAGTTCCTGATACCATTAAATAAAACTCTAAATAATAAAAAATCAGATCTAAACACATGTTTAATAATACAACATTTTTTCAAGACTACCTTTCATCAAGAGAAAAATGCCCCCTATGTCTTTCTTTTAGGCTTGTTTTTTTTAAAATTTAACTTAGAAAAGCAATGAACCACCTAGCACGCTGTAACAATAACTGGAGGTTTTATCTGTAAGTCTAGCTGTACATAATATGTATATTCTAGCTCTTGACATTTCTAAACAATCTTTTTTCTTCTAAGCAACAAGTTAAATGCAAATCTTTCGGGCTCAGTATAACACAACTCACCGATGTGGACTCCGCAGAGTTGTGCATACACCAAGAGTTTATGCATAGCCAACAAGGAATTATATAATATATGACACTTTACCCACCAAAAGAACCTGCTACTCTCACCACTCTTCCTCAGCCTAAAGCTCCTGCCAGGATACAGGTTGGAGAGCAAGAGAGAGAGAGCACCCAGTGTTAAGGTTGACTCTTGGGGAGGTAAGGACGCTTCACAGGCATCTAAAAGACCTTCACTTGACATCGTCAACAAAATAAGCAGGGTACAAAGTAGCATGCGTAATATGATACAATTTTTTGTGAAACACACAAGAAAAAGTCTGGGAAGATAAGATGTTAGCAGCAAACATCTCTGGATATAAAATTACTCTTTTATTCTTTTTATCTCTATTTTACTTTATTTGTTCTATATCTCTTCCAATTATTTCCTTAAAAAAAATACTTTTCTACATTTCATTCTTTAACATCTATTGCTCTATTTATTGCAAAAATATTCTCACTTTTTGCCTCTGCAGAATTCTTACAAATCACTCAAGAAAGACATGAATGCTTCGTACCTAGTGTTGAGAGGCTCAAAGCAGGAAGCATCTAAATCACATCCTCCACTATATCTAACAGAGGGCCAGGAGTAGCAGTTCAAGAAGTATTATGAATGCTGATGAATATTTAAACTGTGTTGAATTAGTAAAGCAGGAATTTGACCAGATACTAACTTTCTATGATTCTTACTCTCATACCACACTTGCTTTTCCCCTGGATTTTAATATCAAAGTCTGTAACAACAATTTGGGCAAAAGACATGAACTGAAATAGTAAATTAGGAATAAAATATAGCAAATTATTAAATGAATGAATGGGTGTTAACTAAACTTATTGTGGTATTCATTTCTCAATATATAGATGTCAAGTCGTTAGGCTGTACTGCTTAAACTCACACAGTGCTTAAGTCAATTCCATCTCAATAAAACTGGAAGAGAAAAGGGCTTATTAGTTACATACAAGGCTAAACCAAAACGAAAGTGGGCTCTGAGTTCACAACAGTGTTTATATCATTCAAATTAACAATGAAAAGGATGAAAAGAAATCGACCATTATTCAAGTAAAATTCGGGATACTGTGCTAGGCACGTTCTTTTCAAAACCAGGATTCATGAAACAAAAGTAAACTGAAACATGCTGCAGACTTCCCACAAGGGGAGGGAGCAGGGGCGGGGAAGGAAGAAGGGAGAAGTTCTGCCTGGGAAATGCTTAGCTGAACAAAGCAAGCAGATTTCTTGACCAAAGTGGTTCTCAGAGCCCAGTGTCTTAACACACAGTGGGAACCTCCAAGAAAACAGGATGCTACACATTCCAGACAGGTCTGCTCACAAAACCATTTCTTCAAGGAGCTAGCCACATTTCACAGCACAAAATATTTAGGAAACACTCACGTCTACTGTTTCTTACAACATGTGTTATTATTTCTACACTGCTGAAGTGGGCAAAAGTCTCAGAGATAGTAAGTAGTCAGTTCAGGGCTGCAAACTGGGTCTGACTCCAAAGACCACCACACTCTGTGCACCAGTAAGAAATGCACTCCATTTTTAATACCCAGAAGACCATTTCCTGGTCTTACTAAACAGGAACACTTCATAGTTTAATTGAAAGCTACTTACCACTTAATTGCATATTACTGCTAACATGAAGGTTTCTAAATTTAAAACTAATTTAATTATGCATAAAGAGAAGAAACCTGTACCGCTATTTTATGTTTCAGATTTGAATTCTTGAACAGCCAGAGTGTGTACATGTGAGCTAAGATAGACAAGCACTATTTCCAGTGTAATCACAGCATAAGAACAGCCGTTCCTTTTCTCAACGGGACTGAAAGTTGAACAAAAGAAATTACTTAGTCCAGTTATTTCAAGAGCCCTCACACTGAGAATACTGTGCCAGAAAATAGGCCAACTAACAAGAGGTGCATAAAAGTAAAACTTAAACACAAATATAAAAACAACTGAAAGCACTAAACATATACTAAGTTGGTTTTTATTTATTTACTTATTTTTTGGCCTTGCCGAGCAGCATGCAGGATCTTATTTCCCAGACCAGGGACTGAACCCACGCCCCCTGCATTGGACGTGTGGAGTCTTAACCACTGGACTGCCAGGGAAGTCCCAAACATATCCTAATTTTTATTTTGAAAATCTGACGTACACAGTTTCAAATCTGCAGTCCATATACTGTCACATCCTAACCCCCAGATTTCTACAGGAAATGACAGTCTTTCCGAACATTTTTCAATCGCTTCTCCAAGAACAGTAACTAACACTCAGGCTGCCAGAGGGCGGAGCACATCTCCCCACGGCAGACCACACCAACCAACCGCTTCAACATCCAGGGAATTAAGAGAAAACGGATACTCTTCTCCAATTCCCTCAAATTAGCAAACAACACATGCCACGATGGCTATTAGCAGAGGATACCCTGTGGCCCACAACACTGTCCACACAAAAGGAATTCTAAGACCAGCCAAAGACTAGACCAGGCCCCCTCCTTCCGCTTCTTCACCATCAGTCAGTACAGAAGCACAGGACAACAGCAGTGCCACAGAAGGACCCTGCTGATGGCATCAAGCAGAGAACCAGGAAGGGTCCAGCAGTTGAGGACTACCTTGACTTAGGGCTTTGGTTGTTACAATTGTACCTCACTACTTATACTATTTAATATAAAAATCATGATTTATCACTTAAAAGTTTTCTTCTTTTTCTTTTTTTAATTTGGCTGCGCCACAACTCTTACAAGATCTTAGCTCCCCGACCAGGGATTGAACGAACGCCCTCGGCAGTAAAAGTGCAGAATCCCAACCACTGGACTGCTAGGGAAGTCCCCAAAGTTTTCCTTTTATTCTTAAAAAGTAAATGTTAGATTGGATTACAAATACATGAGAGCAAGAATGGACTGTTAAGCAATTTTTAAGTTCACTCTGACTCCTATCTCCCAAGCACACCCAAAAGAACTATAACTAAAGCTCTACCTATACCATTTATAAGGCTTCAAAGAAGACAATTCTGAAACTATCCTTCTTAGCTGTTTTGGGGAAACTGTTGGCCAAGATAAAGATGACTCCCTTTTCCTTGCTGAGAAAAAAACAGGTTCAATTTGAACAGTAAATTGAAAGTTCAGAACTCTCTCACAGACAAACAGTCTGGAAGAATTTTCAGCAAAGTCTCTATTTTCTAGCAAAAAATATTAAGTAACATTTTCTTTCACTGAACCTAGTTTCTTAGCCCTCTGATGGTGATGTTTCAAATTAAACAACATATAAAAAGGATAATACATCATGACCAGTGGGGTCTATTCCAAGAATGAAAACTTGTTTAACATTAAAAAATCAACAGATGTAATTCACCATAATTAACACTAAAAAAAAGAAAAACTATACAGCAGATCAACAAACATACAAAAGACATTTCACGATATCCAACACGCATTCCCAATGAAAATTCTCAACAAAGCAGGACTAGAAGAACACCTATGAAAAATCTACAGGTAACATCAGTCCTAATGGTGAAAGACTGAATGCTTTCCCCACCTAAGATCAGGAACAAGGTAAGTATGCCTGCTCTCCCTACTCCTATTCAACACTGGCCTGGAAGCTCTAGTCAGCACAATCAGACAAAATAAATAAATAAAAAGGTATCCAGAGTGGAAAGTAAGAAGAACTATCCATAGCTGAGCAAGAGCCTATGGGGCCTTCCCAAGACAGACCCCTCCCCCATATCCTCTGCAGCAGCTCCTCTCTGAAGTACCAGATAATAGTATCTCATGCATACTTCCTGAGTTTTTCAGATGCTAAAACCACCAACCAATGTTAGAAATTAACCACCTGATGATCATGAGCAGGTAGCCCCCAGACCTTCTGCCGCCTAAGGAGTGATCATCATCAACCCATCAGAGAACTGTGCATGAGCTGATCACATACCCTGGGACGCCCCTTCCTTACCTTTCCTTTAAAAAATGCATTGCTGAAATTTCTCAGGGAGTTTGGGGGTTTTTTGAGCTTGAGCCACCTGTTCTCCTTGCTCAGCCCTGCAATAAACCTTTCTCTACTTGAAAGGTTTCTCAAACTCGACGTTTCTGCTTGACTGGCCTCACTGTGTGTCGGGGACATGAACTTGCACTCAGTAACATACCTCTCTATTCATAGACAATCTGATCGTCTACATAAAAAAGCTTAAGTAAGCTGCAAAAAAGCTACTAAAACTAACGAGTGAAGAGAGTAGCAGGATATAAGCTCAAGATATAATAATCAACTGTATTTCTACATACCAGCAATAAACAATGTGAAACTGAAATCTTAAAAACAGACCTTAGGGATTTCCCTGGTGGCGCAGTGGTTAAGAATCTGCCTGCCAATGCAGGGGACACAGTTCGAGCCCTGGTCTGGGAAGATCCCACATGCCACGGAGCAACTAAGCCCGTAGGCCACAACTACTGAGCCCGCGTGACACAATTACTGAAGCCTGCGCACCTAGAGCCCGTGCTCCACAACAGAAACCATGGCACTGAGAAGCCCATGCACCACAACAAAGTGCAGCCCCTGCTCGCTGCAACTAGAGAAAGCCCGCACACAGCAATGAAGACCCAGCACAGCCAAAAAAAAAAAAAATATATATATATATATAATGTATATAAAAAATATATATATACATAAAATACACACACACACACACACACGCACACACACTTAGGGAACTTCCCTGGTGGTCCAGTGGCTAAGACTCCACACGCTCCCAATGTAGGAGGCCCGGGTTCGATCCTTGGTCAGGGAACTAGATCCCACACGCTGCAACTAAGAAATTGAATGCCACAACTAAAGATCCTGTGTGCCACAATTAAGACTTGGTGCAGCCTAAATAAATAAAGTAAAAAAAAAAAAGTCTGTACACACACACACACTTAGGAATAAATCTAACCAAAGATGGGAATGGGACTTCCCCAGTGGTCCAATGGTTAGGACTCGGCGTTTTTTTTCCCAGCTGTGGTCTGGGTTCAACCCCTGGTCAGGGAACTAAGATCCTGCAAGCTGTGTAGTGAGGCCAAAAAAAAAAAAAGTAAAAGGATTAAAGAAACATAATAATCAATGTAATGGGTAAATGCTAATTGTCCTAAATTTAAAAAGGAAAAAAACGTGTAAAAGTCATTTCTTAAGACAATTAGGTAAATTTAAATAAGAAAGGAATTTTAGATGACGTTACAGAATAATGCATTTTCTTCGGTGTAACACAATGATATCCTGGTTACACAATAGGAGAATGCACTTTTTCTTAGATGTTTGCTGAGAATTTGGGAAGTAAAATGTCATGATGTTTTAACTTCTTTTTAGGTAATGCAGCAAAAGAAAAATGCATATACATCACACATGTATATAATAAAGTAAATTAAGAGAAAATGTAAGTCATTCCTCAACAATGCTAAAATAGATGAAATGCAGTAATTCCCTATATTATCCCTTCAAAACTACTTTACGTTTGAGAATTTCCACAATAAAGAAGAACGTTATTTTTAACCTGCCTCTTTCTTACTCGTTCCAAAGGTGTGGCGGAGACCAGCTCCAACCGCTGGGGGGCAGGAGAGAGAGGCCCTGCAGCCCGACTGGAAAACGCATGTGGGCGGGACCCCAAGCGCTCCGCAACGAACTCTGAAAAGGTTGAAGGGGAAGCTGAAATGAGAAGCCTGCTCAGGGCCCACTCTAGGCTCGTGGCACTCAGGGTGTCATTTAAGGCAGCAACACGGGACGCTGTGCTATCGCTTCTGACTAGGATTAAAGTATGGATTAATTGTATGGCGTTGTGAATGAATAGAGAAAAACTGAAATAAAATTAAAACCGCCATTAAGTAGTATCTATTTTCCCAGTACAAGATAAGCAGTTGGAAATGGTTTGTCTGTCAAAGATACCTAAGAATCTATTGTAACTGACCTTCATGAACAAAATTTTACAACCGTTCTTTAGTAACCATAATTTAGGTTACAAAACATATGAAAATAAATTACTGCTTTAAAATTTTATCACGCATAAACTTGCTAATGTTTGACAGCCACATCACACTTAACAGCTGTGGAAAATATGTTGCTTGAGGACATCAACTAAAAATGTTGAAATTAAGAAAACACTATTCTCCTGATTAGTAATTTAAAGTAAAATTTAGATCATGGGCACCTCATTAGAAACATTAATAATAATGCTAAATATAAAAAGCCAGGGGCTTCCCTGGTGGGCCAGTGGTTAAGACTCCGGGCTTCCACTGCAGGGGACACGGGTTCGATCCCTGGTCGGGGAGCTAAGACCACGCGGTCCTGCATGCCATGTGGTGGTAAAGC
>NW_006796766.1:972312-984421 GCF_000442215.2 Lipotes vexillifer | reverse complement strand
ACACACACACAAAAGCAGCAGGAATAAGGTATAAAAAATAGCCCTAGTATCTACCAAAAAACTAAGCAATAATGAAGCCTATAACACAACTGTTAAACTCCCTTCAAACTGGGGGAGATTCAATCAGAAAAACTTAATTTAAAAACTCTTGAATGTAAATTAATCTCTGTTATTACATCAAGTATTTCCTATAACACTAATGAATGGGAGAGAGCTGTAGAGGCAAAATCAGAGCAAAGACAGATGCTCCAAAGACAGAGGATCCCTATTTATCTATGACCTTAAAGAGGTAACAACAAAAATTACTTGAATGTAAGATAAATACGATGGATGGAGAAACAATTTTTGCAGTTGGGCTACAGAGATTGGAGTAAACAGACTGAGACACCTTGAACCTTTGAAATGTTAATACGAAGGCCAACTAATAATTTCAAGCCCTTGCCTCCGGCCAATTACTCGTACAGATTTGTGCTTAAATTCAGGGATGCTGACTTGAACCACAGCAGTGGCACTTACTAGCTATGTTACTAGTGACATTGAGCAAACTACTTTACTTCTCTGGGTACCTGCCCCTACATCTCACTCCCTCAGAATATCTGGGCACATATTAAGTGCCACGCTAAGTGTTTACTCTGTTCAGCTACTACCCAAATCCACTGTGACTAATGACACATAATGGGTCAGCAGGCCAGGGTTATGAGTATTACCTACAGCTATTTAAGATGGTACAACTAAGTGGCCCAAAGTGTAATCTAAATCATTATCACAGCCCAATCAGCAAAAGGTGTTTGACACTCCAGATATGATCATGATCTATAGCTGTCAAACGTCAAAAAAAGAAAGGAAGTAAAAGAAACTAATGAATTAACTCATCTTTTTTCTTTTCTTTTTTTGTTGACATATAACTAACCTATAACACTATGTTATGTTCGCTCCAGATACACAACATAATGAGTCGATATTTCTATTTACTACAAAATGACCACCACAATTAATTCATCTTTTTATGATTTATTCAAACATTGAAATATTCTTATAAGAGAATTAAGACTTTCAGCATTCAAGTATAAGGTCACCTCACAAGAGATAAGGCTGTGGCTTACCACAATCTTACACAGACTGTGGCTTCTCTCCTGGGTGCTCTCTCTACCTCTGCTTCTGCCAAGCTGGCTACTTTGCTATGAGCAGCCCTGTGAAGAGGCCCATGTGGCAAGGAACTGGGGCCTCCCAACAACCTCCAGAGTGGGCAAAAGCAGGGAAATGAAGCAGATCCTTCAGGCTGGTCAAACCTTCTGCTGACAGCAGCCCCAGCTCACAGCTTGAGAGAACCAGATCCAGATCAACCATATTTCTGCACATGTTTTGAACACAGACGTCGATGGCCTTTGTGAAGAGCCTTAAGAATATGCAAGATGTACAAGTTTAGACTTTCATCCTTATTTGTGAAAAGAAATTTAACAACAGTGTATCCTTAGTAGATTTCCCTTTCTCTTATGACCAGATGGGGAAAAGTGAACTAATAATCTAAACATAATATCATATCACATAAAGACACTGCCAAGAGAATTGTATAGCTGAAAAATTATATTTTTATTACACTGCAAAACTAAAATGTGTAGTACTTAAGGCAAGCTGGTAAGAAGGATATCGAGCTGTGAAAATATCTGTAAGATGCTGAACTCAGCAATCATGGGATCCACAAACATTAAGAGGTTAAAGTACTACATTCTACAGTCTAGAAGATTCCTGAATCATTTCTTAATCCAGTGAAAAGGCTTTAGTACACAGTGTGAAATGAACTTTGGGCGTTGGCAGGAGTCCTTAAAATGCACAAGGAGTTACCATCAAATCATAAATGGCTAGTGGCTGTTTTCAAGAGGCCAAATCTACAGATGTAGTTGACGCTGTACTTTGGGGTCAAGAACTTTCTTCATCAAACATACACATATAACTAAGTGTTCAGTTTCACTGAAAGTATTTTGAGCATATAAATATTCTACAAATCTTAGAATTCACAATGAAAGATAGTTAATGGACACACTTTGTATCCACTGACAACACTTTCTATTGTCTTAAGTACACAGTGCCAGTCACTGCCACTTGTCTCTTCAGTATATCCTTGACAGAAAACTCTTAACCATTGCTCCATTAAAGGTATTATAAAATTTACCTTTAAATTAAAAAATGCAGTCTATGGAAACTAAGTACAGATTCTTTAAAGTCCAATTGGGTGTCTGGTTAATGCACTTCCTTAACAGCAGGCTGTAAGGTAAGTACTCCAGAGGACTGATACAGGCTTAATTTTTCAAGGGTAATCTTGTCTTTTTTTGAACTCTGTCTTTATGTCTATACCGCTCCATTGATTTTGGCTGTTTAAAGACTTTTTTTTTTTTTTTTAAATAGATTCCTCAGAGGGCTCATGAGAAAAATATTCCCCCAGGGCTAACATATATACTGTGTATAACATTTTATATGGGACTTTTATAAATGAAGGTCAGTTTGACAGGTACAAAATCTTCGGCTCTTTCTTTCCTTGAGTGTATCAAATGTATTGCTCTATTGTCTTCTTGCCCAAAGTACTGCTGTACAAAAGCTTGGTAACAATCTGATTTTCCCCCGATAAGACATGTGGTCTGTTTGCCTAAAAAAGTTTACCACCACATCAAGCAGGATAAGGCTGCTGGGATGTTTACTGAGATTTTACAATGATTTTCATAGTTTTAATGTCTTCCTTCTTGCTCTTAGCCTTCTCCTTACTTGCTTTGTAGGCAGAGGAAGAGTAAACAAATATTATTTGAGCTCTTAAAAGGGGGCTTACATGAACTTGGATACTCGAAGATTTGGGGCTTGTTTCTTAGCTCTTAATTATGTTCTGGATAAGCAAAAATACAATATATTGAATTATGAACTGGGGAAACAACCGATCTTGTAATGAGAAACTCTTGTTAGGTGAAAGTAGAGTTCAGAAATCAGAAGACAGCTGAGAAACACTGAATTTCTTTCACAGCTAAAAAAACAAATTCTTTTAGTAACCAAAAAAACTTTTAAAATAAAAGAACTCTGACAACAATTCCCTGGCCATTTAAAACCAAAGGCCATAATTATACACACTCAGACATCAAAATATAACTGAAAGACTAAGTTCCTTCAGTAAGTCAAGACCTATTGTTATTTCACACTTCCATTGTTCATGAATGTGCAAGGGTGCATCACAGCACATAGCAACGTCTGACTCAACCACACAACTACAGGCATGTTCCCAGGTGTACATTACACCTCTTGTAAAAAATAATTCATTGTGAATAATCCAAATTCTCATTATTTCTAAAGGAATTCAAAAAGTGGGAAAAGGACATAGGTCTTGGAGATGAATGACTACAAATGCAGTAAGTAAAAAGCTCTTTGACATATGGAAAACAGAACTGACTTCTGAGCCTCATTCTAAAGCCCCGCCTGGTTTTAAATCCAAGAGTAATCAACGTTTTCTAGTTCAGTCATCATCAGAAAGCCTAACTCATGTACCAACTTGAGCATAACCTATGGTATGCACCCAACATAGCAAGTTAGATAACAGTCAGTGGACTTTAGGCTTAGGTCTTATAGCCTGTGCCAGACAAAAAGAAGACTAGATAAATTTATGTCTTTGGAAAAATGGTTAAATGATTATACCACAATGTAAGTATAACTATACATACTTCAAAGTTCACAACACCCTTTTATTAACTTCTTGTGGCATTCTTCTGGCAGACTATATTCTCCAAAGGCCACAACAGCATCTCCCAAACCACTTGCTCTTCTAGAACCCTGAAGTTCTACTACAAGAAATGGACTCTAATTCTCCTCCTTGTAGATCTGGATGAGCTTCTGATGTGCATCTAACCAACGTAAGGTAGTGGAAGCGGCTGTGTGATTTTTTCGAGGCTAAGTCGTAAAGCAACACAGCTTCCACTCTGTAAGGTGCACGCCCGCTTTTGGAACTCCGGGTTCCAGGTAACAACTGGCCACCCCCGCCACCACCCCGGAAGCCAAGCCACACAGAAAGCGTGCAGACAGGCACACCTGTCTGCAGTCCCAGTCTTCCAATACTTGTAGCCTGGGGGGGCCAGACATGTGAAAAATGCGCTTTCAGATGATTCCTGTGTCTCCACCCTTTGAGATGTCTCAACAGACACCCTCAACAGACACCCCAGATATCATGAAGCAGAGGCGAACCCCCTCATCTTTTCCCTTTTTAAATTCCTGATCCATAAAACCATGAGCAACATTAAAAGTTGGCTCAATGTGCTAAGTTTTGGAGTAATTCATTACACAACAATAACGAGAGCAGTCCTTATTCTACTCACTGTAACAGTTATACAAAACCTCCTCCCCACTGTTCTACAAGAAAGATGTGCCCTCAATCTTTCCAAGATTAACCCACTACCTCCAAAAATTACTTATCTAATTCCTTCCTTGTTGGCCCTCCAACCTTTCCTCAGATTTCTTCTCTTCTGCCTAGAAATAGGCTCAGGTATCCTGTCTTAAAATCAACTTTCTCCTGTGCATATCTGACCTCACCCCCTACAAGCTACAGTCTTCTCTTCACTTCATTGCTAAATTTCACCAAAGTATCTGTTATGCTCTCTCCAGTGCATCCTCACCTTGACATGTGCATGATCCATCACTGGCCCCAACCAACAGGGACCCTCCCCACAAGTAGCTCACTGACCTTTACTCAGCCTTCATCTTCAAACTGTGGCTTAACCCAATACTAATAATACTAATTATTAAACCCAACACTAATATTAAATCCTTCCTTCTTGAAAACACTCTTCCTTTTATGCCTCAGACTTAACAGCCTTGGAAAGAACACCACCATCTTATATGAGTGTGTTACCAAAAAAGGAAAAATTACTATTGTCCTAGGGAAGAATTTTGGTAGCCTGATGAGATATTCAGTTTAAAGGTCACAGTGAATTTGGGTGGTATAGTAAATAAAGCCTAGTAGGCTGCTCACAGGATCAATAAAAGGAAAAGAGGTAAAATTATTTTAATTAGCATAAAAGTACAAAGAAGAGTAAAGTACAATCAAGACATGAAGAAATTATAATCAAAGAACTAAAACCTCTTTTAAAAAGCCAAATACAAGATCACATGACACAAAAAGAATAAAGGCAAGTTTTAAAAACCCAATGGTCAAAAATAATATGGACACAATTTTTCAAAAATACTAAATACAAATGGCTAGTCTTACTAATAATCAAATGAGTAAAATAAAAACAAGAGATTATTGGTGATATCGTGTAAAGACAATGGTGCTGCATGGAGCCACACTGACGTACTTCTGGTAAGTGTGTAAATCAGTATAGTCTTTTTGGAGGGCAACTGGTGACATGTTTTAAAATGAAAATGCACTATGCTTCAAACTAGCTAATCTCACCTACAAATTTATGCTTGGGACAAACCCATAACTGAATATACAAGGAGTTCCCAGGGGCATTATTTACAATAATGAAAGGTGAGAACACATAAATGTCTAATCACTACAAAGCTACTTAATCAAAGTAAACACAAAGAACAGAGTATTATGCAGAAAACAATGATGCAGAAGTATATGTAGGTTACTGAAAATACATCCACAAATATTACTGAAAGGAAGTAGCACAGCATAGTATGGGAAAGCACACGCAGATCAATCTCTTTTATGGAAGTTATATGGATATGCATATACACACATTAATTTCTGGGAAGATATCTCTGAAACTTGAAACCCCTTTAATTCACCTTGGAGAAGCTGACTGTGGAACAGAGTGTCAAATACAAAAACTGAGAATTTTACTTTTTTGCTTCCTATTTTGTTTGAATTTTTTAAACACTACCATATACCACTTTCATAATAATTTTTTGAACTAGCAAATAAGAGTTTAAATAAATAGCTATAGTAGTATATACTTAAGATCACTGAAGGTATAAACCTCAATTCACACAGTACTTCCTAACACTGAAAGCCAAGAAGGAAACAGGGACAGCACAACAGTCATGGTATTAAAAACATCAACAACATACTGTGACACGGTAATGGTACAGCTTTTCCAGGTACTGAGAGTGAAGGAAAACTCTCATGCATCCTCATAAATAGAACAACATGTGTACTCATGGGCCACAACCTTAGCAATAACACACATGTGTGTGCACGCTTGCACATGTGCATGCACACACGCACATACTTAACGCAGCAACTCCAAAGAAGATATATAAATGGCCAATAGGGACATGAAAAGATGCTCAACATCAACAGTCATTTGGTAAATCAACATCAAAATGACAGTGAGAGACCACCTAAAACTCACTAGGATGGACAAAATTTAAAAAAGTAACAAATGCTGGTGAGGATGCAGGGAAACTGTAACCCTCGTATAACATGCTGGCAGGAATACACAGTGATGTAGCTGCTTTGGAAAAACAATCTGGCAGTTCCTCAAGAAGTTAAACATGGAGTTATAATATTACCAAACAATTCTACTCCTAGGTATGTATCTGAGACAAATGGAAAACATATGTCCACTCAAAAACATATATACAAACATTCAAAGTAGCATATTCAAAATAGCTCCAAAGTGAAACAACCCAAATGCACATCAAATGATGAATGGATAAACAAAATGTGATATACCCAGACTACAGAACATATTATTCAGAATAAAAAGGTATAAAGTACTAATATATGCTACAACATGAATAAAACTTGAAAACATGCTTAAAAAAAAAAAAAAAAAAAAAAAGGCCGGCCACAAAAAGGCCACAGGCTATATGATTCTGTTTATATGAAATGTCCAGAATAAGAAAATCCACAGAGACAGGAAGTAGATGAGTAGCTGCCATGGACTCTGGGACGAGGGAGGAACGGGGACTGACTGCTCCTGAACCGTGTCTCTTTTTGGCGTGATAAGAATGTTCTGGAATTAGTGGTAGTAGTTGCACAGTTCTGTGAATATATTAAAAACCACTGAAGTGTACCCTTTAGAGGGGTGTACCTTATGTAATCAATAAAAAAAAAATTGTATGTGGGAAAAAAAAGCAAATTTTCAATTACTCCTTCCTAGTCAATATAAAATAGACCAAAAAACTCCAACAAAATCTGAAACTTCTTTATTTCATTATAATCTTTTAAATTCCAGGTTGAAACAAGATCTAGTACAGAGAGATAGAAAAATCAGAGATAGAAAAATGATCATGAAAAACCTGGATAAGGTACCTAAGAATACAGTCCTTTTTTATACTAGCCTCAGATGGGAAACTAAGGAGAAAATATAGACAACAATGATGTATTATAAACTTCAATGCTGCTAAGAGACAAGATCTTAACTGTTCCCACCACAAAAAAGATATGACAGAGGTGTATGGGTGGCAGTCACCTTGCAATATGTAACGTATCAAATAAAAACCTTGACCTATACAATGTACACCTTAAAACTTAAATACATCAATTATATCTCAGTAAAAATAAATTTTAAGAAAGAGACCAAATAAATTACTCCAAAACTTGCCCCATTACCAGGTTCTGTTTGTAATATTTAGAATTGCACCTTAGATGCCAAATAAGGATCAAACATGCCTGGGCCTGCCCAGGGAATTAGTGAATAGCCCCAAGGAGGCAAAGTGCAAGAATGTTTCTGTTTGGAGCTAGGAAAAGGAAGGGATTTTATGCTCTAGTGGGCCCACAAGGGGATGGGGGACGACGGGACAGAGAAAGACGAGAAGCGAAGCCGTCGCGTTGACTGTGCACTCCTTCTGAAACCAGACTCCAGGGACCAGCGGTGCAGGCCAGCAGAGAGAAGGGCCGTGGGACAGCTGAAGGGCCCACAAAGGGCAGGGTGCAGGGGCACAGGCATGGGGGCATCTGGGCTGGGCCCTCTCACTACCTATGCCACACAATCCTGCTCTGGTTCTGAGTACAGTGGGGAGAGCCCCCGTGGTACGGACGAGAGCACCTCACGGCGGGTGCCGGCAGCACCACAGGAACAAGGCGCGGGAAAGATCATGACAAACATCACATGGTGACCCTGGCCCAGATCCTGTGGCGCCTCTTCTGGGGATGTCCAGATCCAAAGGGGCAGACTATGCAGGGGGCTGACAGGCGGGGACAAGAACCACTGACATTGAGAATGAGCGCAAGCAGGACTCCATCTACGCTCAAAAAATGAAAACTTCAGTTTACACAACGGAATGTGTCGAGGAATTTTTCATTGAGAGTAACAGAGCTGTACCTTTGCAGCTCCACCATCTGCGCTGTCAAGGTGAACACACCCCTTTGGTTGCTCTCCTGCCTGCCTGACTGCTCTGTCTGTTCTTCCACTTGTTCTTTCTCCTCTTATGCCCCATGGAATTTCTCAAAGGCTTCTCACTGAACCGTCTCCCTGCATCTTTTTTATTCACTTAACACTCCTTATACAATTTGTTTTCCTATCAAATCTATATACTTGTGTAAGGTCTGGAACAGTCCACAAGACCACGCTCATTTCTGACAGAACTGTAGGGTCTAGGGGTCCCAAAGGCCACACTCACTACTGACACCAGCTGCAGGTTTGGAGCGTCCAAACACCTTGCTCAGTTCCAGGAATTAATATGTGACCAGAACTCACGGAAGACACTGAAGGCAGTTAAACTCATGGTTACAGTTTATTATAGCATAAGGGCTATCACTTAATGTCAGTCAAAGGAAGACACACCTGGGGCAGAATCAAGGAGGGCCCCAAATTCAGAGCCTCCAGGTGTCCCTCTCCCAAAGGACACTGTCGATTCCTCCAGTTAATGACACATGACAATGCACACATAGTACTGCCAACCAGAGCAGTTCACCCAAGCCTTGGGGCCCAGAGTGTTTATTAGGGCTCCGTTATGTAGACATGGTGGACTGGCAACATGGCAAACCTCAGGGTCCACAAGTGCGAAAAGACCCCACCCAGCACCAATCACTATAATATTACTTTGTGTGGCCCAAGGCCCAGGTAAAGAAGACACTAACCAGGCAGACATTTCAAGGGCTTACAGACTATCACCTAGGAGTTTAGGGCAAAAACCAGACTTCTCTTTCAGCAATGTTAAATTCTTTACTACACCGTCTGCTTGCCCTCTCTTCTGAGCCCCAGGTTCATATCTCCAGCTGCCTTCTTGATTTCTCCACCAGTTTCGTTAAATTCAAATGAATAAAGTCAAACTCATCCATATCTCCCCACACCAACTGTGATTTCACTGTTCCTGTTAATAGTACCAAATCCACTTCTTTTCAATAAAGAATTGAGGCAGTTTATAAAACCACAATACAAGATATAAAATTAGAAGGAAACTGGGGTGAAGAAAAAATAGCCCAGAAAAAATAAAAGAGAATAATGCTGCAGTGAAGTTAGGACACAGAATGCATGCTGTAAATCCCTGTTCAGCTGTTAAGAGATGTACTGCACATTTGGCTCTGGGCTTTTGAACAGCCAAATGATATCTGAAACTAAGAAGAAAAGACAAGCAGTTTCAAAATTCAGAGTCCTTTTTTTTTTTCTTTTCCCATGATGCCCAGGAAGTACTATTCTTCTTCCACTCACCCCGGAATTGAAGACTTGGAATTTTTCTCATTGTTGTCCTCTATGTGCCATAGTTTATCAAATGATAAAGATGCTATCTCTGTGATGTTGTTTGCTTTTGTCTTCTCCTTATATACAAATTCTCTCTCTCCAACTCCAGTCATTTAAGATTTCAAATTATTCTTCCTTAAGAACAGCACTTCCCTGTTCAAAACCTCAAACGGTTCCTCACTGCTAAGTTCTTTAAACATTTTTTTCTATCTACAAAGAAATATATGCTCAATGCAGAAAACAAATAAAAGATAAAGTTAAAAAAAAGAGAGATAGAGAAATCCAATCCTGCAGTCTAGATATACAATTCCCTAATATTTGACAAATGTATATGCCCTAATTAATACAAAGAACATTTCTCCAAAATCTCAGTTTCCTGATGTAGTCTCCGATTCATGGTCTTTGTCAACTATATATACTGCAATTATTTTCTCCTACTCTGAAGCTGGTCATTTCATTTTTCAAAATGTTTCTTAATCAGCAAAGGACTTTTTATTTGGATGAAATCCAATTTTTAATTTTTTTAACCTCAATACCTCTTGTATTCTCTCTACAAAATCTTCCCCTACTCCAAGGCTGTGAAGACTTCTACTTTTTTTCTTTTTGTAAGCCTTATGCTTTTCATTTTACTTTTAAGTCTATGGGATCCATCACAACCTAAGAAACAGATCTTTTTGAAAATCTACACATTTGCTCTAAGATCAGAAACAAGACACGGATGTCCTCTCCTACCACTTTTATTCAATCTTGTGCATGGATGGAGCAATGAAGCAAGAAAGAAACATAAAGAATGCTAAGGAAAAGAAAACTATTTGCAGTGAAATGGTAAATGCTTGTGCAGAAAATCCAAAAACTCTACACAGAACACACACACACAAATAAAATTAGCAAACAAATTTAGCACAGTTACAGGACACATGGTCAATGAATTAATTATATTTCTACATATCATCAAAAAACAAAAACAAAAGAGAGGAAAAAATTTAAATACGTGCAAGACCTCCACACTAAAAAAACATAAAACATTGCTGAGAGAAATTAAAGACCTAAATAAATGTGTTACCAAGGCTGTGGCCCCAGAATCATACCCCAGCCTCTCCCTCAAATAGAAACCAATTACTTTTTTTTTTCTTTTTAGAAACCTTTTTCTAGAAACCAATTACTCTAAGTTTCAGGGGGACACTGCAAACAGAAAAAAAAAGAACTGGTTAGAACCAACAAGGCCCAAGATGGCGGAAGATCTGACTTCCAGCAGACCATAAGCCTCATTATACACTCACTGCAATACATTAGCATGCTAAATGACACACGCCTCAGTGCCTTGACAGTTATGACTGCCACGACAACAACCAGAAAAGCCCAAACAAGGACTAAAGAGGAGAGCTGTATCAGTTCCAGGTCCAAACTACAATCCTGATCCTGGATCTCAGTCCTCTGATAACTCATGAATATTCCTCTCACTCTATCCAAATCCCTCCATTTTACCTCGACCCGCCTATAGATTTGGTGTCTCCACCCGGACTGGCTTGAGAAGTTAATTTGTGAACTAAGCTCCTGTTTCTCCTTTCTTTGGCCACTGAATAAAGTGTGTGCTGTTCCAGTCTCAGCAAGGGTTTCATTACGGCTGCATGAATCTGATGGAAAAAGAACCTCTCTGGGCGAGACCAGGGGTCTCGGCCTGGGCTAGAACCCTGGCCTGAGTTCAGTTGATCAATTTGGTAATAAATGGACACAGAGATGTTAGTGGTGTCTGGGAGGAAGAAATTTCCTCTACCTTTCTAGGTTGTTCTAGCTGGTCTAAGAATTAAATTGACAGGTTAAAAGGAGAAACTCAAACAACAGTTTAATGACCTGTAGACACACGGGAGAGGCCCAAGAAAACTGAGTAACTCTCCAAAAATGACCAAAGCCCTCATCTTAAATACCATCTTCAGGATGTTGGGGGTAGTGATTTGGGACCTCAAAGGGAACGAAGGCCATTCACACGGAGATGGAAAAGCAAATACTTGGTAAATGGCTGTGACACAGACACAGAGTGGACTCCCCCATCACACCTGGCCCACATTCTTTGCAGACACCTCTGATGACAGCTCTATTCCTGTCAGGGAACATGCCCTCTATCTAAGTTCTTTTAGGCATTTGGGGGAAAGTCAAAAGTTTCTTCCTGAGTCTTTTGGGCCTTTTCAGCTGGAAATAATCCACATGCCAAAGAGACTTCAGGGATGGCAAATTTTGCTCCTCTACAATGGATTAGAAGATCAATACTACTAAAGACATGTCTAAAATATTTGTATTTATAAGCTGAGGCTGACATTATACATAAATACAAAGGAACTGGACAAGTCAAAACCCATTCTGGAAGAGAAGCACAAAGTCGGAGGGCATCCACTACCCAGTTCAAGACTTACTACATAAAGCTACACAAACCAAGGCGGTGTGGAATAAGCGCAGAGACAGACCAAAAGTGGAATGGAACAGAGAAGAGCCCATAAATGACCCTAATA
>NW_006796766.1:960477-972302 GCF_000442215.2 Lipotes vexillifer | reverse complement strand
AATACATACGGCAAAGTTATTTACAAAGCCGCCAGGCAATTCCAAAGGGAAAGAAGTGTCTTTCCAACAACTAGACATAAAAGTATATAGAAAAGAAGAGACCTCCACACCAACTTCACACCTTACTGCTGACATTTTGGTATAGCTCTTTCACCCTAAATACATTTTTAAAAAGAGAGCTGATCATACCAGAAAGGTTCTTTTGCCTTTTTTTTTTTTTGGCCACACGGCTTGTGGGATCTCAGTTCCCTGACCAGGGATTGAACCTGCACCCTTGGCAGTGAAAGCGCCAAATCGTACCCACTAGCCAGGGGACTCCCAAGGGTTCTTTTCTCTTTTTTTTGCAGTACACGGGCCTCTCACTGTTGTGGCGTCTCCCATTGCGGAGCACAGGTTCCGGATGCGCAGGCTCAGCGGCCATGGATCACGGGCCCAGCCGCTCCGCGGCATGTGGGATCTTCCCCGACCAGGGCAGGAACCCGTGTCCCCTGCATCAGCAGGCGGACTCCCAACCACTGCGTCACCAGGGAAGCCCCCAAGGGTTCTTTTTCCATTCTGCCTTCCTTCGGGTTTTTAAAAAATGTATTTCTAGATGATGTTTTAATTTACTTCATGTATAAATTTCTCATCCTCGTATTTATCCTCTACATCATGCTCCCACATTACTCTTCAACCTAATCTATATGTTGCCCATTTGGTAGGAAAACAAAAGCTTCTCAGAGACACCTCAACCAGGCTCCAGGATTTGGCCAGAGAAACGCCCATCCCCATCAACAAAGTCCAATTCTTCTTACCTGACAAGGCCCCCTTTACATTTTCTATAAAGTCTTTTCTTTTACCTCTAACCAAATACAACTTCATTCCTTTCACATCCTCACAAATTTTCCTTTTTCTCCTCTTATAATTAGTTAGCCACACAAAAAAGGTGAAGAAAGGCACTTAAGTAGCTTCTTAATCTAGTCCATTCATTCATTCATCCCATAGTCAACAGGCCACAGGTTGTTCTATCTTGGTTCTAGTGAGAAGCAGGAAGCAACAAGACAGGCAAGGCTCTGCTGTGAAGGAGCTTATATTCTACTGGAAGAGTCTGTGAGGCCATGAACTCCTAGAAAATACAGACTGTTTCTCATTTATCTTTACAACCCCTGTAGTAAAATACAACACTTTACATATAGGAAAGCCTCAAAGAATTCAATTGTCAGGCTAACTAAAGCTTAGTAATCAGTAAATACCCATGTCAGTAGTGATTCACAGCAAGGGGCCTGACAGGTGTTGGAATAGCCTCAGTCTCCACGAAAGGAATGCAATGAAGCCTCATGTAATAAATTCAAGGGCATATTACCTTCTTCACATAGAGAAGCAGAGTCTCTTCTCAAGGCTTCAAGTAAGCCAAATTAAGCCTACTAATTTTTAAAAACGCATACAACCGGGGTGAATTAAGTATTCATGCAGCATTAGTGGTTTTAAGGAAAAGAACTGTGAATGAATAAAGATTATCTTTGACTTATCTCAAGAAGAACAGGGCTTCCCTGGTGGCGCAGTGGTTGAGAGTCCGCCTGCCGATGCAGGGAACGCGGGTTCGTGCCCCGGTCCGGGAAGATCCCACGTGCCGCAGAGCGGCTGGGCCCGTGAGCCATGGCCGCTGAGCCTGCGCGTCCGGAGCCTGTGCTCCGCAACGGGAGAGGCCACAACAGTGAGAGGCCCGCGTACCGCAAAAAAAAAAAAAAAGAAGAACAGAAACTAAAGACTACATTTCTGGATGGACCTGGAGATTACCATACTAAGTGATGTAAGTCAGACGGAGAAGGACAAATAAATGATGTCGCTTATATGTGGAATCTAAAAAAAAAAAGATGCAAATGAACTTATTTTCAAAACAGAAACAGACTCACAGACTTAGAAAATGAATTTATGGTTACCAGGGGAGAAGGGGGGCGGTGGGGATAGATTGCGAGTTTGGGATTGTCACGTACACACTGCTATATTTAAAATAGACAACCAGGGACTTCCCGGGCGGTCCAGTGGTTAACACTTCGCCTTCCAATGCAGGGGATGCAGGTTCAATCACTGGTCAGGGAACTAAGATCCCACGTGCCTCGGGGCCAAAAAACCAAAACATAAAGCAGAAGCAATATTGTAACAAATTCAATAAAAACTTTAAAAATGGTCCACATAAAAAAAAAAACATAAATAAATAAAACAGACAACCAACAGGGACCTACTGTAAAAAGAAAAAAATTTAAAAGGCTACATTGTCATAAAATACTTGAGCTACATGACACCATTTCTAAGGCAACTTCGCGTAATGTATATTGCTTTTTTTTCTTAAAGAAACAAAAAACAAAAAACCTGAAGCTATAAAATAGTCGTTAAGTCATAGATTCTGGGGAGAGAAACAAGACCAATAAGAAATTATAACCACCAACATTAAATTTTGAGACGTAGTAAAATTCAACCTGTGTAAACTTTTCACAAATGGAAAGTGAACACACATGGGTAAAGGCAATTTGGGTATAAGGAAGCCATCTGACATTTTTCTAGTGTGCAAGTATTCATATTGTTTATCCTATGTTTTGAAGGAGATATTCCCAAATTCCCACAGAAGAGCTCAGGGACACTGTGGATGATTTTAAGAAAATTTAAAGCAGAAATGAAGCGTCTGTACTCTGATTTGTGTGTCCTTCATGGCCTGTCAACCTCCTCACCCTGACAAGCCTTTTCAGATACACAGGTAACAACAGTGCTGTCCTGCCCCTAGTTGAAGCTTAACACCAAAGACAATTTCTTCACCCAAACAGAAATACTTACTGCACAGTAGATGGTTCAAATGCAGTGGGATTAACAAAACATACAGCCCTTGACCACAAGAAATCTTTCAGACTGAGGAGAAGGAGCTCAGAAACAAATGCAAAAATAAATATATAATCACACATCATGATGAGTGCTACGGGGGTGGGGAGTGGAGACTACTGTGGGTGATAAAGGAAGAGGCCTAAATAAGATGTGATAGGGATTCAAAGAAGGCATAAGGAAATGACACGCTTCACTACCAAGTCAGACCACAACTATGTTGAAATCGATGATAAACTGTATACAAGGTGCCAAGTTATCTAAAAATGATTTAGGAGAGCCACAAAACAGGATCTCTGAGGAGTCAGTCAGTGCAGGGAAGCATGATACACCAAAGCGATGTTCCTACTTCCACCATTTACTCGTCCTTGGAGTAAATACGTGCTGAGAGTTCTGGGGAAATTTTAGAACACAGGTAGTTCAAAGCAGTAATTCCCCTTATACAGCAAATCAGTCACACAGTGTGAAGTGAAGGGAAGGGTCAGTTCTCTTAGTCACAAATTTGGAGTTTTAGAGGAATGGTACATGCCTCAGGTGAGCCATCCTTACTTTCAATGTGCAGAAAAATCACTGGATGAACCTGTTAAATACGTGGAGTCCGGGTCCTACTCCCAAGGATTCAAATTCAAGACTTAGAGTCCAGCCTAGAAATGTTCTGATGCAGGTGGTACAGGTCACACTCTGAAAACCCACATTAGACTAAAATCTCCCCAGAGGAGGAGGTTTTGCCCTGATGAAGAGGATTTCAGCTTAAAAAAGCAAGCAAGTACAATATTACACAAGGGCCTCCTAAAACTGTTTGCTTACAGGCTGACCCTGTGCCTGACCCTTGTTATACTCTGGGCTTGGAAGAAAAAGTCGGAATAAACCACACAGCCTACTGCTACAGTTCCTGCCCCAGACAACTGACCAGAGGTAACACAGAAAAACAAGGAGAGAGAGAAGCAGAGCTGACCACTCTGTCTGCAGAGGCCAGAGAAACAAGCATACCACAAGCGAGGCAGCTAAGACCGCTAAGGGGGTCAGCACAAAAGTACAGACGGGGACACACCCGAGAAGAGAATGATGGAACAAAGACAGAACTAAGGAAAATAAAATTCATATTTCTTAAGAATCTTCTATGTATCAGGTAGTATGCCCTACTTCACATATTTATCTTATTTCATTCCTCAAAAAATCATCAGTGATAGGTGCTGTTATATATTCTATGGAGAGATGATATTATAGATGAAGAAACTAATAAAGCCTACAGCAAAGGTAATTTATCTGAGGATACAGAAATGGAGAGCAACAGGGCCAGATTCTGAACCCAGCTCTTTCAGACTCCAAAGTCTATACCCCGCCCCTGGACTCGTGGGTAGAAAAATGCTAGCTGTGAAGAAAGGAAAAGGAGACTCCCAGGCCGCAGAGACTGCCAAGTACAATAGAAAGGAGCAGAGAATAATGCATTAGCAATATCAGAACTTGAAATAGTGGCCTTTTTGTTAAAAAGGCGTTAAGTTTCACAGGCTTTGAATAAGGAAAGACTTGAAAAGGTAAAGAGGTAAAAAGGAGGTAAAAAGTTAAGATACAATTTGGTTCGTCATGAATGATTCAGAATTGCAGGAACCCAATGCTTACTGCAGCTAAAGGTAGGTGATGGGATTCCAGGTGACCTTCCACACTCCAACCCCCAAAATACCTATAACTCCTATGATGAACAAAAATGTCTTTTGTAAAGAGAGAGAAAAGATGTGGTATATTTTGTTTCTGTTAATGTTTTATTTCAAGACTATTAAGAACTGGCTGGTGGGGCAGAGGTTCTTCAAGAATGAAGTCAGAGGAAACAAGCAGAGATGTGAAGTGACAGAAGAGAGACAAGCTACCTCCACAGACTAAGCAAAACATACCCTTAGACTGTGAAAGGCATCCCTCCTCTTCCCTCTTCCTGAACTCTCACTCCACAGTCCTTAGGTAGTGCCAAGCGACAAAGGACATCTAAGGACAGGCTAGGGGTTGAGGAGAGGGGAGACATGTCCAAAATGGCAGTGACATACAAGGAAATTAATCTAGTCAGTAAACAAAATGAGGATAATGACAGCCTAGTCTCTTACTGCCAAAGAAAGAAACTACAGACATGGTAAGGATAGAACTGAGCTGAATCCTCCAGCATTACAATGGAAATGAGATATATTAAACTCATGGATTGTAATATATGCATAAATAAAAACAGAAATAAATATTTAGAAATATATACATAAAGGAAGTATGTACTTAGCTCTGTGCTAAGAGACCTAGAAGCAGTGACACCTCAATAGTAATGATCTCATCTAATGACCAGATCTTGTTTTCTAAATACTGTTCTTCATTAAAAGAAACCAGGGCTCCTTGTGGAGAGAGCTGATTCCAGGGCTGGTGTACAGATAATACAAGATGAACCGGGAACATCTTTCTTTTTTTTTTTTGATTAATTTTTATTGGAGTATAGTTGCTATGCAATGTTGTGTTAGTTTCTACTATACAGCAAAATGAATCAGCTATACATATATCCCCTCTTTTTTGGATTTCCTTCCCATTTAGGTCACCACAGTGCATTAAGTAGAGTTCCCTGTGCTATACAGCAGGGGTCCCCAACCCCTAAGCCTCTGACTGGTACCAGTCCACAGCCTGTTAGGAACCGGGCCACACAACAGGAGGTGAGTGGCGGGCAGGCGAGCTAAGCTTCACCTGCCGCTGACCATCGCTCGCATTACCGCCGAACCATCCCTCCACCCCACCCCCAGTCCGCAGAAAAATTATCTTCAATGAAACTGGTCCCTGGTGCCAAAAGGTGGGGGACCGCTGCTATACAGTACGTTCTCGTTAGTAATCTATTTTATACATAGTATCAATAGTGTGTATGAGGAACATCTTATTTGAAAATAAGAAAGAATTTAAAGAATGATAGGGACTCTTCCCATCAACAGAAAAATGGATAAAGAAGACAAGGTACACACGCGCGCACGCGCGCACACACACACACACACACACACACACACACACAGTGGAATACTACTCAGCCATTAAAAAGAATGCAATTTTGCCATTTGCAACAACATGGATGGACTTGTAGGGCACTGTGCTAAGTGAAATAAGTCAGAGAAAGAGAAATACTGTATGATATCACTTATATGAGGAATCCAAAAAATACAACAAACTAGTGAATAAAACAAAAAAGAAGCAGACTCACAGATACAGAGAACAAACTAATGGTTACAACCAGTGGGGAGGCGGGTAAGGGCAATACAGGGGTGGAGGAGTGGGAGGTATAAACTACTGGGTGTAAGACAGGCTCGAGGATGTACTGTACACAACATGGGGGATAGAGCCAATATTTTGTAATAACTGTAAATGGAAAGTAACCTTTAAAATTGTAAAAAAAAAAATTTAATTAAGTTAAAAAATAAAGGTTTACATTTATGCTAAACTAAAAAAAAATAATAAATAAAACAAATGACACAGCTTTATACGTACTGATACAGAGTGACTTCTAATATATACTAAGTGAAAAAATAATGTGTAGAACAAAAAAGAATGATATGAACTTTTCAAAAGGACAGAGAATCAACCTGAAGGGGCTCCTAATGGCCAGTTTGGGAAAATCTAAGCATCAAAACAAATAAGGAGAGTAAATGATTATAACCCACTGAGTAAAAAGGAAATCTATGAATGAGTACATCTGAGATACACAGACAGATGGATGGGAGGGAGGGATAGGTAGAATACAGGGAGAGAAAGAAAGAAGAGGAAGAAGGAAGTAAATTTCTTGAAAAAAGAACATTTACAAAGGTTCAAAGTAACTCTCAACAAAATGTTTATTAATTACCAGGAGGTAAAGAGTAACTTTACAGTAGAGCTATCTGGCAGACACCAACCTGAACAAGTGATTAACATCAACGGTATTGGTATAAATCAAAACCATGTAGTATCTGATAGGATTCAATGAGAAGAACACTTCTCACAGAACAACACTTTTTTGATATTCCAAAATGAAAAATCATTATACAAAACAATTGGCCTACATCTTCAAAAATGTCAAAGCCATAAAAGCCCAGAAAAGACTAAGGAACTGTTCCAGACTAAGGAAAGAAGAAAACAAAATGCAATGTGATTCTTCAATGGATCGGTTTTACAAAAGTAACAATACTGGGCAACTGGCAAAACCTGAATGGAGTCCGAGGACTGAATGGTAGAAGAATATCAACATTAACTTCCCGATCTTGATAGCTGTATTGTGGTTAACATAGGAGAATGTACTTGATTGTAGGCAAAACATACTAAAGTACTCAGGGGTGATAAAGCATCGTGCTGGTAATAACTTAAATTCAACCGTTTCCAGTGGGAAAATTATCTCTTCTATTGGGGGGTGGGGGCAGTTATTTTCCCGGACATTCCCAATCAACTCCATGGGACCCTTGAAAGCGTTTGTCAGTTATCTTAAACACCTGTTATGGTCTATACCACAAAAGAGCCAGGTGTGAGGCAAATATTCTCATTCCAGCAGTGGGGAACCTATGACCTGAAGAGAACAGTTCCTTCACACCAACCTAATGTTTTGGCCTAAGCAGCAAAATCAAGACAGTTGTCTGCATTTCCTCTTCAAATAACTTCATTTTCAAACGAAGAAATGCAGATTAAGAGGGAGGATGGAAAACATCTTATTTTCCATATTAAAAGGCACAGATCTTTACCTTTGGAGTCATAATCACTACTCGTACAAATGCTAAAGATCAACATTCCCTTTTCTAAGGAAAACATGATTCTATGTGTAGAAATCTACACCTCTGGAAAAATCACGTTAGAGCGGAAGATTCCTTCTTAAACTTTTCAGAGCAGAATATTAACTTTTGCTTTCTCGTATCTAACGTTAACCAACACACAAAGGGCCTGCAATCACTAGATAAACTGACACTAAGATACAACAGAGCCGAAGAGTCATTAATGCTTTATGGCCTGAACATGTGTGCATCTCCTGCCATCTATTCTTAAGCCGTATAGAATCTGATTTACATTTTCCTTAATTTGTAGCAGATAAATGTCTCATCAACTGTTCAGAAGCTAAGAATTCAGATTGTGATAATTTTCCATTAGAGGGAATTAAAGTCCAAGTGAGTAAGAAGAGGCAGCAAATGGACTGCCTTTCCTTTCGCCTTGATTCCAATCTACACAGAGTATGGGGTCTGGATCAAACTGTTTTCAATACTCATCACACAACATGCTTGCCTTCCAGGAGTTTAGCTATATGCTCTTGGGCTTCGCAAAACGTCAATACAAGAATACTCCACTTGAATAACTTCTATGTATTCCGTGAAATCATAGCTGAAAACATAATCCACTACATCACAATGGCAGAACCCATCACAAACTGTCTTTCTCATTGAGTACAATGCCAGGAAACAAATGGACTGACTTTCATTCCACACACAATGAATACTCTGTAACTCAGTGCTGCGCAGAGAAAGGAACAGTTCCTTATTAGTCTTAGCAGCCAAGAGGCTCAAATTCAATGCAGAGAACAGCAGTTTAACTGGCTCCTCCCGTAGGGGCTTCGTACCCTCTACTTTCTGTGCTCTTCTCTTCGCAGATGGTTTACTATGTGTTTATCTTTAATAGTCCTGCTTTATACCATCTTTTTAATCCTACCAGCGGATTTAAATCCTCTTGAAAGTACCCAGCATATGTACGCACACATGTATTTATTTTCTTTCCCTTACAAATTTTCCTCCTGATAGCTCTTATATTTTCAGGTAGCATTCTAAACTTAATGATCTAGAAGTTTTCAATGATACAGACACCAAGAGGCTAACTTAACAACGAGCAGGGAGCTGGCGGCACCAAGCCCCGGTGTTCTGCTGGCGGGCACGCGGCGCGCGGGCTCGTCACCTTTGCAGTAGTCTGCGGGGTCCTCCTGCTCCTCATCGTCTGACCCCAGGATCTCCTCCTCTGGCTCCGGGGGCGCAGGGTCTGCCAGAGGCGGCGGCGGTGGAGGGGGCGGGGGTGGAGGAACCAAGGGAGCTTTCTGCTGAGGCTCCGGCCTGAAACAGAGGAAGGACAATTCCTGTTTACTCAGAAGTAAATCCTGCGTTATGAATACACCTGAGAGTTTCTTAATATGGGAAAAAATAAAACTTGTCACACACTAAGAAGAGATGCTGATTAATGTCACTTCAGCCACTTTAGCTGAATTCAAGTACTGTTTCAAAACACAAGTGGGGGGCGGGGGGGGGGGGACTACCCTTATTAACCAAGGAATATTTCTGCAGGCCCCTTTTCACTCCAAGCGTCATTACTTCTTAAGTCTTGATAATATTATGAATTGTAAGTGAAAAAGAGTTATCCCCCCACAATACACAGCCTTAGTAGTTAGAACACATCCCCCAGAGATTAGAAAAAGACAGAGGAAAGCAACCCTGGACTTTAAAAAAAGGGCTTATTTTCCATCATTTTAAAATCAGAATTCCTTTCCCCATAGAAACAGTAGGAATGTGGTTAGGTTTCCTGGATAACTCATAAAAGCCAACTAATGTATACTGTAATGTACACCTTGCTTAGCAAGACAAGAACACTGTCCCAAACTGGAAATTAAACAAAGAAAACATCCACTGCAGTCAAATACAAATACAATCCATACATCAATGCAAGACTTCCAATGGTTATTTCTAATTGTTACAAAAAGGCTAAATGTTTAGTATACTCTTTTACAAAAGATAGGAAAACCTATAATACTAAAAACAAATAAACAACTTAAGAGGTTACAGATGTAAACCTTTCAGATATCTAGAATAACTCAGGATATATTAAATACATTTGCTTAGAAGCATTCATAATGCAATTCTATAAAATCAAGCTTTCACTTATAAAATGTAACTGCTCCTTCTAGCCATATCCCAGTGGGGAATCTTGAACCAATAGTCTCAACTGGATGCAGAACCTCTCTTGAGCTGCAAGCTGCCCTAACAACAGGACCACCACTGCTCTCCCTGAGCTGGCCACAGCTCTACAGATAAAAAGTGGGGAGGGAAAAGATACCAAGTGGTAGGGGCAAGGGGGTTCAGCTGATGGACTGTTCCCCAGAGGCAGTTTCAGTGGGATGAAGAGGGCCTCTAGTCTGGGGAGCAAGGGGAACCTCACAGACACTGATGTGGTAGATAATGGCCATTTTTCTTGGCCTGCCCAGTACTGATGCTCCCTTTCTAAAAGCATGTTTTGGAACACTGCTACTCCCTGCACAGTGAAAGGCTGGCTCCAGTCCTCTCTCCTCATTGTGGTACAGCCTAGGGCACAGAGCCGTGGAACCTTGCTTGAGAAGGTCAGCCATCACAGGGTGCAAATTCATCCTAGCTGCTAGTAAAAGGCAGGGTCAGAGGACCTGCCCCTTTCTGAGCTGAACCTCTAAATTCTTGCCAAATCTAGGAGCCCCCAAATAGCCTTTAGCACCCTGCCTTCAGCCTAAGGTAGTTACAGCTCATTTATGTGGGTTGCCACCAAAAACTCAAAGTGCCACAGCAAACGAAGGAAGGCAGTAGAAACACCAGCAGTCATGAGGATGGGGTGGGGATCACACCTCACAGGTAACCTTAAAGGTCAACCCTGGCAAGTATGATTACCTTTGGCAGGACAACTAAAGAATGTTTATAATCTGAAAATGACTTGTACTGACTTCTACTTGATACAATTTATGGAGACTCAAAGTTACAGTTCCCTAGGTAACAGACATTAGGACAATGGGGGTGATAACATTCTCAATTAACCATGCCTCATGATGGAGTACTGAAAGGGAGTCATCACAACCAAACACCAACATCACTGCCAGAACCTCCAAAGAAATCCCAAGAGACCTTATGGAAGTACAGTCATCTTTCTGGCAGCCTTGCAAATGCTCATTTTCTTTTTAACAGACATGGCTTTACTGAAAATAAAATGATCCTAGAGAAAAGAGGCCTGAGGAAGGGGAGGTAGGAGAGGAACTGCACCAGTTTCAATGCTTCCCCAAAGGAAAGAGGTTAGAGAAAAGATTTACATGACCCATTCCTGGGGGTGGAATCTATCTATTTGACAAATTTGCTCAACCAAAAATACTTTCAAAGTTGACTATTTCTTCCTAAGAAATTTTATATGAAAAAATAAAGAGATTCTCTAAATTAAAAAAAAAAAAAAAAACCAAAAAACAACAACACATATTCCCTGTGGAGACTATGTAACAACTAATGAAAAGGGAAGGACTAGAAGATCTTGTTCCACTGCTGCAGGGCGCTGCTACGCTCGACACCACTGATACTTGGGCCAGGAAACTCACAGCTGTCGGTGCTGTTTTGTACATTGTAGAACGCTGTCAGCCTGGCCTCCAGCCACTACATGTCAGTTGTGATCATCACAGACATGTCCAGAGACAAAGCAACCTAAATGTCCATCAACAGAGGAATGGATAAATAAGATGTGGTACATATATACAATGGAATATTACTCAGCCATAAAAAAGAATGAAGTAATGCCATTTGCAGCAACATGGGTGGACCTAGAGATTCTCATACTAAGTGAAGTAAGTCAGACAAAGACAAATACATGATATCGTTTATATGCGGAATCTAAAAAAAAAACGGTACAAATGAACTGATTTACAAAATAGAAGTAGACTCACAAATGTAGAAAACAAACTTATGGTTACCAGGGGATGAGCAGGGCGGGGGATAAATCGGGAGATTGGGATTGACAATATACATACTACTATATATAAAACAGATAACTAATAAGGACCTGCTGTATAGCACAGGGAACTCTACTCAATACTCTTGTAATGGCCTACATGGGACAAGAATCTTAAAAAAAACCAACACTGGATATATGTATATGTATAACTGATTCACTTTGCTGTACACCTGAAACTAACACAACATTGTAAATCAACTATACTCCAATACAAATTTTTTTAATCATCACCAAAAAAAACCTATGTCCAG
>NW_006796766.1:941979-960467 GCF_000442215.2 Lipotes vexillifer | reverse complement strand
GGGGGGGGGGGGGGGAGGGAGAGTGGTGGCAAAATTATGCCCATGTGAGCACCACTTCATCGGTGGCATTTGCTACATATACCTTTACCTCAATGGAATGGACTGTAACTATGATAAGGGAGAAGAGATTCTAATTTTCACATGCCCATTTTCTCTAGTTTGAGAGGCTCGGGTATCTTCATCATAATGTATGTCTCTTGGTGAGCTGCCACATCACTTGCTTAAAATTCTCAGACCCTCTGGTGTCAGGAAGGGCCATGCTGAACAGGCAGGCAGATAGTTCCCCCAAAGCCAGTTCTATCAAGTTAAAGGGATGAGTCAGGGTACCCTGAAATACAGAGGAAGTTGAGTAATGTTGATGTAATATCTTGACTGGCTATCATATCAAAACATCTAGAACTCTGCTGTCCTCTGGCCCCATGTGAGTGCTGAGCACTGAAAATGTGCCTTGTCCTTAGTGAGATGTGTTCTAAGTGTAAAATTCATACTGAATTGCCAAGATTTGGTAAAAAAAAAAAAAAAGTAAAATATTTTATTAATAATTTTATATTGGGGCTTCCCTGGTGGCACAGTGATTGGTAGTCCGCCTGCCGATGCAGGGGACATGGATTCGTGTCCTGGTCCGGGAAGATCCCACATGCCGTGGAGCGGCTGGGCCCGTGAGCCATGGCCGCTGAGCCTGCGCGTCCGGAGCCTGTGCTCCACAACGGGAGAGGCCCCAACAGTGAGAGGCCCGTGCACCACACACAAAAAAATTAATAACTTGCAGGAAAAAAATATGAGTAAATCTCGAATACCTTAGGCTTGGCAATGTTTCTTAGATATGATACTAAAAGCATAAGCAATAGAAGAAAAAAAGATACAACTGGACTTGAACAAAATTAAGAACGCTTGCGTTTCAAAGGGCACCATCAAGAAAGTAAAGACAACCCAGAGAATGGAAGAATATATTTATAAATCATACAGCTTTAAAGAAACTTGTATCTAGAATATAAAAAGAAATTTGTAACATGACGATAAAGAGACAAATTTTTAAAATTAAAGAAAAGAAGTAGAACAGACATTTCTCCAAAGAAGACATACAAATGACCAATAAGCACATGAAAAGATGTTCAGCATCATTAGTCATTTGGAAGAGGGAAGTCAAAACCACAATGAGATACCACTTCACGTCCAATAGGATGGTTATATTAAAAAAACACCAGGCAACAACAAGTATTGTCAAGAATGAAGACATTGGAACCATCATACTACTGTAGCAGGAGTATAATATAGCACAGCTGTTCTGGAATATCTGGTAGTTCCGAAAAAGGTTGAATTTAGAGTTACCATAAAACCCAGCAATTCCAATCCTAGGTATATACCCAAGAGAAATGAAAACATCTGACCCCACAAAATCTTGTGTAAAAATGTTCATAGCAGTGCTATTCAGAATAGAAAAAACGCAGCAACAACCCAAATGTGCATCAACTGATAGATGGATAAGTAAAATGTGGTATATCCTTACAATGTAGTATTATTCAGCAATAAAAACAAATGAAGTACTGATAATACATGTTACAGCAAGGATGACCCTTGAAAACATTACGCTAAATGAAAAACACAAGTCAGAAAAGAACACATGTTGAATGATGCCATTTTATATCAAAATGTCCAGAATAGGGAAAATTGTAGAGTGTATTAATGGTTGCTTGGAGTTGGGAGCAGGGGAAGAGAGAAGAGAAGTGGAAATTGACTGTTAATAGATACGGGGGATTCTTCAGGAGGCATGAAAACGTTCTCATGTGGTGATGGTTATACAACCATGTGAATATACTTAAAAAATACTGAACTGCATACTTTAAATGTCTAAGTTGTATGGTATTTGAATTAAACCCCCAAAAGCTGTTTTTTAAAAAGCAAAAGCCTATACGACTATATAATACCTGTTAATATCCACCTTATACCTTAATAAAGTATATGCTTCCAAGAAAAATCATAAATATCTACATTTAGATTTAAGCAATCTATATGCATGGTCTCTTTTACAAATGCCTAGTACATTCACAGTGAAAAATAACATGTAGTTCTGTAAAAAGTAGAGTCTATCTAATCATCTGAAGTTTCTATAAGGCACTAGTAATTTCAGAACGTGTATGTACAGATAAGAAAATGTACCAACTCAGTGACTGGAATAAAAAATTTAGAAAGCAAAATTCCAACTAGTCATTCATATTTTTCACAAAGAACTATATTTATTTTGCCCTACATAAAACATAACTAAATATTCTAATCATTACTCCAAATAGGGCTATCAGGCCATTGTGACATATCAAAAGTAGTCTCGGGCTTCCCTGGTGGCGCAGTGGTTGAGAATCTGCCTGCTAATGCAGGGGACACGGGTTCGAGCCCTGGTCTGGGAGGATCCCACATGCCGTGGAGCAACTAGGCCTGTGAGCTACAACTACTGAGCCTGCGCGTCTGGAGCCTGTGCCTCGCAACGAGAGAGGCCGTGACAGTGAGAGGCCCGCGCACCGCGATGAAGAGTGGCCCCAGCTTGCCACAACTAGAGAAAGCCCTCGCACAGAAACGAAGACCCAACACAGCAAAAATAAATAAAATAAAATAATAAACTCCTACCCCCAACATCTTCTTAAGAACAAAAAACAAAATATTTTTCTTTAAATATTACATTAGAATACTAAGATTATTTTATCATGCTTATCGACTTCATATTATATTTTTCATGTACATTTGCTCTATTAGTAAAGTGAGGAAAAACTGAACGACCCTTGCAAAATGCGTACATCACCTGCTCTAAATTGCCACGGCAACCAGATGGGAGTTCTCTGATTTCCTTCCAGCTGCTATTTCTTTTCCATTCCAGCAGAGAAAACGAAGTAAACTTCACATTTGTCAGAAAAAGAAGTACTTTCCTTTGTTATCAGCCTAAATGGCTACTGACACCATTTAAGAAATTAATTCAGTTAATCTTTAACTAAAACATAAAGAAAAGGAATCCCAAACCAATTTCTTCAGGTAGTATTCTAGGGACATTCACATAAAGACAGATTTCTTTTTCTTTCTTCGTATGTCGACAGCCTAAATCTAAAACTCATTCTCTTCCTCCCACCCTCCTTCTCACTCTTCCTCTCTTGGTGGTAATTGTCAGCCTGAGAAACATGCAATCTGGCATTTCTACTTAAGGACAGAATCCATCAGTATACACTTTCTCTCAAAATAGCTTATCTAAAAAGGCTAGCTGCTGTAGCACTGGGTAAAGTCACACAGCTAGGGAGGAAAAAGCCACAATGATTTCATGTATTCCTCTCCAATGAAAAGAGAATTTCTAAACTTTGTATAAATCAAACCTAAATGTGAAGTGTCTGCTGTGGTAGGCCGAATTCTAAAATGAGCCCCAATGACCCTTGCCCTGTGTTACATTCCCTGTTCCTCTGAGTGTGGGTAGCCCTGTGAATATGATATCACTCTTGTAATTATGTTATGTTATATGGCAAAAGGGCAGATACACTGGGTGGGCCTAACCTAACCACATGAGCCTTTTTACAGGTGAGGGTTTTTCTCTGACTGGTCACAGAATAAGTCAGGGGCGTGCTTGAGCTAGCCTGGAAAAAAGCAAACATTCATGTCAGGAACTGCCCATTAGGGCCACAGAGCAAGGAATTACGGATGGCCTCTACGAGTGAGAGTGGTCCCCAGCCAACAGCTAGAAGGATAACAACAACTTCAGGGCAAGGAAGAGTTCTGCCAGTAACTAGTCATCTTAAAAGAGGACTCCAATCCCCAAATGAACACTGCAGCCTTGGCCAGCAGCTTGGTTTCAGTCCAGTGAGAAATCAACCACCTGTGCAGCCCTAACTTCTGACCTACAGAACTGTGAGCTAATAAACAGGTATTGTTTTCACCTGCTAAGTGTGGTAATTTGTGCAGCAATAGAAAATGAATAGAGCTGCCAAGTTCTCAATAAGTAATAGACTAGTTCACTTTAAATTATCAGATTTTGGCCTCAACCAAATCTGGGGTTTTTTAAATAATTGAAATGATCAGAGGAATTAAGAAGCTGGGTAATAAGAATGTGAAAACCAATTCTCTTTGGGGCACAGGCAAATTAAAAAAAAAAAAAAAAAAGGAAAACAAAACCTTATTCCCCAAATTCTAACAGAAACAATCATAATTCCAAGCCAGACACTTTACATGGTCTTACCAAGACTGTGTTGTCTTCTAGAACACTGAACATAGTTAGTGAAGATGTAAGTAAATCACACCTGCTTCCCAGCTAAACTACACCTTAGACAACAAACGAGTTGACTACTTGACCACCTAACAACATATATATGACGGAGCTATAGACTTCTCATCCACCTGCATTATTAATATCTCATAAAGCAGTGTGGGGCCTGGCAGTACACGTTACTACTACTGAAGAAGAGAAAGGCAGACAGAAAAGTTTAATCCAGAGCCCAAAAGCGTGTAAAAATGGCATCCATTGATTCCACAAATACTCAGAATAGCATATAACAGCGGTCCCCAGCCTTTCTGACACCAGGGACCAGTTTCGTGGAAGACAGTTTTTCCATGGGATGGGGTGGGGGATGGTTTCGGGATGATTCAAGCACATTACGTTTATTGTGCACTTTCCTTCTTATTATTGTTACATTGTACTACATAATGAAATGATTATACAACTCACCATAATGCAGAATCCGTGGGAGCCCTGAGCTTGTTTTCCTGCAACTAGATGGTCCCACCTGGGGGTGACAGGAGACAGTGACACCTGAAGTGTGTGGCTTAGGTCCAGTCTACTCTGTAAGATGCAGCTCCTTACTTGCCACTCACTGATAGGGTTTTGATATGACTCTGTAGGCAGCTGATTTATCACGGTCTCTGTGCAGTCAAACCTCTCTGCTAACGATAATCTGTGTTTGCAGCCGCTCCCCAGCGCTAGCATCGCCTCAGCTGCACCTCAGATCATCAGGCACTAGATTCTCATAAGGAGCACGCAGCCTAGATCCCTCGTACGCGCAGTTCACAGTAGGGTTTGCGCTCCTATGAGAATCTGATGCTGCCACTCATCTGACAAGAGGTGGAGCTCAGGTGGCAATGCGAGTGACGGGGAGCAGCTGCAAATACAGATGAGGCTTCACTCGCCCGCCACTCACCTCCTGCTGTGCGGCCCGGTTCCTAACAGGTCACCAACCGATATCGGTCCGTGGCCCGGGGGTTGGGGATCCCTGGCGTATAGCATGCACCATGACGTGTACCGGGGTACAAAGGAGCCCAGCACTGAGGGATGCATGGTCTAGCAAGAGGGCTCTAGAGAAATGCCTGTAAACACATGAATATGGGAACATAACTGCTTCAAGTGTTGTTATAAAGGAGGAGGCGGCAGAGGGCTGAGCCAGAAACATCTACATGCTGGGAGTGATCTTAGAGACAGAACAGAATGAGGCACAGGGGGTGGAGGGTGGCCAAGGCCCAGGAACAGGGTGATGAGAGGCACAAAGGCCTAAACTAGTCCAGTGTGGCTGGAGACAGGGAAGAGGTTCAGCAGCAGCCAGCTGACAGAGGAACAACCCACAGTTCTAAGGGATTTGTGCTCTATCCTTAAGGCAAGGAGGAGCCACTGAAATACAATTTTAGGACCAGAGAGTTGCTCTCTGCAAAAAACATATGAAATTGGCATACAGAATGGGTAGAAAGGATAAAAGACAGAAAAGCAGGGAAACTAGTGAGGTGTCGCAGGAGGAAATGATGAAAACCTGAACTCAGAACTCAGTAATTCATTTGCTGGAGGTGGGTGTCTGTCTCCTAGGTTTCTGATAGTAAGACAGTGTTACCATTAATTTGGAGACAGAACACAGCAGCAGGAGGAGGAATGGTTTGCAGTGAAAGCTTACTTCTGTTTCAGCTCATCAGAGTTTGAGGGGCATGTGGGATGTCCAGCATTGTAGAAATACAGTGGACTGCTTGGTATATAGAATCTATAGTTAAAAAATAAAGGTTTAGGCTGCAAACAGAAACAGAGGTCATGAGTAAACAGCTGGTAAACAATGCCTCTCCAAGCATGTGAGAGTGCCAAAGAGAACTGAGAGGTTAAAGAGACAAGAGCAAGGCCTAGTTAAGAGCTAACATACAAGGTTAGTCAAACCACCAACAGATTCTAGCCTTCCTGGTTCATGATCTGCAAGCAGTGACCCATAGCATAATCACCAAGATAAATTCATAAATTTCAAAGACAGATTTTGGAGAATATATAAGTTTTACCTCATATAAGCCTACCTTTTTACATTAGGACGAGATATACATATAAAAACTAGCAAACTAAGAACCCATGTGTTTCTATCTAAAAGGCTCTGTTTGTAGGCAATCTGAAGCCAGCTGGGCACAGGGTAAACTGCTACTACAAAAAAAAAAAAAGGGGGGGGGGGGGGGGGAGAATTGTTTACTAAGACCTGTATGTTGATGAAACTTAACTATAACAACTGCCTCCTGCTACTCAGGAAATAATGCAAGATGTACCACTTTGAACATGGCTTCTGCACACCTCCGCAAGATTTAAATCAAAAAGCAACTATAATTATACAGCACAATAGCCGCTAGCCAAATTAAACAGAATAAAATTTAAGATTCAGTTCTTCCGTCACTCTAGCCTCATTTTAAGGGCTCAAACAGCCAGAACCACATACAGCTGGTCACTATGGTACTGAACAGTGCAGATAATAGAACATTTCCATCATCACAGAAAGTCCTACTGGACAGTGCTGCTCTAGGCAACATTTTAGCAACGTGAACCTCCTCTAGCATATCATTACTTTTAATAAGTAAACAAAATTAACTGAAAAGAGTTTGGAACATTTTTTTATACAGCCCACCCTTGGAAATTTTAGCTGTAAAATTATAAACAGGAAGAGTATATTCATTTTTAATTTGACAGATGATTCCAATATTTGAATATCCTTTAGCTCAGCACACCTCCTTACTGGAATTCACCTGATACTCACAGTGACAATGTCTGTAAATAGCAATATATTGGGGCCTAAATGTCCATCAATGGGAGACTTGTTAATAACATGATGACAGATTATGGCACATGCATACAACATAACTCTTCTATAAAAAATGAAGCAAATGAAATTAAGAAAATTCCATCCACAATAGCATCAAAAAGAATAAAACACAGAGCTCCGGTGGCAACCATGGCATATATCGGCCTCACAGTGCCTCTCAGTATGATGAGCATGTTCTGTGGCTTCATCAGCTTCCTGGTGCCCTGGTTCATCTCTAAGGGTCCCAACCAGGGAGTTATCATCACCATATTGGTGACCTGTTCAGTTTGCCGCTATCTCTTTTGGCTGATTGCAGTTCTGGCCCAACTCAACCCTCTCTTTGGACCACAGCTGAAAAATGAAACCATCTGGTACCTCAAGCATCACTGGCCTTGAGGAAGAAGACCTGCTCGCCAGTGCACAGTAACTGAGGCAACAAAGAGAACTCCCCTGGATGCAAAATCACCTCCACACCCGGACCACCTTCCTTAACTCAACCGTTTTAGCCATCAACTGCCTTAAATGTTCCCACCACATTTGAATGTCTTATTCTACAATGCAGTATTTTTTCTGGTCACCTTTCTTATTACACTTTGATGAATGATGTACCTATTTAACCTACAGTATGCTGCCTCCATAAAATGTTTATGTACTCTTCTGAGATAGAAAGTGCTGTTCTTCTGAGAAATAATGTTACTCTCTCTTTGGAACCTGTGCATTTGAAAATGGCTCCTGCCTGCTCTCAACACGGGAATCAGCGAAATGTTTAAGAACTGTTACAAGGCAATAAGACTCCAGTGGGGCAGTCAGTAGGAGGGAAAAATCTGTCTCAGAGGGAAATCTGTTCAGAGGGAAAAATCTGTCTCACCAGAATTATACCAAAGTATATTTTCAGGATGAATTTCTTATTTCTGCTATCTTTTAGAATAATTATTTTTCTGCTTTCCATGGAAAAAGAAAGAATAAGATACAGTTGAACATTGAACAAGTAGAGGGTTGGGGCACGGCTGAAAATCGAAGTACAACTTAATAGTTGGCCTTCTGTGTATGTGGTTCCTCCATATACACAGAGTCAACTATCTGTGGACTGTGTAGTACTGTAGCACATACTATTAAAAAAAATCCACATATAAGTGGACCCAAGTAGTTCAAACCCGTGTTAAGGGTCAACTGTACTTAGGAATAAATTTAACAAAAGAAGTTCAAAATATATACTATCAAAGCTAAAAGATTACTGAAAGAAATTAAAGAAGATCTAAAGAAACAGAAACACATCCCACGTTAATGGACTGAAGACTTAATTCTGTTAAGATGACAGTATGTCCCAAACTGATCTACAGATTCAATTCAACGCCTATCAAAATACCAGTTGGCTTCTTTGCAGAAATTGATAAGCCATTCCTAAAATTCATATGGAAATGTAATGACCCAGAATAGCCAAACCAATATTGAGAAAGAACAATACTGGAAAACTCATGCTTCTTGATTTCAAAACTTACTACAAAGGTACAATAATCAACAGAGTGTGGCACTGAGAGTCCAGAAATAAACCCTCACATTACCATCAAATGATTTTTCAACAAAGGTGCCAAGACCATTCAATAAGGAAAGAACAGTGTCTTTAAACAAAAGGTGATGAGATAAATGAATACCCACATGCAAAAGAATAAAGTAGGACTCCTAACTCACACTACACACAAAAATTAACTGACAGTAGATCAAAGACCCAGATGTTAAGACATAAAACTATTTAAAACTCCTAGAAAAGATGTTCATCTTTAGCCATCAGAAAAACAAAAATCAAAACCACAATGAACCACGAATCCACACGTACTAGGATGGCAATAATCAAAAAGACAGATACTAACAAGCGATGGCAAAAATATGCAAATATTAGAACCCTCACAGACTGTTTATAAGGAAAATGATGTACGCATTTTGAAAAACATTTGAAAAACATTTGAAAAACTAGAAGCAGTTTCTCAAAAGATTAAACAGTTACCATATGACCCAGCAGTTCCATTCCTAGGTATATACACAAGAGAAGCTAAAACATACATCAAAAATAAAAACTTGCACATAAATGTTCTTAGCCTCATTATTCATACTACCCCAAAGCAGAAACAATCTAATGTCCATTAATTGATGAATTGATGGATAAATAAAACAAAATAGTAATAGAATATTACTCAACAATAAAAAGTAATGGAAGTACTGATAGATGCTACAACATGGATGATCCTTGAAAACGTTATGGTGAATCAAAGAAGCTAGTCACTAAAGATCATATTATATGATTCCATTTATATGTAATTCCCAGAATAGAGAGAAAGTAGGTTAGTGGCCGCTTATGGCTGAGGGGGTGGGAAGAAATGGAGGTGACTACTCAAGTGTACAGAATTTATTTTGGGGGTGATGAAAATGTTCTAAAATTAGGTGGTTGGTGATGGTTACAAAATTCTGTGAGTAGACTGAAACATCTTTGAATTGCACATTTTAAATTTTATGGTACATGAATTATCTTTCAATAAAGCTGTTACACGAAAATAAAGAGGCTGTCCTCTATGTACTGATATGGAGGATATGTCAATGATAAATACAAAGGTGCAGCGCATTGGTGTATGGCATGTACCATTTGTTTTACAGATATAATACAATGCATGCACCTCATGTTAACAGACTGTTTCTGGTGGGAGCAACAAGAAACTGACAATAATGGCTCTCCTCCAGGAAAAGGAGCTCAATGACTGATCGTCAGGGAGAGGAATTAACTTTTCAAAAATTCCTTATACTCATTTCATACTTTTTCAGTTGGGCACCATGCGCACGGCTACTGAAATTAATTATTAATTTATAAAGACAAGAAAGAAAAATAAGGAAAGGCAAAGTGGATGCTGGGAAAGTGGTTCCTATCTCTGACCCCACCACCACTCCACCCCTCCCCCACCCTTGGCGTCTCAGGAGAATTTACTAAAGAACAACAAAATGCACTGTCTAGGGCTGGAAAGCTAGGATAAAAGTCCAGCTCCAAACAAAATGCAGTTTTCTGTTAGAAAGCCTGTGGGTTAGGTGTGAATACCGGTTCCATCACTTAAAAATCCACGAGAATTCAAGTCAGTGACAACTTCCCTGAGCCTCTCAAGAAAGTCAGAGGTTTATGGTAATTTAAAAGGGATGATACATAAATTCCTTGGTATGGTAACTGTGCACGTGGTAGGCAGTCAATAAAGGTTAATCCTCACGTCCTATTCTCACCTTTCTGGTGTGTGGTTACCATGAACTTGTTTCCTCAAGGCTCCAGCTGTGAATAATAAGGAGGTACACCCTGATATATTATGCATGAGAGCACTATCAGACCTCTGGCCCTTTCTGCTCATCTGTAACTGTGCTAATGCAAAGGTCAGCATCAATCTACCTCTTAGCCTCTCTGCTTCTAAACTCATGTATTTTATAATCATGATTGGTTATGAGATTTAAGAAGTTTCAGAAGCATCTCTATTGCTAATTATCACTTATTTCTACAAGGCAATATGACAAAATGGGTTGTACTGCTGCTATAACCATCTTTGGGGGGGGGAAAAAGATGTCTAACATAGATTTTAAAAATTTAACGCGTAAGCAAACTGCTTAATAAACATTCTCCAGTAACACATGACTTGTTCTAACTAGGTCTTTTTTGACAAGTACAAAGTTAAGCGTAATCCTCAAAGACTTTCTTGTGAACTAGGGTTTCAATGGACTTTACACAACAGAAGTGTTCCCATCTTAAAAACTGTTTCCCGTAGATGGGAGACAAAATTTACAATTGCTGGCAGAGAGTTTTGGTCATCTGAAGAGTTATTAGTCCACTGCAATACATTCTGCCTCTTTCAAACTTTATAATTTCAGCCATACACATTCTTCAATATTAGATAAATGGCTTTATTTTTTAAGACTGTTGTTTCAATTAGCACTAATACCAACCTTACTATAGGAATTGTGTTTATAGTTCTTCAAAAATGCTGAAGCACATTAATATTATTCCTGTAGGAATGGCCGTTTTCAGAGACTGGTGGATACACCTAAAGAAACTATCAGAAAAACATTTTCCAGAGAAACGGGAGATTCTGCAAGCACCAAATCCAATCCCAATGGGAGAGGCTCAAGAATAAGGTTAGGGTTCCAGCTACAATTGCTATCCAAAGACAGGTTCTAGGAAGAGATAGGTCTAGAGAAACAAGAACTAGGATCAACCAGTGAGTCGAATTTCGGATACCCAAACTTCTCTCGACTAAAGAGGTAGGGGAAATCTCTCCTATTAATCTGCAATCTCAAGCTTCTCCTGGGGCAGAGTTAGCATTTGAATTTATTATTATACCTTGCAGTTCTGAAACCCCCAAGCCAAGAATTAACTTAGAGTGCTTCCGGGTCACTGCCATCCCTGGGCGCCTGGAAGAAGTTAAAAACAAATCCTCTTGGGAGAAATGCATCCTCAATCAGGGCTAACTGGGATTCCAAGCAGTTAAGATTGGGTTGGGCAGGTGTGATTTAATAATTTTTTTCAAATCACCAAATAAATAAGGAAACAATACCCAATGAGCAAGCCAAAAGAAATAATAAACAGCAAAAGTAACTTCACATACTAGTACTATGAAATACAGAATATAAAATAAATATAATACCGATAGAAATAAAGGAAGGAAACGAAAGCACAAGCAGGAAATTAAAGCAAGAGACTTAAAATTCATTGATTGATTAGACAACAAACAAGAGACTGGAAGATGGATCTGAAGAAATCATCTAGGATGTATTGGGTTGGCCAGAAAGTTTGCTTGGGTTCTTCTGTAAAACAGGAAAAACCTGAATGAACGTTTTGGCGAACCCAGTATCTCAGAAAGACAAAGAGATTGAAAACATGACGGAAGGTTGAGAAGTGGAGTAGAGAATGAGAAGGTCTAGCCAATCTACTCTTTGGGCATCTTGAAGAAGGAAGAAGAAGGAAGAGCTAAGAATTGTCCAGAATTGATAAGGAACATACATCTCAAATTCAGAAAGCACAAAGTGTTCCAGACAAGGAGAAATCTCCAGAACAATAAAACTGAAGAACTCCAAAGCAAAGAGTAAAAAACAGCCAGATTTTCTACATAGAAATGACAATTACACTGTCACTAGAGGTCACAAAAGGAAGAAGTCAAACAGTGGTGTAAGATCATTAAAGTGCTAAGAGCGAATGACTGTCATTTTCAGTTATATAACTGGCTAAAGAAAACACGTAGGGACTTCCCTCGTGGCGCAGCAGTTAATAATCTGTCTGCCAATGCAGGGGACACGGGTTCGATCCCTGGTCTGGGAAGATCTCACATGCCTCAGAGCAACGAAGCCCGTGCACCACAAGTACTGAAGCCCGCGCGCCTAGAGCCCGTGGTCCGCAACAAAGAGAAGCCACCGCAACGAGAAGCCCACCCACTGCAACTAGAGACAGCCCCCGCGCAGCAACAAAGACCCAACACAGCCAAGGGAGGAAGGGAGGGAGGAAGGAAGGAAAACATGTATACAGAAGACAAATAAAGGTATTTTCAAATCAACAAAAACTGAGTTTATCATTTACAGACTTCTTCTAAAGAATAGATTTCAGGAAGACATGAAACGATGAGGAAGGAAGGTCTAAATTACAAGAAAAAATGGTGATTGATAAACTGGTAAACATGAGTTAAAACAAATAATGAATGTATATTTCCAGGGTGGCAATAAAAATACTACTCAAAATAACAATATTTTAAATATCAAACTCTTAAATAATAGAACTATTCTGAGTACTTTACTCATATAATTAACTCAATGCTCAAACAACTCTAAAGTACTATTATTCACCCCATCTTCACAGATGAGGATAATAAGGCACAGGGGGTAAGTTCAAGGTCATACAACTAGTGACTGGAGAGCCAGGAAGGAAGCTTGCCCTACTAGGCAGCAGCTGGAAGCAGTGAAATATTTCCAGACCCAACTTTCTAGTAGAACTAGATCTGCTGCTGTGCCAGTGGACTCGGTAGAAGGAAGGGTAGGTGATAAATAACTGACACTGGTGAGAGGCTTGAACAGGAAACATTGAAGGACACTCACTGGGATGAGATGAATCCTCTGTAGTACCGATATCCACTTACAGCATTCAGACTTCTCCACTCACAGACTGACTCACTAAGACTCTGAGAGAAGGCCCAGGAACTGGCACGCTTGGTAAGCACCCCAGGAAACTGATGTAGGTGGTGTAAGGGCCACACTTTAAGAAACATTACCAGATTCATATGCAACCACTATAACCACTACATTCAAGTCCTTTAGTCTAAGATTCTATTTGACTTTAATGAGCTTCTAAACAAGAAAAATCATACTCATGTGTAGTTTGGATACCAGATGTCAACTAAACCCTTAAACAAATAATGTGCAGTTTTAAGCTCACCAAAAGATGACACTAGAAAGGATAAACTGTGGTTAAACAATGGAATAACTACTCAGCAATACAAGACAATGAACAAATAGAACATGAACGAACTCAAAAGAACTGTGCTAAGTGAAGGAAGTCAAACTACAGAGTATATGATTCCATTTTAAAAAGGCGAAACTTCAGTGACGGAAAGCAGATCAATGGTTGCCAGAGACTAAGGAGTGGGGGAAGGGTACTAACTGTAAAAGGGCTCAAGGGAACTTTTGGCGCTGATGAAATGTTACCTCACAACTGCGGTTGTGCTTATACCATGTATATGTACAACAGTCACAACTCCATGAATTGTACACCTAAAACTGGTGAATCTTTATTTAATGTAAATCACACCTTAATAAAGCTGACTCAAAAAAAAAAAAAAAACGATCATCATAGCCACCAGTGAGTTCTCCCCTGTACACTGCTCTTAACACATGCTCTCATCACACTCCAGTTGGTTCAGATAAAATACTCTTCACCACCAAATATGAAATTCTGCCCCCCCCCCCCGTCATGTATATTAGCACACGGGAAACTCACTGCCTAGTTTTAAACCACTCACTAACCTGCAAGGGCAGTACTGAACAGGTAAGAAAATAAAAGCTTTAGTGTTCAACATAAGAGCCTTACCTAAGGTGGAACAGAAATTCAAAACATAAGGTGCTGCTGAGACTAGCACCCATGAAACCAAATGCTACGAATACTCCCCCTTGTATTCACACATGACACAGTACCATCTCAGTTCAAATTTATCTCACAACTGAGGACTGTCTTGAAAAACATCAAACTGGTATCTCTGATGGGGCAGGAGCTATAAAGTACTCCACCAGTCTGATCATCCCACCAACTCAGATCAGAGAGAACTCAGGGACTGTGATATTCTCTCCTACCGTTGTGCTCATAAATTTTGTGATTCTACCCTATAGTTCCAAATTCTGCTTGACTACCCACGTACAGAGAAGATACCTCACATTTGTTCAAGAAATATTTATCAAACTATTTTATTGTTAAAAATGAGTAAAAGCTGTCTTCATGCATGGAACCAGGTGTCTGACAGACTAGAGCAGACAAGTACACAAATAACAATATAAAACAAGGCAGACCATGGTTCAGAAAGATTATTACCTTAATCATCTCAATATAGTCAAGGTTCCAAGGTCCAGGGAATACAATGAGAACAAAACAAAATACCCAGAAAGGCAGAAATGTTTTCTCTGGCTCGTTTAGTCCCCACGGAATCCATAGAGAAAGCAGTGACAACTGAGGCTCAACTGTGAGGAAAGGCTTTTGAGGCAAGGGGAACCTCAGGAATAAGCACAAGCATGGCAACAGGAAAGTCCAGTTTTGCTGATATACAAGGTACCCACAGGAGAATATTGGCAGAAATGCTAGAAAGAAAGACTGGAACCAGATTCTGACACCCTTGAATGAAGAATATGGAGTTTATTTCTGGTAAGATATAAAATGTCATGCAAAATTTAATCTATATTTATTTTAGGATCTGTAACAATAGTTCTTAAGACTATACACCATGATCATGTGGAAGCTTTTTCAAAAGACAAAAGCCTACAAGCAGGAGATTCTGACTCAGTAGGTCTGGAATGTGGCCTGGGCACATGTCACTAGGAGTCTGACACACACCCACGGTTAAGCAGCTCCTCCACTGTAAGGAGCCATTACCGTGTCTTACAGATGTCTACCGGTAATACACTCAAGTGTGCTTATGACTGAAACACAAGCAAGGAAAGCAAATACTAATAGGCACAGGCAAAGAAAGGCAGATTTCAAATAAGAACTTCTGATGCTCCAAAAGATTTCAGGAATAGGACATTCCACTCTAATAAATGTATGTCTCTTAAAAAGTTATTACACTGATCAGTCTGTTTTAATCATCTACTTCATTCAAGTAAAACCAAATTTTAGTTAATTCCATCAAAATATAAATAATTATACCATTAAGTATTCAGAGTTCAAACTCAGAAAACCATAGCTAAAGGACTTCTAATTTAAACATGACTGATTAACAGCATACATTTTTCTTCTCTCCTTCCCGTAGTAAAAAACAAACCAAAAAAAAAAACAAGAAAATCCAAAATAACAAAGACAATGGAATAGTAAAAATCAAGGAACAAGAAATTCAACAATGTTTTTAGAAAACGAAGTCGATGCAGGAGGTAACAAATAGGAAGAACGAAGCACTACAACCGGCAGTGCCAGACATGGACCAGAGACTAGTCCACCCCAGAACCACAGAGCCTCGGCATGAAAACCAAGGACTGGGGAGATGTCAGGTTGTTGGGGGGATGCTACTGAATACACAGAGCTCAGCCGGACAGAGCCATGGCTCCTTCCCCACTCACCCCTACCCCCAGTGTAGGCAGATTACAATCTTTCCTGAAGCAAGGACTGGATATTTTGGAGAAAGTCTTTGCTTCAGGAAAGACTGTGATCTGGCTACAATCTTCTGGAGAAGGTATGGTAAGGTACTGTGATGAGAAACCATTTTGATAATTAATAGAATATCATATTCCTTACTCCACTCTGCCACGCTGAACAGGAGTAAAGAGAATTCCTTGTTAGAGAAACGGAATAGCCACACCCAGGCCAGGCCCATATACAGTTACAACAGAATTCATTTTTAAAAAATCCTTCTCTTAAAAACTAATGAGCAGGCTTCCCTGGTGGTGCAGTGGTTGACAGTCCGCCTGCCGATGAAGGGGACACAGGTTCGTGCCCCGGTCTGGGAGGATCCCACATGCCGCGGAGGCTGGGCCCGTGAGCCATGGCCGCTGAGCCTGCGCATGTCCAGAGCCTGTGCTCCGCAACGGGATACGCCACAGCAGTGAGAGGCCCGCGTACCGCAAAAAAACAAAACAAAACAAAACAAAACAAAACAAACTAATGAGCATTTAACATATCACACACTGGGTTCTCTCTACACCTTGATAAGGGTCAACCAGCTCCTATAACCCAGGTTTGTTTCAGGCTTTCCAGTGCTGGCGGTTGATGACTCTTTACTAGGTATGATGCTGAGTAGCTGACTGAGGACAAGAGCTAAGCTTTAGTGCCTATGTGCTTATTAGCATGGGTGCTTACTAAGGCAGACATTAAATAATATAAGCTGAATAAAAAATCAAAATAGAAAAGGTGTATGCCTGCTACTTTCTAAAATCATTAAGCCTATAATCTAAAACTTTGATTTCACCATCTTACATTGATTCTGAACTTCAATGAAGTCACAAAAATTTTCTGTATTAAAGAATACATTTCCTAGTCCTTTCTTCCTCCCAAATATGCAGTAAATAATAAGGTGTCATTTGAAAGTATAAGAAATTCTGTTGACGAGAGATGCTATTTCTACGTGTTAGGAATTCATGAATAAAGAATCTTTCTAAGGACTTAGCTACAAACTGGTGGCAAGAACAGGAAAAAATTCCCAACTGGTGTACACTTGACCTAGAGGCATACAAGTTAGACAATCTATTCATCACTACTTATTCGGGAGAATTTTAGGAACTCAAATAATATATGACTTAAATCCTGAAAAAGTGAAATAAGGTTTCATTTAAATGGTTGTTTTAAAATCAGCAGACAGGGACTTCCCTGGTGGCGCAGTGGTTAAGAATCTGCCTGCCAACGTAGGGGACACGGGTTCAAGCCCTGGTCCGGGAAGATGCCACATGCCGCAGAGCAACTAAGCCCGTGCACCGCGACTACTGAGCCTGTGCTCTAGAGCCCGCGAGCCACAACTACTGAGCCTGAGTGCCACAACTACTTAAGCCTGTGCGCCGAGACCCCATGCTCCGCAACAAGAGAAGCCACCGCAATGAGAAGCCCACGCACCGCAAGAGAGTAGCCCCTGCTCGCCGCAACTAGAGAAAACCCGCGCACACCAACGAGGACCCAACGCAACCAAAAACAAACAAATAATAAAAATTAATAAATTAATTAAAAGATTTGTTTAAAAAAAACAGCAGACAGGGCCTCCCTGATGGTGCAGTGGTTGAGACGCCGCCTGCCGATGCAGGGGACACGGGTTCATGCCCCGGTCCGGGAAGATCCCACATGCCGCGGAGCGGCTGGGCCCGTGAGCCATGGCCACTGAGCCTGCGCGTCTTGAGCCTGTGCTCTGCAACGGGAGAGGCCACAACAGTGAGAGGCCCGCGTACCGCAAGAAAAAAAAAAAACAGCCAACAAAAACTACATACAGCACCCCCCCCAAAAAAGGTGGAGCTTAAATGTGGCAATAAAATTAATGTTTTATATACTGAATGCTTTAAAGTCAATTTGTTTCTCCTCATTCTTGGATCCATTATAGTACAGTCTGACTTGTGATACCAAGCTAAAATAAAAACTCTTTCAATAGTTCGCTATTTTCTTGGAACACAGTCTCAGGAGGAACTTACCAGGTCAAAGATTTTCCACATTTAAAAATCAAACAGGGGCTTCCCTGGTGGCGCAGTGGTTGAGAGTGCGCCTGCTGATGCAGGGGACGCGGGTTCGTGTCCCGGTTCAGGAAGATCCCACATGCCGCGGAGCGGCTGGGCCCGTGAGCCATGGCCACTGAGCCTGCGCGTCTTGAGCCTGTGCTCTGCAACGGGAGAGGCCACAACAGTGAGAGGCCCGCGTCCCGAAAAAAAAAAAAAAAACAGCCAACAAAAACTACATACAGCACCCCCCCCAAAAAAGGTGGAGCTTAAATGTGGCAATAAAATTAATGTTTTATATACTGAATGCTTTAAAGTCAATTTGTTTCTCCTCATTCTTGGATCCATTATAGTACAGTCTGACTTGTGATACCAAGCTAAAATAAAAACTCTTTCAATAGTTCGCTATTTTCTTGGAACACAGTCTCAGGAGGAACTTACCAGGTCAAAGATTTTCCACATTTAAAAATCAAACAGGGGCTTCCCTGGTGGCGCAGTGGTTGAGAGTCCGCCTGCCGATGCAAGGGATGGGGGTTTGTCCCCCGGTCCCGGAAAATC
>NW_006796766.1:917320-940129 GCF_000442215.2 Lipotes vexillifer | reverse complement strand
CTGTGATAGACAACAAGAGATGCCACCGCAATGAGAAGCCCGCACACCGTAATGAAGAATGGCAAGCCCGTGCGCAGCAACTAAGACCCAGTGCAGCCAAAAATAATAAATAAAATAAATAACCAAAAAAAAAAAAAAAAAAAGGATGTAGAGAAGCAAAGTAAGTTTCCTTTCCACCAGCACGTGCATTCCATCATGCTCCCAACAGAAAAACGGTTTCTATTTATGGGGTCAGTTGGAATTACCAACTCTGGGTTTTATCAAATTTCTTTCACATGAAAAGGAAGACAATAAAGTAATAAAAGAATAAGCACAAAGCTGGCTTCCTGAAACAGCTGCAACTGAAACAGAAGTTAAAATTATAGACCTAGGAAACAGTGGTATTACTTTGAAAATTCTTCTAATGTTTAAGAATGCTAAAGCATAAAAAAAAGAACAGATTAACCCAATACCCACTGGTACGTGTGAAAGTTCTATAAACATATATAAATTGTACCATGATGCAAACCCAATTCTCTGTTATCATTTCAAGTAACTCCATTAGTATTCAAACAGGTACTTTGTCAAACAATCTTAGCACCTGTTTCTTCCAACTTTTTTTTGGCCTCTCTGCATGGCTTGAGGGATCTTAGTTCCCCAACCAGGAATTGAACCCGGGCCACTGGACTGCCAGGAAATTCCCCTCTTCCATCTTTAAAGAGAAAATTACCTGCTTGGGCTTACTTGCTGGTGCAGTGGTTAAGAATCCGCCTGCCAACAGAGGGGACACGGGTTCGAGCCCTGGTCCGGGAAGATCCCACATGTCGCAGAGCAACTAAGCCCGTGCACCACAACTACTGAACCTGCGCTCTAGAGCCCGCGTGCCACAACTACTGAGCCTGCGTGCCACAACTACTGAGCCTGCATGCCACAACTACTGAAGCCCGCACGTCTAGAGCCCATGCTCTGCAACAAGAGAAGCCACCGCAATGAGAAGCCCCACACCACAACAAAGAGTAGCCCCCACTCGCCGCAACTCGAGAAAGCCCATGCACAGCAATGAAGACCCAATGCAGCCAAAATAAATTAATTAATTAAATCTATTTTAAAAAAGAGAGAATTACCTTAATCAAAACAAACAAACAAACAAAAACCCTCAAAAAACTCTTAAGTGGGGCTTCCCTGGTGGTGCAGTGGTCGAGAGCCCGCCTGCCGATGCAGGGGACGCGGGTTTGTGCCCCGGTCCGGGAGGATCCCACATGCCGCGGAGCAGCTGGGCCCGTGAGCCATGGCCGCTGGGCCTGCGCATCCGGAGCCTGTGCTCCGCAGCGGGAGAGGTCACGGCGGTGAGAGGCCCGCGTTCCGAAAAAACAAAAACAAAAACAAACAAAAAACAAACTCTTAAGTGAACATAAAAACAGTAATTATAAAATTTAAGTTCTAGTTCTTTCAAAAATCAAGCTGAAAATGATTAGCATAATCTTCTTACTATGGACAACTTTGACTGACCATTTAGTTCTCTCTGTATGTGTACCTATAACCTAATCCAGCTCTTCTGTTTCTCCTTCCAGGGACCACCACCACCATTTATACACCTCAGTAGCAAACAGAGAGCCTGAGAGTTATCATCAACTTCAGTCCCTGCCCCTAAATATGATCAGCCACCAATGAATTGGCCTCCTTGATGTCTACAGATCCTCCCCACTTCCCACCACCCTGTTGTACTCAGACCACAAATGCCCCTCAACTGAATTATTACCACATGTTACCCTTAGCCTCCTCCCACCCAATTTATGTCCCACACTGTAGTGAAAGTAACTGTTCAAAAACACAAATCTGATCTCATTTCTTTCTTAAATCCTTTTGCCCTTGAGATAAAGCAAAATATTCTTAACATGATAAATACAACCCTGATGATCTGGGCCCTGCTTAAGGGTCCAGACTCATCTAACCCCTTTGCTCTTTTTTTCTCTCCCTCTTGTTTATTATATTATATTCCATTATTTCAAACATACAAAACCGGTATACCCACTTGCAATATTAACAAACCTTGATATTTCATCATAACTGCTTCGGACCTTTTAAATGAAGGACTCAGTTATTACAGGCAGAGTTGAAGCCCCCGGATTCATTCCCCAGGATTCCCAAGCTATCCTGAAACTAAAGACTCATCATTCCTGTTCATGAGTCTATGCATGCATGTTTATACATGGTTTATACTTTAACCATACGGCTTGTACCAATAAACATGTACAGTCTGCGCATGGTTTATACTTTAACCATACAGCTTGTACCAATAAACAATATGTGTTATTATACTGTATGTCATTTTACAATTTTTTTTTCCACTCAGTTTGTTTTCTGAGATTTACCCATGTTGACAGAGGTAACTCCAGTTCTCCCTGTAACTGTCATATAGTATTACATCATCTGAATATTCATCAGTATATTGAGCCCTTTTCTCAATGAACGTCTGGGATGTATCACCTTATATTATCACAAACACGCTGACATTTTCACACACATCTCCTTGTACAGGCATACAAGGGTTTCTCAAAGGCAGCCTCTGTCAAGCTACACTCAGCAACTCATGAAACCAATATACTTGGTTACAGACCATGTTTTATTAAAAATGAAAGTAGAAAATGTGTGTTTCATATGTAAGAGTACTGCTTCTTTAAACATATTTCAGTTATACACAGACAGGTCAATGTACGCACTGGGTCACAAAAGAATAAAATATGGAACCCCCTTGCTTGAAAGTGTGTATCTAGAAGTAAAACTCTAATGAGCAGGCTATGCACACCTTCAACTCTGATGCAGTGATGATTCACAGAATTACCCACCTGGAGTTTTTCTTTAATGTGTGAGGTAGGGCTCTAGTACTGGCTTATTCCATATGGATAACCAATTGTCCCAGCAATAATTTATTTTAGATCAGATTACAAGTTACAGATGTTCAGTGAATTTACAGACTACTTCAGAAGAAATGGCTTCTGCACAATACTAAATCATTCCATCCTATGTTCACCTTATATTCAAGAGGGCTTTTATGTCCTCAGTAATATTTTGTCATTTTCTCCATAAGGGCCATGCATAGCTTTGTAAAGAGTTACTTCTAGGAATTCAGAATCTCTGTCCTTTGTTCAGAAAAGATCTTAACACATTGTAACTACCCAGTAAATATTGGGCTGGCCAAAAAGTTCGTTTGGGTTTTTCTGAACAAACTTATCATTTGGTTAATGTCGCCTCAAGTTTCAGTTTGCCACCATCTTACATTTTGGAACACTTAGAATTCCAAGTCAAACTGCAAACTGTCTGAAAATTTACCTTGCCATTATACCTGATTTTATTTCATGAATTTTGTATGTTGAGCTACTATTTAAAGTGAACTTAAACATCCTCTGTGGCCAAAAAAGTTTCAAATGTTTACTTGCTATATCAAAGTTAATTTTTTTCATGAGCAAAAAGCCCTAATCTCAAGACACATATGAGCTTAAATATAAAAAGGGTGTTAAAATATCAAATCCACAGATCCCCTTTCCTAGAATGTTGCCACCATCCAAAAACTGTCAGTAAAATTTGGCTTGCTTTCTTGCCTATAAAGGCCGTGGACAATGGATTTTATTTAACACTAGCAACTGGCCTCTCCCCATTTGCACTGGAGAATGACTGCTGCTACTACCCCTGGAGCAGGCTACAGACAGCTGCCAACCAGCACTTAAGCTCATCTGCCCTGGTAACTTTCTATTTAAGACTCACACTTGAAGCCGTGAGTTGTTGCTATCTGTGTTACGTCCTGGATGAAGTGCGGCAGGGCTTCCAAATCATCCACCGGCCCCCCTCTCACAGATGATGGCCACCTTACTCCCAAAGCCACTCAAAGTATGACCCCATAGCCTATATTTTCACTCAGAACATCTCAAATCTTCTAAATTTGGTGAAAAACTACCCAGCCATTTTTTACACTGTTAATTAGACACAAAAAAAGAAATTTTATATATAAAGTTTAATAGGCTGCATCTAGAAAACAAGCACTCTTAAGACTGTGGAGGGGACCTCCCTGATGGTCCAGTGGCTAAGACTCCAAGCTCCCAATGCAGGAGGCCTGGGTTCAATCAGGGAACTAGATCCCACATGCCACAACTCAGAGTCTGAATGCTACCACTAAAGATCCTGCGTGCCGCAACTAAGACCCAGCACAGCCAAATAAATACATAAGTAAATATTAAAAGAGAGAGAGAGAGAGAGAGAGAGAGAGAGAGAGAGAGAGAGAGAGAGATGTACAGTCCTTTTTTCTTGTTTTCCTCCTCTGGGTTCCAAGTTCATACTGTGACTTTAGAGATTAAAAAGGTTTTCAGAAACACCTGTTTATGAATTTGGAAGAATGCAGAATCACTCTCAGATACCTCAATACCCCCACCAAAAATCCTTATGGCTCCCTCCCAGTGTTTAAAAATGCTCATCTCTTTCAACGATGCAACTATTCCTATTCTTGCAACTTCAAAACCAAATTAACTGTGCCTCAAAATCCAGATTTCTTTTCACAACTCAGTACCCATCACATCACACATCACAGATGTTCTCTTCACCTTCCATTCAGACTCACTTTACTGCATCCTCAGGGGTCCTCAAGAAATTTACCTATTTGCCTACCACTAAATTCATAGACATCGACAAGAAAAAAACCAGGCTCACCTATTTCTCCACTTCCTATTCCAGGCAGGTAAGAGAAAGAATATGAACCTCTGTGGCCAAACTACCAGTATAAAAAAATAGCAAAAGTTATTTTGTTATAGGATAAAGTACAGTCTTGTTAAAGGATAGTCTCTTCAACAAATGGTCTTGAGAAAACTGGATATCCACATGCAAAAGAATGAAATTGAACCCTTATATTACACCATACACAAATATCAATTCAAAATGGTTTAAAGATTTAAATGTAAGGCATAAAACCATAAAACTCCTAGAAGAAAACATAAGGGAAAAGTTTCATAACACTGGTCCTGGCAATGACACTAGAAGCTCAGGCAATGAAAGCAAAAATAGGCAAGTGGGATTACATCAAACTAAAAAGCTTCCATATAGGAAACAATTTAAAAAAGTATTAAATGTAATAATAACAAGGGAGATTTAAATGAGTGCTAGGCACTGTCTTAAGCACTTTACCTATGTTCACTTATTCAATCCTCCTTACAACTCTATGATGGATATTATTACTAGCCTCCATTTTACAGAATAGAAAACTGAGACCTATTTGATTTATCCCTGGTAACTCAGGAAGTCAGAATTATATCAAGGAAAAGAATGAAAAAAAAAAAAAAAAAAAAAAAAAAAGTCCAACAAGACCGTTTAACAAGCCTTAAATTATAGCTAATTCTCCCTACCCCACCCTCCTACTTTTGAATTCATTTTTATACCCTTACCTCATTTGCTGCCAAACAAACTAACACCATATGCCACAGACCACAGGAAATCCATTTACCAGTTAAAGGAAAATCTGTATCTGGAACAAATGCCATTTATTGAACCAGTAACTCTAAATAGAACTTTTTAAAGTACAGAATGTATTGTTAAGGAAGAACATTTTAGATTTTAATGTATTTATTTTGTCATATTTCTTCTGTCAATGAGGTAGATGTATTAAAGGCACTAAAAATATAGTAATTCAATTCCCTCTACCATGTTTTGTATTCAGTGGGAGAGATGATGTAATAACTGAGTTGCAGGCTTCGCTGGTGGCGCAGTGGTTACGAATCCGCCCGCCAATGCTGGGGGCACGGGTTCAAGCCCTGGTCCGGGAAGATCCCACATGCTGCAGAGCAACTAAACCCATGCACCACAACTGCTGAGCCTGAGCTCTAGAGCTTGCGAGCCACAACTACTGAGCCCGTGCGCCACAACTACCATAGCCCGCACACCTAGAGCCAGTGCTCCGCAACAAGAGAAGCCACCGCAGTGAGAAGCCTGCACACCACAACAAAGAGTAGCCCTGTGTCTCTGCAACTGGAGAAAGCCCGCACACAGCAACAAAGATCCAACACAGCCAAAAATAAATAAATTAAATAAATTAATTTTTTAAAAAAACTGAGTTACTATAGAATACTTTACTGTACTCAATTATACAGAAAATGTAATGTTCTATTAATACAAAGCAGTTTTGAGCGGCCAAAGAAATATTTTTTCCTTTCTCTTTCATTAAAAACTATTATTAACAAAAAAGGAGAAAAAAGCACAGCAAACATCTCACAACCTACCTTGACCCTCAGAGAAATGAGGGAGGGGGAAATAAGTGACAAGGGTAAACATCCATATCCACAAGCTATTTTTAATCTACTATTCTTAAAATAGGAAGATTTTAGTAACAAAAATATGAATGGTTGCCAAAACCAATATCCTAAGTTGATGTGGGAGAAATAATAAAAAGAAATGGATAAAGTTCACTATTAAGTGTGAACTGACTAGATGGTACTAGAAAAGTACAGTGTCTGGATTTAAATCTTTTGAATAACGTTTTAAAATTTTCCATCTGAAGCTGCAAAAGCACATCAACTTTCTGACAATATCTCTCTTCAAAAACGTTTCAAACAAAAATTTTTGACAATCCAATATCTGGATACTAAAGGGAATTATGAAAGATGCAATAAAAGTTCTTTAGATGTATAATGGGCACAAAGTAAAAATGTAGAAATAATAACAACATCATTTTTATTCTTTTACTTTGGAGTGAAACTAATACATGCTGTCATACAGCACTTTCTTATATGTAACATTGTCGTTTACAAAGAAACACTTTAGTTTCTGCTATATTAACTTTAACTACTGCTCACAAAAATAAGTCTCTTTGCTGCCATATCACTGTGGAAATGAAGCTGGAATGTCACTAGCCCACCAACAGTTATTTAAAAAGCAGATACCCAAGAGAGCAAGAAAGCTGCCACAAGTTCAGCTCAACAAAGCAGCATATATAAACACCTCAAAATTTTAAGAGACACTGTTGCTTTAAAGAGCCATTCTTTTTGTGCTAACATACAAAACTCCAGACATCTAAATATCTCATCATTACTATATCAAATATATAGCCTTAATCTCTGTGACAGAGATATTTCTCTCCCTCCCTCTCATTCAGGGATAAAATTGTAGAGTCAGGTTCCATGATCACAGAATAGGAAAACGGCCTGGTAAGATTACTGAGGTTAAGTACCAAGGCCAAGAGCTGAGAAATATCAGGCAAGCACATACAGGGCAAAAACACTGAATACACTGTCACGTAAGAGTGGTAACAAAAAAGAAAAATCAAAGCAGAGTCAGTGTCCTAGGGATCTAGCCCAGGAGCCAGGACAAAAATTGCACAATAGTTTTTATTTAAGAACAAAGTGGTTCCGATGAAAATGATGAGGACTTAGTGATCCAGGAAGGTTTCAAGGGGATGTAGGACTGAACTGGTCCTGACCTGAAGGTAGAATACAGGCACGCTTGGGGAGGACATTTTGCAACAAGAGACTCAGTCCCTCTACCAGCCTTAATAAATTAGAGCAGAGGGCTTCCCTGGTGGCGCAGTGGTTGAGAGTCGGCCTTCCGATGCAGGGGATGCAGGGGACACAGGTTTGTGCCCCGGTCTGGGAAGATCCCACATGCCGCAGAGCGGCTGGGCCCGTGAGCTATGGCCGCTGAGCCTGCGCGTCTGAAGCCTGTGCTCCTCAATGGGAGAGGCCACAAGAGCGAGAGGCCCGCGTACCGCAAAAAAAAAAAAAAAATCCTATCCTGTGACCCTGCCTTAGGAATTTATTCATAGAAAACAATCCAACCATTTTTCAGTTAAAAAGAGTATATAACAATTATAAAGAATCACTGTTTATAGTAGCAAACAATATTACAGGACCTTATGAATCCAATATTCTTGAATTCATTAAAAAATAAGATTTATTTTTTAAATGAAGTTTAGAGTCAGTAGTACATTAAAGCAAAAATGGCCATATTAAAAACTGTATTTAGTAAATTGTCATTAATCACAAACTTGCAATGAGTTTGCAAAAGAAAGTAAACAACACAAAAATATTCACAAATGAAGTGACCAGTCATAAAATTAAAGTATCTCTCCCTACTTAAACAAAAAAGAGACACAGATCTATTTAATGGAGGCACAGATTAGTCAGTTTTTTCTCTGAAACTCAGCATTTGATAACAGAATGCAGATGTCAATACAATTCAATGAAACTAAAAATCTTGAAAATATACAAGACTTCAAGGGGACAATAAAATAGATATAAAGAGTAGCAAAGTTCCTGACAAATGAGAACCTAGCCAACCAACTAACAACTGCAGATGACAAGATCAACAAAGATAATGCATTTAAGAGGCTCTTCAAATAAGGACAACATATACATATAAGAATTAGGGGAGATCACTGTTAAAAGGGATGAAGCTCTCAACTATTTGACAAAATAAGACCCTCTTAGTAATTCCTGTAAAATTCAAACCGGAAGTGAAAAATATATTGGAGGGAGGGGAATGGGGATATTACAACAGAAGTAATATTTGAGTCGTTCTTTGTTTATTCTATGAACTGACCTACAGATGCAACAATGATATTATATTAAGTATAAGGTAAAATTAATTTAATTTTAATAGTTTATAGTTATTCTTATACCAAGATAAGGCCCAGATAAACCCTTTTCACCATTTATGTGAAATTTATGTCCCTAATTAAAATAGATTCACATTAAAAAGACTTTTCCTAGTCCAGTTATAATCAGGTAAATGAGACTGTATTTTAGTAAATTCATTTATGTAAAAATAAAAAATAGACAAGAAAAGGACTGCAAGCATATATACCAATAGTTGCCACTGGAAGGTGAGGTTGTGGGTGATTTTTTTTCTAAGGGATAGAATTAAACAAATGTTGTCTGAAACGATGCAAATAATATTAGTTAATAAATAAAAATTTGAAACATATGCTAATATTACATCTGTGGATTACTACTGCTTTTGATCTATCCATAGAGAGTGAGGTCTAAATTAGAAAAAAATCCCTCTTTCTCATTTAAGAAATATATCCTGGGCCATGGGCATTCAATCCTTACTATAATTCAACAAACTAATTATTATCTTCAATATCTGGAGACTAAAATTAAATAAATTTCTCCAGGTTATAAAACTAAACAGCAGATAAGCCATCCTTCAAACCAAGACTGTCTACAAAGCCCATGCTCATTACACTTAGTTATGCATTACTCTATGGAGACAGCCTTAAAATAACTTACATATTAATAGAAGAAATAATGAAGCTACAGAAAGCACCAAGAAATGAAGCTAGGTGCACTGATGCTACGGTATGTGCCAGATGCTACAGGAAGCAGGAGAAGGGTACTCTTAACCTCGGGGTGGGAAAGAAAAAAGGCAAAGCAGATATGGGCAGAGGAGGGCAAGAGAGCTTCAAAGAACACAAGAACCCCAAAATGAGGAGAAAGATGTGATAGACCATTCCAGGCAGTGAGAACGATGTAGTTTTTGGAAACTACAATTACTATTATTTGGCAATTGCTCCCTGAAATTTTTTTAGCTAGAGAGATGGAACAGTCAAATATTCACTTACAATATCTAATATTTAATTTAAATATATTTAACAGTTTTTAATTCACATGAATATTACTCAAAAAGATTGTTTTTCTCTCATGAAGCAAGTTTATTCAAATGCTTCACATGTATCTTTGTCACGACTGTATTCCATTAATAAAGCCACTTCATAAAGTCAATTTTCCAAAAGATAGCATCTCCTTTTTTTTTTTTTTTTTTTTTTTATTTCACAAAATAAACAAAAATATATTTACACCTCCCCTATCCTATGAGACAAAGAGTACCTGAGACCTAATGTATTTTTTGCGGTACGCGGGCCTCTCACTGTTGTGGCCTCTCCCGTTGCGAAGCACAGGCTCCGGATGCGCAGGCTCAGCGGCCATGGCTCACGGGCTCAGCCGCTCCGTGGCATGTGGGATCTTCCCAGACGGGGGCACGAACCCGTGTCCCCTGCATTAGCAGGTGGACTCTCAACCACTGCACCACCAGGGAAGCCCCAGCATCTCCATTTTTAAGATTCTTGAGATAAATTGTTGTTGTTTTTTTTTACTTAAGTATATAAGATATGGCCACCGAATTGTTATCCCCAGTCAGATGTAACTATTTCATTCAGGTCAGTTAATTTCCCCATTTTATACACATACCATCTCCACATTACAGTCAATTATTATTTTATTTTTTATGTGATCTTTAAAAGGCCTTAGAAAGACAGTCAATATTGGCAACTGTGAGAAATAATTATAAAATTGGTGTTAAATGCCTTTGTCTTTTTTTTTAACTACTTCCACTACTGAAATCTAAAAATATCTGAAACGAAGCACTGATTAAAATAATTTTGATTCATAATGTCGTTACAAAGAATTCTATTCAACATAGTCGTTGAGATAGTTCCCCCTCATATAAGAGATGCTATGCAGTGCTCTTTTCTGGGAGATAACTTCTTGAGCAGAGTACTCACCTGATACTCTAGCAGTCACACAGTACTTCTATCTTTGTCACTGCTACATGCACATTAGAGGAAGGGGAAAAATGAAATTTAAAATGTTTGACCTAGATCAGTGGTTCTCAAAGTGTAGCACATATTAGTAGCTCCTGAAGAGCTTGTTAAAGCACAGATTTCTGGGGTCTGTCTTGGAGTTTCTGATTCCGTAGGTCTAAGAGCTTGCATTTCTTAAAAGTTCCCGGGTGGTGCCAATGCTGCTGTTCTGGACACCACGCTTTGATCCAGATTTTGCCAGACCTTGTTCATCATGTTAAGGGTCTGGATTTTATCCTGAGGCTATAGCTGTCACTGAGGAATTTCAAGCAGGGAAATGACAGCATAAGATTTGTGGTTTTAAAAATATCACTCTTACAGCAATATGGAGAATGGAGCTTTCACATATAACATATTTCATTGATTCTAATGCACATTACTTTTTTACATTTATAATTTCCGCAAGCAGAATGCATTTTTGCAATCAATGGTGTATCATAGTTTAAGAGGCAGTGAATTTTCTTTCTTAGTAACACATAAAATCATGGTGTATTATAACTTGTAAGTTCCTGATTCTCTGAAAAACAATGTCATTTCTTCTCATACGGTGGTGCTATAAAAGAGAAAGCAGGTTTTATCCCCATTCTACAGATGAGGAAACAGATTTTAGGACACTGTAAGAGACCCATTCCAGAATACACAGCTAGTAAACAACAGGTGCAAGATTAGGAAATCCAAAATTTTTGACATATTAAACCAAGCATCTTTCCCCTAATATGATACTGCTTATAATAATGGCCTGTAGTTTGCCTGCCAGAGAGAGGGAAAGGAGGTGAGGGCAAACCAGGGCACCATAACATATCACCAGGAGCCAAGTAAGATTTTATGGACACCAGGTGTGAAGTACCAAATTAAAGCAACCAAGATAAATTGCTTCAAGACTTTTATTAAGAAACTATAAATAAATGGAAACAGCCAAATGAACCACCTCCAAAAATATACAGATAGAATCAAACAGCAGTTTGGGAACACAGTTTCTTTCACACAGTGGTGCAAGATGCAGAATATGACATAACGTCTCTGAAGAGACAGACACTGGTTTGAGCATTCACTTTAAAATATAGTAGGTGATACCACGAAGTCAGGTTTCTGACAAAACGGGTCCTGCGCCTGAAGAGCCGACAGAACACTGTGCATCATCAGCTTTCTAAGAGATGCCAGAAAGCTATTTCAGCAGCAAATAAAAATGACTCCCAAAAAAACCACAGACTGTATGCTTTTGATCAAATTTGGTTTGAAAAGGTGTGACTTTCCGAAATACTGTTCTGGAGGCTGCCAAATGATTTTTCAATTCTAAGACTTAAAGAAAGGAGAAAATTAGAATAGAAAATCTAACAAATACTATTTGTCATAACATCCTATGTATTCCCACTCCCTACTGCAGGTCTACTAATAAAAATATTCACTAAATTCTGCAATCTCAGCACACTTGAATACCATGACTCTGATAAGTGATGAACTGTCACACAGATGGTGCCCACCACTTTGGTGCTCTATTAAAACTGTAAGCCAAATTTTAAGAACCCAAAGGACTTCCCTGGTGGTGCAGTGGTTAAGAATCTGCCTGCCAATGCAGGGGACACAGGTTCGAGCCCTGGTCTGGGAAGATCCCACATGCCACAGTGCAACTATGCCCGTGCGCCACAACTACTGAGCCTGTGCTCTAGAGGCCGCGCGCCACAACTACTGAGCCTGCGAGCCACAACTACTGAAGCCCGTGCACCTAGAGCCCGTGCTCCGCAACAAGAGAAGCCACCTCAATGAGAAGCCTGTGCACCACAACGAAGAACAGCCCCTGCTCACCGCAACTAGAGGGAGCCCGCGCTCAGCAACGAAGACCCAACGCAGCCAAAAATAAAAATATAAATAAATAAATAAATAAATTTATTACCACCAAAAAAAAAACCAAACAAACAAAAGAACCCAAGGAAACAGGTCCAGAGCAATTAACAGAAGATATTTCTATTTTTCGTGCTTGGTTTTAGGTTCATTATAAACATTTAAGTCTTGGACTGATTTACAGAAAATCATTTAAATGTTTATAAACAGCCAATAACAGGGGTGGTACATTCTGAAAATTAAATCTCTAAAAAAGCTACAGTATTATTAGGCTTCACACAACTCATGAGCAAAATAACCCAGAGTTAAAGGCAAGGCATATATCTAAGTCAACCCCTCTGTCAAAATAACTAGTATTCCATACTCTGCCAACCAGACAAAGAAATGACAAGAGGTTCTGAGTAAGGGCTGAATCATGCAGGGTAAACAACAGCAAAGCAACATTACTTGAGACTCCAACTAGTGGCAATTAACGACCATTTTCAAGTCAAAGCAGATTCCCTTTAAAGGCACTGCGTGCCTCATTCAAATTCCTAATAAATGAATATCAAGATAACTAGATCATCATTATTATCCCTTGGGTGTAAACTGATGGTAAAAAAATGCTCAAATGGAAGTCACCAAAAAGCACTGCCTCCCCCTCCTGGAGTGGGAGATGTGGTCTGTTCCTGCTCTCTGGAGGCCCAGGCTCAGCTTGGAACACTCTCACTCTGCAAGAGTCACTCAAGGGCACAGGCAGCAAAATCAAAGTCGGACGGGTCCAGCTACAGTGGTGGTGTGTCCAGTAGCCATGCGATCCCAAGACTGAGCCAGTGGCATGAGGGTATCTGCTGCCTCTTAGCTATCCCTTAGCTTTTCTGTTGTTCCATCACCTTCTTCAATCATTCCAATATCTTCTATTTGTATTTAAAATAGCCAGTCAGTTTGTACTGTTTGGCATGCAGAAGCTTGATTGATAGGCTTTACCATTACACAGTCTCCCTTTTATTGTTGTTAAAATTAAACGATTTTTGAAAACATGTTTAGTTGTTTTGCTTTGGTTTTAATAACAGAATCATTTCATTTTAGTAGAAAGTTAGAAATGAGAGATCAAGACAGTGAAGAAAGTAACAATATTTCTAATTCCACCACCTAGACAGAAACAACCACAACCATTCTGGAGCACACCTTTCCAAGCTTTCAGTGGAAGTGGACATCTTGACCCCAGAGAAGAAAGCATAGACACTGTGACCACACTGGAGATCTATGAAGTCATTAAGCCAGGGCGACCACATAATTCGTCACCCAGTACACTCTGAGAGTGAAAGGGCTTCTTTCCCTCCTTCCCCTATTAATAAGTCAGCCAAGAAAACAAACATAAGTTGGGGGAATCCCTGGCAAATCCAATTGTACAATTCCCCTACATCCCCTACTTAAGAAATAGTCCCATTTGTCCAAAGAGGATATGAATTACAAATTCTTCTTACTTATTTAGCACAACTTATTTTTACCACTTGGCAAAAAGAGGAACCTTTAAAAAAGGAGGTGGGGGAAGGGGGAGGAGAAGAAAACCGAAGTCCTAGCAAATTGGGAAAAAAACTTTTTCATATGCACTGGGGAACCAAAATATTCAACTAACTCCATTTATTTTGATAGTTGCTTTACCGCAATGGTCTGGAACCAAACCCACAACATCTCCAAAGTATGCCTGTACAGGTAAAATTATTCCATGGTGTTTGAAGTCAGAATAAGGGTTTTGTTTGGTGCCTAGGGGCCAGGATTGGCTAGGAAAAGGCACTAAGGAACTTTCCTGGGTAAATCTGTACCCATATGTACATATTTAAATGTGCATATGTAAATATTCATTGAGCTGTATACGGAAATTAATACATTTTACTCAGTTTATTGCATGCTTGTTATATTTCACAGAATGTTTTAGAAAGAAAACATCACAAGAACATCATGTTCATTAAATTACATTGTATGTGTAAAAAAAAACTTCTTAAACAAAAACCTACAAATATAATTAGCATCAGAAAGTACAAAATATAAATAACACACCTTCCTTAAGTTAGAAAAAAGGTTGATACAATTTATCTTTGCACAGGAAGTCACTCAACAAAAAATACATACAGAACAAAAGACTTTTTCCCTGAATTATCAGGGCACCACTGAAGCAATACATCCAGTTTTTCACACCCAAAATAAAGTAACACATCTTTTTGGTTTTCCCCCCTGTAAGTGGGTCAGAGCCCTTAAGAAGGCTAGAGGGGGAAAATAGCCTGAACATCAAAATATACTGTTTCAAACATAATCCTAGAAGCTGATAAGATGTAATGGGATGAGAGCAGAAAATAAAACGTAATTAACAAAATCTAGTCAGACAGAACCAGATATAGGAATAGTACTACTCTATAACATAAAGCAAGAGAAAAACATGAAAGTATGAAAACTTTGAATACAGACTTAAATACAGTGATAAATGGTCGATAAGAATAAGAAAGCCAGAGCCCCTGAGTTTTTAATCCCTCCCACCCACCCCTTTTAAGCCCGGATCTTGCTTTGTAGCAGCTTCACTGTTCTTCACTTTTGGCTTCCTGCCCTAGTCAGCAATGGCTCCTTACCTACAGGCTACTTCCTTACCTCTTTTCTCAAAGTATTCTCTTTTGAGAATTCCCTATCACCACTGATCATATTTTACCTACAGTAAATTCAACCTCTACATCAAATACATTGGGCACAAACTAAAAGGTCAAAAGTAAATTTTCTATAAACTCATTTTTATCCTTTTATGGAGCAACAGTGAAATAATCATTTTATCTGGAAGCAGTATGGAATGAACTACTTTAAAACATTTTTTCAAACTGAGTCCCAAGAATATAGAAGAGGTACAAAAAACATGCAAGGCAGCATACATTATGCCTGGTTTATAGAGTTCCCTCCATATAAATCCTGGCCAGAAATTACAGTCAGGGACAAATGGAGGGAGAAGAAAAAAAAAAATTTTTAACTTTAAAAGCCTAAACATAGATTGTAGTTTCAGAAAGTACAGGGTGGGCTTCCCTGGTGGCGCAGTGCTTGAGAGTCCGCCTGCCGATGCAGGAGACGCGGGTTCGTGCCCCGTTTCGGGAAGATCCCACATGCCGCGGAGCGGCTGGGCCCGTGAGCCATGGCCACTGAGCCTGCGCGTCCGGAGCCTGTGCTCCGCAAATGGGAGAGGCCACAGCAGTGAGAGGCCCGCATAACGCAAGGAGAAAAAAAAAAAAAAGAAAGTACAGGGTGAGCTAACAGCTGAACTTTGAACCTCACCCGTCTCCAAAAATGGAAAGATTTCTGGACGATGAGAAAGAATATTGCTTTGAAACAGCAATGTCTAAAATACATTTTCTCCATGTTTTATTTTAAATATGCTCTTGATTTACTGTAGGACTTTACCTACTACAAATGAAAATATTTACTTGATATCTACCAAAATGTTTATTTATCAAATATTTCTATCTGATATATTTATTTACTGAATAGTTACCTAAGTGTTTAAGGTACTTAAATAAAAGTAACCTTTGGCAGCACGACTCCAGTTCACAGTCTGTAATCTTTATTTTTATTATCATTTTGTTTCAGTTTTTAAAAATGTTCAATAATCATTTTGTCAAATTGGAGTGAAGAGCTGAAAGGCAAGAAGATGCGAGAACTCTAAGTGAAAACAGAGAAATGATGTTAGAATACAAAATAAATTAACTTTTTTAAAGAAGATTGTGTGGTAAGAATGGGATGTATATTTCTTTTTGTAATTTTGCTTCTAAAGAATTCTAATCCTGATACCAAAATTAGATGGTGGCAAACTGAGGTATATAACAGGGCTGATGGGCTAAATTTAGACGTTCCTTCTCTGCAGCATCTACCAGCTCCTAGACCATTTACTGAATTGTTATCTTGTCCTGAAAACTTCATATACATTATCTTCATGTACATTATCTCAGTTAAATTTCATGAGGACCCAACTGCTATGCATTCTTATATTTGCTTTATACAGATACAGAAACTGGGGCCCAAAGAAGGTTAACTACTTGCCCAAGGTAAACAAAGTCAGCCAGTGATCCGAGCTCAATCAAAAATCAGGCCTAATTCCAAAACATCACTATTTTTCTATGCCACATTCTCTCTCCTAAAACAATACCACCCACTGCCTCTTAAGCCTCTATTTTATATATATTATCTCCTTAAATCCTTACAATTCCATGTGAGGTGGGCATTATCATCTTTATTTTAAAAATCAGGAAAACTAAGACAAAGAAGTTAGGTAGCTAGCTAGGATTCAGTTTCTGGTTCACAGCTCCAAAAGCCATATAATATACTCTTTCCAATATATCATGATATTTCACACTGTCACTTCCATCTGTGCCATATTATCAACCTGGCTAGTGACAGACATTTCTAAGTATGCTACTTCATCTGTAAAATGAACAACACGATCTCGAGTGACCCTTCCACTTTAGGGCTCTAAGTTATATGACATACATCCCCTCTTCCTTTGCCTGCCTGTGAAGAAGAGACTGGAAATTTGGGGAGAGGGAGGATGTAGATAAAACCCCACAGCAGTAAGTAAAGCAAAGTAACCATTATTAGGTTCTAATGTATACACAAAGATCTACTCATAGGCACACAAAGTCCAATCTGAAACAAGCAACAAAAAACAATCCAGAGCTTGTGCTTTGCCAACCCAAAATGAATCATCTATTTTTAGCTTAAATCCGCTCAAGAGATGGCCTAGGCTGCTCTGCAGCAGCCAACTGAACAGTTGAACAGTCAACTGGGCTCACCAATGAATCTTTAAGGCAAGTCGGATCTCCAATCCTTAAGAGTAACCTTTGGCTTGACTGCAGCTATAAAGCAGATATAAGAACAGAAAGCTAGAAAGATTTTCAGTTTGCCAAGAAAGTAGCATTTCAAATATACAAATCTATTTCATTATGTTATTTACTCTGCTAGAAGGTGTGGCAAAGATTCAAAAAGCCTGGACATTTTTACATTCCAATCAATCCTCCAAGTCTAGATGAGTCACTTTACAGTTGGGGGATGTGAGAAGGAGCAAAGGTGGCAAGATTAAAATTAAAACCCTAAAATCACTTGCAAAACACCTTTAAATAATAAATGGTGAATTTAGGGCTGTGAACAAAGGTGAGAATTTTAATAAACTCTGAATTTGAGAAACGGCATAAAAGTTTATATTTCAGTTATACAGGCTATTCTATCTATAAATTAGAGCATATTAATAAATATATGCAGTTCAGCAGATCACCTTAATTTAAATGTAGAACTGGCATAAATAAAATTTTCTCAATCCAATCTAGGGAGCTTTCCCTAGTATTCTGGATGCTGCCTTCAGTCAGAGGCAAAGGAATGAACAGTAGACAAACAGGTCACATAAGCTGAAGTCCCAACCCTGACATTAATTGCTGAGTATATGCTGCCAAGGCTCATGGCTCACAGGCAATTCAACAACAGGTAGGTGTTTCCACAAGTAAAGGCTATACCCGAGAGAAGGCGCTGGAGACCCCACTGACAGCACTGCAGTCCTTTAAGGTCTCTGAGCCCAGGCAGGTGGGTTAAAACAGCTACAGAAAGAAACATTTAGCAACGCTTTTCAGAAGAGAGTAAAACAAGAAGACACTGCCCAGCATTTTCTCATAAAAGAGACAAAAATAACTTTTTCTTAGCGAAAACTTTCTTACTAAGTGGGAAAGAAATTTTAGAACCTTTATTCAAATAAACATTTGTGTTGACTATATGGGCCAAAAGATGCTCTCGGTAACAGGAACATAAAGATAGGTAAAACTCCTTGTCTCTCGCATCTAGTACAGCAGTGCAAGTGGAGACAGAAATGGCAAGAAGCACCCTCAGGGTGTGGGAGGAGCAGCTCAAAGCAGTGGCACCTGAGCAGTCGTGAGGTCAAGACAGAGGGAAGGGTCTGTTAGGAAGATAAAAGGGTGAAAGCACCAACGATGGCAGATCAGTAAGAACTCCAGATGAGGGGCACCAGATTGTGAAAGACCTACTTAAGCTACACCAAAGAGTCTCTTAAGGAATGTGATCCTGGAGGTGGGGCAAAGGGCAAAGGGGAGAGGCCAGCAGCGGTCAGAAAGAGACAGAACAGTATCTGAGGCCCGAGCCAAGGAATGGCTAAGTAAAAGCAGCAAGACAAAGTCACAGGGGAGCAGACGAATTTGGCAAGGACTTCTGCAAAGGAATCGACAGGACCTAGTGACCAACTAGATGTAAACTGTAAGGAAAATGAGATACATTAACGCTGAGGCTTTTGAGCCTATAGACAGTTATAAATATTCACTTTTTTTAATTTAAGTGAGCAGAGTGACAAAATTTTAGAGCCAGAAGGGCCATTCCCAGTCACAGTGGGCCCCAAAGCTGTAGAGCCTGGCAGTTAAGAAGTAACATGAGCAAGAAGCCTGGCAGAGAGGTGACAGTGGCTCCAGCAGCTGCGACAAAGAACAGCTTGAAAATTACATATACATCTCAGCAAAACTGCTCACTATCTGCTGAGATAAGATCAGGGGACTTCCTTTTATCCTTGTACAGACCTCACAAAGTCTCCTGTTGCCTTCTGCTTTCTTTCAAAGATATTTATGATGTACTTTTAAACCCACAGAGGCGGGTTATGCACAGGGTAATTTTTGTCATTGACCCAAGAGCACGTAAGGGCAGCCATAAACCAAAAGGATTATTTATTCTCTTTCCTTCCCCCTACAAATACATTTTACAAGACAGAAAAGTGAAGCACAGACTGGCCAAATAAACTATCTACACGCACAGTGAGGAAGGATTAACAAGATAATGAGTTTGGTTTAGGGCATGTTAAATTTTGAGGTTCCAGCAGACATTTAGGTATTGGTGTAAAGTAGGCAGCTGGATATGTATGTCTGTAGCTCAGAATGGAGAGCTGGAGGTATAAATTCGGCAGTCAGCTCACAGATGGTACTCAACACCATGGCAACGTGAGAAATGAAACATGAAAGGTGAGACCATCTTCGGAGAGAATGCATGAGAAGAGAAACAGACCTCAGACTGAGACCCTGAGGAAGGGCAACGTATGCAATAAAGAAATCGAAAGAGAAACTGAGAAGGATCACTTTTACTTCATCTTCTATTCCAATTTCTACACTAACAAAGAAACCTTCTATTTTTAGCATATCTATCTATTTTAGTGCCAGATATTTTGCATACTGAAGACAATCAGTATTTGAATACTTCAGACAATACTGAAGACAAAATAAATTTTACCAATTTTGAAAGGTGGCCAGTTAGTGACAAGAATCTTTCATTTGCCTAGAACTGTCAGGAGAAAAGGGATTGCCTAAGAGTGAAATCTGCTGAGGAGTGGCATTTCCAGAAAAGGGAAGCTTTCCCTTTATGTGAACGGTTCACAGAATCAGGTAGCTGAGTGTGAAGCACGGAGATACACAACGGTTAACCAGGATGAGCAATAGGGTAGAAGACAGCAAAAGTGTGAATTCTGTCCATGTGTGCTAGTTATACCTGCTCTGTTTCATGGCAAAGGTTGGCACTCCTAATCTCTTTCCTTTTTGGTAGTTACACGTTGAAGTTACTGGAGAAAGAAATGAAGAGTATGAACTCTTATTAAATGCATGCAACCTGACTCAGGACACCTACTACATAAAAATACTCAAAATCTCTGTTTTCAGACAGTGTGCCCTGAGCACAGGGGTTGGAGCTGCAAAACATGGCTCTGAGGGTACTTTTACCACTAACTGAGGTGTGACATTGTTAAGTCGTAAACATACTGGTTTTCTTACCTACAAAGTAGGAATAGAACCATCTACAGTATGCTTCTACAAGCATTTCTTAAAGAATTAAGAGTGAATAGGAAAATGTGCTGTAAAACGAAAGGCATTTAACATTATTTCTTCCATGCTCTGGCTAGAGCAGATATAAAAAAAACAGTACTAGTATAATTTAAAATAATCATTCTTGGTTTTCTTAAAGAAGAGAAAGGGAACTGGGCAAACCAACTGCATTATGTAATGTTCCAAGACTCCAAATTTAAATACTGCAAGCTACTGGTTTACAAGAATCCTCTGGAATCTTAGATGCATCACTTCACTATTTCAGGCATCACGTTTTCTTATGCAGAAAACAAGGGTGAAGGATACAATGGATCTCCAATTTCCCTTCTTGCTATGATAATTTTCATCATTACATTCATCTATATATGCCTGGTCAAAAGAACGAGTTAAATGCTTTTGATTAATTAATGAAAATGAATCGTTATAACTGAGCCACATCATTCATAAATGCACTTTTACCTGCAGCATCTCAACTATATTAGAGGGAAAATAATAATGTTGATAATGTGGTGATTGCTCCAAACATTTCTTTCAATAAGCCTATGACTTGGAACGACATGAGACATGACGATAAATCTTCGATTCCTTCACATGAGCTCTTGTTGCCCATGTGCTTCTCAAAGCATGGTTCTATCATTGAGCTGAATGTTATTCTAGTGTTTAAATTTAAATACATTATTTTGCACCACATGCCCTCAAATGCAAACAGTGCAAGAAAAGAAAAACTTATGTGTTGTAACAGTGGAGAAAAGGCTGCTGTTGGCTGTGTTGGGCTTGCTGGGGGACATGATGTCAGTCATTACATAATTTCACATTTGCAGACATACAGCATTTAACTTACATACATGCAAGGAGTGATGCCACTGAACACTTAATGGGAATTTAAAAGTTCAGAGTCACATAAAGTACCAAGTCACATCAGGTAACTAGAGAGTGCCTCAACTTTAGAAAAAGTTAACGTCTGTGGATCCACTTTTAAAATATTAAATTTGAAGAAATTTCTTGGACAATGCTTGATTTGCATTTATCTAAAAGTATTTCTACAAACAGATACTTCATAACATCTAGTCCTAAGAAACAGAAGGCCTTTAATGTTCTCCATAAAAATCTGTGATTCCATTAAACAATCAGATGGGTGATTAGCGGTAAGTTTTACTACTATGAAAATCAGTTCCATCTTTGTCATCAGCCACTAAATATTTTATAGTAACACTGAGAGAAGCGGGCGATAAAAACTATTTTTCCTCAGGGGACCACAAAATAGGGCCTAAGCTGCTGCTGGGAACATGGCTGACTTCAGGGCAGCAACAGCAGCAGAAACTTCTCAGGGGGACGTGACCATGGAGGAACAAAGCGAGGGTGAACTGGACACTGCACAGCTCATAACACACAAGTTCTTGATTTGTTCACTGTGAAACAGATATTTGCATCTACAGTGAAAGAGAAGTATACAAAGATACCACAAGAGCAATAAATCCATCAATACACTCGCCCTTCACCTACAAAAGCTCAGAAAAAAATGAGTCCTAAACTGAAAAGAAAATCACATATAACAAACCAAGGTATTTATGTATTGTATCACAGGCAGCCAAGCATTCCTCTAGAGAAGTCTTTCATTTATTCAAACAGACTGTCAAATTAAAACTAATAAAATATGCAAAAAGCAAGCAAGCACTGAATCTCTTTTTCTTAAAAAGATTGAGCTGAGCAATAAAATAAAAATCTTTCTTCCACAATTCTATGTTTAATCCTATCAGACTTGCTTTTCCATAAATGAATATAACTTTGTAGTCAACGTAACTGTAAACCTTCTTCAGCCTAGCATTAAACAGAGGCTCCTCCTGCAAGCTAAGGATTATCCTGACCCTCAAAACAGGATGTCCCTTTTCATCCGGAGTCCAAAGAATACTATCATAAATCACTACTAAACTGTTAAGGGGGGATGGGGGGAGGCTAGTGAGGGGAAAAGGCTAGTGAGGGGGACAAGAACTGATTTTCAAATCAAATTTTGTTTTCTGTTTTTGGCCGTGCCGTGGGTCATGTAGGACCACCAGGGAAGTCCTTGGGTTTTTTTTTTAAGCTCTGGCTAAAACAATATCAAGAAGAACAAACTGAGAATAATCTGTGTATGTGTATATGTGTTGAATACCTTAAACCACGAATTCATCAGGTAACACACTTGGAAATTTGTCTATCTCATTTTATCTTTCTCTTTAAAACTGAACATTTAGGAAACTACGTTATTGCTTTTCCTATTAATAGACACTGTTAAGTTAGTAGAACATTAAAAAGAAGACTTAAAATTTAGTTAAATGGGAGCTTCCCTGGTGGCGCAGTGGTTGAGAGTCCGCCTGTCGATGCAGGGGACACGGGTTCGTGCCCCGGTCCGGGAAGATCCCACGTGCCGCGGAGCGGCTGGGCCCGTAAGCCATGGCCGCTGAGTCTGCACGTCTGGAGCCTGTGCCCCGCAACGGGAGAGGGCACAACAGTGAGAGATCTGCGTACCGCAAAAAAAAAAAA
>NW_006796766.1:916074-917089 GCF_000442215.2 Lipotes vexillifer | reverse complement strand
AAAAAAAAAAAAAAAAAAAAAAAAAAAAAGAGGAAGAGGGACTAAGCAAAAAACTAAAAATATGGTTATCAAAGGACAAATAGTGAATGCAATTTCCTTTATATGACCAATCTGAGTTAAAATAAAGGAAATAAACTCTTTTACCCATACACTGTAATACTGTCAGCATAAAAAGAGCAAAATAATAAGAAAATGGAATAGGATAGGGTGAAGATCAGGAAAGAAAAACAATAAGGAGGGCTTCCCTGGTGGCGCAGTGGTTAGGAATCCGCCTACTAATTCACGAGACACAGGTTCGATCCCTGGTCCTGGAATATCCCACATGCTGCGGAGCAACTAAGCCCATGTGCCACAACTACGGAGCCTGTGCTCTAGAGCTCGCGAGCCACAACTACAGAGCCCACGTGCCACAACTACTGATGCCCATGCCCCTAGAGCCGGTGCTCCGCAACTAGATTAGCCACCGCAGTGAGACCGTGAACCGCAACCAAGAGTCACCCGCGCTCCCCACAGCTACAGAAAGCCCGTGTGCAGCAATGAAGACCCAACACAGCCAAAACTAAAACAAATAAATAAATAAATTTATAAATAAATATATATATATATATAATTTTCTAAATGAAAAAAGAAAGGTTAAAACAACAGAGGTCACAGGCATTCTCATCTGAAAATATTATTCAGTGCTTTAAATTTTAAATTAAAGTCAAATAAAATTTAAAATTTATTCTTTGGTCATGAGAGCCACTTATCTGATGCTCTGTAAGGCATGCCTATATTATAGAACCTTCCGTCATTACAGAAAGTCTATCATACAGCACTGGCCTAGAATGTTTTAAATAAGTTACAGACGTGATGCTTTATATATCCACCGGGTAAAGACTTCTGTCACAAATTGTTGATAGAACATTTTGAGAGGAACATTTCGTATTTTTAATATTTCATGTTCATGATTATCAGGAATCTTGCAATCATGATTAACCATATATAACACAGAAAAAATACTTAAGGTTCAGCA
>NW_006796766.1:876205-915927 GCF_000442215.2 Lipotes vexillifer | reverse complement strand
TTCAGCAGGCCAACTATCTGTCTTTAGAGTATCTCTACCCATCCAAACAAATAAGGAACCACCCTCTTTTTAAAGCCTTGAAGAAAAACATATTTCATAGCCTCTCTTGGTAATCCTCCTAGAATCAAGGAATTCATCTGCCCTCTCTCACTCAAATGGTAAATACTGCTATAATTTTTCTACCCATTTCCAGAACAGAACATTTGGCCACCAACTCTACAGGATATACTGCAACCTTCAGTCCTAGAAGGAAAAAAAATGCATTTCTTTGAACTTCCTTAAAAGACCTTACTTTATGCCCTAAGGAGCATGTACCTGTTCTCAACATAGGCAGAACACCTCCCTCACTGAAACCTTTTAAGGATCCTTGTAAACGACAGCACAGAATTCAAAAACCTTACCACTGCATAGAAGAGTCCTTGCCACCAGAGTACATCATCTCTCTCTCACCTATCTTCCAATCTTTTCCTCCACCTCCTTCCCAGCCTTATGGAACTATTTAGGGCTCCCAGACGGTACCACGACATTTCACTTCACTCTGACTTCTGCAGTGCTGCTTCCTCAGCCTGCAAGGCTAACCTGAGGATGTGGACTTTAGATTCCGGTCCTCCTGCTCTACACTCCCTAGCCCTACTCCCCCCAAAATATTCAAACTCCAGCAAGAAAAGTGCATTTTGTCAAAAGGAAGATCTTGACTAAAAAGGTGATTAAATTTTGCAATAGTCAGTGAATACTTACTGAACATCCATAAGGCTCTGGTTTAACAAGGAAGGTTTGAGAATCTTAATTCCTGTATCCTAAAAAAAATAATAAAACAAAAAGGGAAAACCAACCATCTGTGTTGAATGTTATGTCATCTGTCTGGAGTGAGAAGCTTAGATCATTTAACTTCTTGAAATCTCTTACAAAATTAAGATTCATCAGCATGAACACTAACTACACCCAAGGCATTTATCAATAATAAATGCCTAAGTGAATACAACAGTTGAATGTGTCTTATATCTTGTTAAAGTGGATCGTACTGACCTCACTTTCACTTATGAACACCCGATGGAAACACCAAAGGGACCACAACACTTGACTTTACTAGAGGGAAGAGGCAAGGCACAGAGGGACTGATAAGTCGACGCCGCGGGGCATATTGCTCAGAGTCATCTATACAACGCTCAAAAAGAGAATAATGTAAGAATCCCAAATCAGCGCATAAACAAAAATGTTCATTATACACTGCCAGTGAGAGTGTAAAGCTGCACTTTCTGGAGGCAATTTAACACTCTCTATCGAGAGCCTTACAAGTTAGCTTTGTAAGTGATTCCATTTCTAAGATCAAGACTCAATAAATAAAATTATGGTACATCCATCCATATCATGGAATCAGTCCTGTGCAGCCTTTTAAAATTACAGCATTTAAAAAAATGATGCTATTGAAGATTACTTAATAACATCAGGAAAATTGCATAAGTGTAAAAAGCTAATTCCAAAATAATTTGTCAGTATGATACTGGGTTTTCTTGTTGGTGATGGTGTTATTAATGTTGAAGTAAATCTGCTTAACTTTTATAGGTATACATTACACTAAGACAAAAAATTAAACCTAAAAAATTAATAACCGTGACTTACCTTTAATGATAAAACCATGGTGCTTTTTGTTTTCTTTTTAATCTGAATTTTCTAAAATGAATAAATGTTATCTTCTGAGATATGTGGGAAAGATTATGTTAAATAATAATAACTGTAATTACGGAAAGTTTGGTTCTCCTGAATAAACTAGTATATTTTCTCCTTACATATAATAAGAGCAATGTTACGTTTTTTTTCTTTACTTTGGCTGTCAGAAAACATGAAGCCAGATTTGTCAGTCACCTTTAGGAGCTGCAGAGCAAACACCACATATCGGGGTGTGCATCTGACTGTCCTCCCTCATAACCTTCTACCCTGACCTGAATTTTCTCTGACCCTTTTTCTACTGCACTGTAGATATTATTCTAGCTAGCCTCAAAATCTTTTTTGTGGAGAGGGATGGAGGCAAAGAGGAAAAAGAAGGAAAGGGGGAAAGGAGAAAAAGGATGAGGTGGCAGTTGTACAAGCAGAACACTGTTCTACCTCTGTAATTTTCAGATTATTTACTAAAGTTTAAGTTCCACCAGAATGGGTACTTAATAAATATTTGTAGAATAAATAAATGAAGATAACAACTCCCCAATTTGAGAAATGCATCTCTTTTGGGGGTTCTTCCTACTCTAAACAGTCGATATCTTACTGAATTTTTGGTATCTTAGTATGTGGTTATTAGAGGAGTAGTCACCAGTGCTTTTGCACATTTGAAATGTCAGAGAAACCCATAAACACATCCCTTAACAAGACAATTGTTTGACTTGTATTCTATAGATAATGCTTAGTACTCACAGGATTTGAAACTCAGCAAATCTGCGCAGGTCTGTGGTTCACAAATTGTAAATCAATGTGCTACAGTACAGTAGAAGAATGTTTATCATGAACAGAATTTAGATAAGATACTTTTTTTTTTAATGACTGGTACAAGTTTGTGTTTTGTTTTGTTTTTTAATCTGCACCATCATTTAAAATAAGAGATGTTACATGAAAAGCAAATTTTCAACTTTTCCTAAAAATCACAAGAACTGGCACAACCTGGTCTGTATTTCAACATGGCAGTTATCAACAGAAGCTGTCACCTCTTTAGATGGGGTTGTGGTCTCCAGGTTGCCAGAGGCCCTCATCGCTCATTTATAGTGGCCGTCGGGAGACAACTGTGTTTGTAACTCTTCACACCACAGCACTAGTCTTAATATAAGTTCCCCCAAAATGCAATTACTGGTTATTTGTAATTCTTTCAAAGAGTGCCAACGGCCTCCCACCAGAGTCATCCATGATACTGTAACTCAGGACTGCACACCCAAGAAAACGACCAAGGTATGTCAGGGGTAAGCCACCCACCAAAGCCTCTTCTGCCTTTGTGCTGCCGTTGCTGCTCTCTGACTTCCCAATAACTGAGTGGCTAGTACACAGCAGCTGCTGATAAATGCTGGATGGATGAATGGAGGATGGATAGATGACAAATGTAATCTATACTAAAATTAGTCTTAATTTCTTCCAACTACTGGCACATAAAGAATTCTGCCTCAAAGGGAATCTGCAATATGATTATTTAGAGCTATTTTTTATTGTTGCCATTGTTATTCTTATAATAGCTGCTCACATTTGTTCAAAACTTCCCTGAACTACCATTTTGGGGGAAGGGGGTTCCCAAAGTGAAGAAATGCCACTGCTGGTATATAAAATAATCTTAGGTGATACTTTGGACTAGGTATTGAATCACATACTGAGAAAACTACTCCTTTCCCAAGTTTCTTTAAATATATCTAAGTATATCGAAGAGCAAGTCTCATTTTGGTGCTAACACATCCTTAAGTGCTTTTATGACACTGGCCAATTTAATTTCCCTTGTAAACAGAGGGAGCATATGGCTCAGGCCTGAAGCCTTTATCAGACAACAGAATCTAGACAGGATTTAACCAAAATTGTTTTTAAAGGCAAGTGATACTGTTTCTCCCGTTCTAGTAGTGATAGAAAGATTCCCTTTTAAAGAAAATTAACATTTAAAGAGCATTATACAATTTTATGTCGTATGTATTTTATCACAGTAAAAAATAAACAAAAAAGATATTAAGTAAATAACAGTAGAGGGTGGAGTGCAACCATGACAAAGCACCAAGATGATATTCAAAATATTGACATTTGGGAAATAAAAGGCTATATGGTTTGATGTTACCAGTATGGCGCAAAGATGGAAAGTGTTCAGATTTACTTTAATTTCTATTTTACATTAAATCAAATGTAAAAAAAATATATATATATATAATAATAATAAACTGTGCATTTTTATGGTGATAGAAAAATCTAAGATTTGTAACCTTGACAGTTCGTAAGAGTTAAATTAGCTTATGACTATACTTGACCATATGATTATATATATATAATTGACTATCTATAACAATATATGGCTATAATTTATTAATCTATGCCAATACCATAGAAATAGATATCTCCCTATCACATAAAAAGTCTTCCCACAAAGTTCAAAATTTATAAGCTGCAAATGATGACATAAAATAAAAATATTTTGTGATGAGAGCACTTCTACATTTAAGATCATAAGTTGGGGCTAATAGTAAGTAAACCAGTAAGAAGACCAAATGTCACCAATACTCCCCACTGTCAAACAGCAGCTGTGACAAATGCTGCAAAGGAGAGATGCATGATTCTGTAACCGTTATAACAGGCGTAATTTGACCTAGGCAGGGCTTCCTTGAGATGAGAGGGCTGGGAGCAGCAAAACAGCAAGGCAGGAGGAACATGACCAAAGCCAAGGAGTCTGAGTCTAGGCTGGAGAGTATAAGTGCTCAATGGCCCAGGTATGCAGTTTACCTTTATGCCAAGAACAATGGAAAGACAGCAGAAGAGTTTGTAAAGTGGAGTTACCTACCTGAGCAGATCTGCATTCTGAAAGGTTTGCTCTGGCTGTAACGTGGCAAGCCTCCCAAGAGGCATCAGGAAACAGAATCAAAGTTTAAATAGGTTACAAACTAACAAAATAATTTAGGAACTGCATCTAGACCAAAACATACCAAAATATCATAATTTCTTTGTCAGATCTGTGTGGCCTACTTGCATCAAGAGTTTTAAAGGAGAGAGGACTGGAGCTCCAGGGAGAGGCTCTCAGGGTGGGGTGGCTGAGTACCAACAACTGCTGGGTTCTGGTCACTTCCCTGCTTCCCAGTCTTTTGTATGTTTTACCTGAGAGGTTTCTAATAAGGTATGTTTTACCTGAGAGGTTTCTAATAAGGGTCAGTTGAAGAAATAGTTTTGTTAACTGAAACCAAATCTGAAAACTGATGTTAACACCCGTGGCCTCTAAGACCCAGGTAAAAGACTAGACTAGAAGCAGTCTGTGGGAGAGCAGTACCTCGGATGACTACACCCTGCGGTTCCTGTTTGGTCTAAACTTCTCATTGTGATCTTCTTCATAAGAGACGGTACTCAGAAATAGTCCCCTATTTGCTTCTAATCCTCCTCAAAAAGGTTCAAACCCTGGGTCACCCCGGCACACCAACCAGAATGCTACAGAGAAAGGAGGAAAGGAGGGAAGGGAAAAGGAAAGGGAAGGGAAGAGAGAAAGAATACACAGTACCAGGTGGCAAGGCTCTGGAGCACAGCTGGTGAGGGTGCAGACTGGCACGTTCACTTTGTAAAGCTGGCAATACCCACCAAAGCTCAGCAATGGCGCTCCCAGGAATGACATGCAACAGAAATGGTATGCAAAGGTTCATTTGCCAAAAGACATGTATACAAAGGCTCACAGAAGCACTATTCCTAAAAGCCACCACCTGCAAACATCCCACATGCTCATCAACAGAATGGATTATCTACTGTGAGGTATATTCCTATGGCGAATACTGTACAGCAATGAGAGTGAGTCAATTACAGCTACACATGAAAACACGGATGAATCTCACATAGGTAACATCAGGAGAAGACGGACCAAAAGACTACACAGAGGGTTTCTGTTTATATATAATACTCAAAAACAGATAAAACAACTGACTAGTCATGTGCAGAAATAATCTCAATTTCTACCTTAATACTAAAGCCCAAAACTAATTACAGACTTATATATGAAGAGCTGAAAACTTCTAGAAGTGAGTGTAGCAAAAACCTTAGTGACCTTGGGCTTGGCAAAGATTTCTTAGATACAACACATAAACCATAAACTACACAAGAAAAAAAATCAATAAACTGAATTTTATAATGATCTGTGATCTATGCACTTTCCCATATACATCTACAATTTAAATACTACAAAGTATTAAATAAAAGCAGAAGAAAGCATAAAGACTGAATAGATGGAAGACAACCCAGTCAGCCACCATCAACTCATCTCACCACTCAAGAAAAACTGCATCTCAAATACTTCTATCCTGCAAATACAGAAACAAAGCCAAGAGTGGCAGAGTGAGGGGTGGAAAAGGAAAATAGTTATCATTAGCTGCCCGTCCTACCCTCTGAGTTGGAATGGGAAGGGGACAGGTCCAGTGAAGAGAGCATCTGTTATAAAATGTGGCTCTCCTCCCACGACTACTCTTAACTCACCACAGAGACATGGAGGAAAATATACTCAACATAAGAGCAAATAAAAGACACCTTGATCCTGGATCATTTTCCACTGAACATCCTTTACTTTCTTCTCTCTTCATCTGGTCCCATCCTTATTTATTTATTCTCTCCCTTCCATTCTCCTGATTCTTCCAGACTTCTCTTTTTGCTTTCTGCAACCATGCATTACTATCATATGTCCTTTTCTCTTCACTGAAGAGGCTCCAAATTAAGAAAAGGATTTAAAATATATGCACAAAAATAGCACAGGTTCTTTATGTTATTTCAAATGCCCTTATACTCCATCACGTCTCACCAATTCTGTTTATATAGCATTGGTAGAATATAAGCCACAGCATAATCATTTTTACGATACTTTCTCCCTCTCCCTCTTTCTCTTCTTTAAATGGTAGCTAGCAATTTGTCAAGTCAACTATGTGCCAGCTATTTGGGATGCTAAAGCTATAGAATACTACTTCATATCTATTCCAGTATAAGGACCCCTTTTAACACCAAAAATGTCAAAAACACATACACAACAAGAGATGACCCTTTTAGTATCCGTTCCCTGAGAAAACGCAATCCTACAAAGGCACCGATATTTCATTAACTTGTGACTAATTGTGAACCTTATTAATCACAACATCCATTCACATTTTACAACAGCAGATGTGAGCAATGCTTAGTGTGAATGCAGTTTCTCAGCTTCTCAAGCCCCTTATCTCAGGACCGCCTCAACTCTCCCTGGACTCAGCCTAGATGGACTGGGAAGCATAGCTCTCAGCACTCTGGGCTCAACTCTTCTGTATTAAGTATTGCCTGATTTTGTTCATGAGTTCACTGAAGAAGTAGCAATAGAGTTTGAAAAAATCTGAGGCAGAGTGAAGTGTTTTCTGTTCACTCAGGACCTTTCTGGGAATGATTTAATCAGAGTCTCCCTACAGCACACCCCGCTTTCTCCTCTCTTAGAACTAGTATCTGAAAACGTTTAATAAATGATTACTACCTTTTTTCCAGCTATTACCATTATTACTATATGCCTCTTCCCCACCTACTCTAACCCCATAAATTTCCACATCCCTGGAGTGTTCTAGCTAGGAGAAGGCAAGAAGAAACAAAAATGTGAAAAACCTAATTTTTGCATCAAATAAATTTTTACGGCTTTTTTTTACATCAAGTAGCGGCAGATGAAGAACTAAAATTATGCTCAACCCTTGTCTCTACCATGGTTAAGCTGAATATAATCCATCTATCCAACAGCAGCTCAATTAAAAGGAAAATATTCACTGTAGGGTTTATTCCTAAAACCTGCAGAAGGGCACTCTCTTGCAACAGATATGTCTTCCTCTTAACTGGCAATAACATACAAATCAGGCTCATTTGTTTTTTTATTCATTCAATAATGTTCTCTGTCCTTAATTTTTAAAATGAGTAAGCTGACATTCTTCTCTCTCTCCAAAATATAAAACCAAAAAAATAAATTACAACTTCTGTCACCCCACTGTTTTTTGTCCCATGAGTCAGCCATTCTGAAAAGAAATGCTCTACACCTCCCCTGCTAAATGATATTCAATGGACACCCCTCCATTCTGTTAAAGGTAAAAAATAAAAAAAATTTTTAAAAATAACAATATTTTAAATTTCAAGGTGGTATTGTGATCTGTTAAGATAACATATTTTCAGGGCTTCCCCGGTGGTGCAGTGGTTGGGAGTCTGCCTGCCGATGCAGGGGACGTGGGTTCATGCCCCGGTCCGGGAAGATCCCACATGCCGCAGAGCGGCTGGGCCCATGAGCCATGGCTGCTGAGCCTGCGCGTCCGGAGCCTGTGTTCCGCAACGCGAGAGGCTGCTGCACGGAGAGGCCCCCCTACCCCCAAAAAAAAAAAAAAAAAAAAAAAAAGGATAACATTTTTCTAATTCAGGTCACAAAAAAACTTCAAAACTCCATTATAATATAACTTAAATCCTATTTGTATGTATTCTCAATGAATGATCCTTAAGAGTCTACAGAAATAAAGTTTATTTTTTGTTTTGCTTCTCCCATTTTACAATATTGTCTGAAAAAAAAAATAATTCAACCACTACCAGCTGTCACAGGTCTAGCAATTCTCATTAAGCGGGTGAAAAATATGAGATGGAAAGACTCTTATGAACATCACATCACTGTTTATACGTCTATCACATTTTGTACTTAAAAACATCGTTCCTCCACTCGTTCTCTGAGATATCATATCGAACGATCAGGCTAGGGGAATTCCCTGGTGGTGCAGTTGTTAAGAATTCGCCTGCCAATGCAGGGGACACAGGTTCGAGCCCTGGTCCGGGAAGATCCCACATGCCGCGAAGCAGCTGAGCCCGTGCGCCACAACTGCTGAGCCTGCAGTCTACAGCCTGCGAGCCACAACTACTGAAGCCGGCGCGCCTGGAGCCCGTGCTCTGCAACAAGAGAAGCCACCGCAATGAGAAGCCCGCGCACAGCAATGAAGACCCGACACAGCCATACATACATAAAAATGTAAGATCATGCCATACTGCAGTGAACAAAAATCAATCGTGACAAATGATAACTTGGTTTCTCACAAGTAGCTTCTCCCCTCTTTGAAGAAAAACAGGGTCTCTTCATCCTTTTTACCAAAAAATACACGGAAATACTGACTATAGGTAAATGCCAAATATCTTTAAGACTCATGCCATGCTTCAAATGACTATTTAAAATAAAACAAAGAATTTTAAAATTTAGGTGATTAGAGAACAAGGAATTGCAGAATGTGGTGGTAATGCTACATGATACTATAAACTATTAAATTGCTGGGGCAAATATAGTCTTCCTAAGCCATGATTTTTTTTTTAAACTTCAGATTCTTGTTTTTCAAGTTCTTCCAAATAAAATAAAAAGACAAATGATGACCATGATTGTATAATTTATTTAAAGGAGGGGGAGAAAAGAGTAATTTCTATTTTTAATATTTCTACATTAATAAAACAACTTCTATGTTGGCAAAGTGTTGGCTTAGCCATAAACTACATTTATACACATTAAGTCAGCATATCACAATTGCCAAATATATGTGTAAGCACCCCCCAAAAGAGTAACAAACAAAGCAAGCACGCTCTGGTAAAATGTGTACAGAGTTGTCATAAGCACAGTGGCAGATTTCTAAACTTTAAAATCATGTCTGCATTCATCCTCCCTTTTCATCAAATTTAACCACAGGAGCTTAGGTGAAACAATAATAATAATTTTTAAATAAATATATGTAATCACCAATTATTTTAGGATCTTTCCTTATAAGAGTGTATTTTAACTACAAAAACCTCACCCATTCCTAACTTGTTTCTCAATAATATTCACCCATTCTGTTTAACCTTCAATTTCTCAATAGAGAACACATGCTACTCAAAAAGCCAACGTAATTACTGTTGTCATGCCATTAAGAATGCTGTTCCTAGTAACAAAACTCTAATATTACAGTTGGTACCCGGTACGTTCACTATTTACACCACCATCCTCTCCCCTTCCCATCACCACCATTTTACTGGCAGAATATTCACAAGGCTGAAGGTTGTTTTTCATCTCAGCAAAAAGAATGCTTAAAATGGGATGGCTAGCCACAAACCAGAAGTTAGAAGCTACATAAAAATAAACACAAATGTGTCTAAATGTTTCTATGTTCAACCTCTAAAGAAAGCAGTAACATCCTTCCTTATTCATAATTCCCTAAATTAAAGCCAGGAGCCTTTCACCCAATTATACTAATAAATTAATTTAATGTCATCATTTTGCCATCACATCATCTTCTCCATACACTACTGTACTATAATTAAATTCATTTTACCATGCTGGGTTCTTCACCTCCTATTTTCTTTCCAGGGTTTCTCCTATATCATTCTTTAACTACCAAAGTATTTCTCCATATTATTTTCCTAAATATTAAATCTATGAACAAAAAGACAACCCTGAAGACTAACCAGGGAAAAGATAAATCAACACACCTTAATACAAAATACCAACATTACGTATAAACTATTAGGCAACCCACAGAAAGGTAAGCATCAACTGTATGCCCAAGAACCTCAATTTAAAATATTATGTAGTAGAAACAATTTTGGTAAACAGAAGTGAACACACATTTACATATCAAAATAGGCAACTACAGACCCATTTCTGACTTGACAGAAACATATCTGAATTCTATTTATTAAGTAAAATAGGCATTTTCTGAAAATATCTCCTTACAGGTATAATCATTCAATTGACAGATAAAATAATTGCTTTAAAAATACTTCTGAGTCATTTTGTCCTTACCTGCAGGCATGAACCATTACTGCATGCAGTGACTGTTCCATTTCCTAGCACAGACTTGAAGAAGCATCATATCTCTCTTTCAGAATGTGACTAATATGTGGGTTTGCAATTCCTAAGCTATTTACAAATGGCACTCCCTTTCCACAAAAGAAAATAATACAACCAAAAGCTAAGTATTTTTAACCTAGATCTTACAAACAATATTGGTAATTTTGTGTAGCAACAACCTCAAAATACAGAAAGCAAACCTAGTACTAGTATTTCCTTAAAGAATGCAAGATTTCTGTTTATTTTTTAGCTAAGTATACTATTTTTTAAAGCCTTCAACAGCTGTCACACACGAACCACCAGTCTGCTGTGTTATGGTGTGCATGCTGCAGCTGATTAGGCTTCACTATTTTTTTTTAAAATCAATTACCCTTTGTAAAAACAGAACAGCTTACCGAAATACACGCCTTCAAAACAGCACAATGACCAGCATGCAATACGATACGTTATATAGCAAACTTGACAAGAAAAAAATACACCCTGATTTGTTTCTTAGCAATGCTACACCATTAATTGTTCATGCAAGAGATGTAGCTGTACCTTTCTGAAGAGGACGACTTCTCAGAGTTAACTGACATCAGCAGCTCAATCTTCTGCTTGATTTCTGGAAAAATCAGAAAATATTCACAACCAAGATTGCCTGCCCTTGCTTTCAAGCCTTATATCAAGAGATTTTTCTTCCCTAATCCCTTTTGTTCAAAATGAGGCCACAAGATTCGCAGTACTTCTGTTAGGACTGGGATTCAATGGTGCTCTAAAGGGAAAAAGCTCCAGAGGCATCAGGCCTTGCTAAACTATGCACATGACTGTTTATGAAAGCAGGAAGTACCATTTCTTTCAAGCAGAGGGGTGTTTTCTTTTTTTAAGGTAGAACTAGCATGGCTCTACAGGAAGATTTTTAAATGCAGCAAATTAAAATACAAACCAAAAATGCTAACAACTAGATTGAACATACCAGATAATGTGAGAAGTCTGGGTAATAAAGTTACAGACTGTAATAAACAGATAGGCAACCCTTGGCTACTTCCATTTCACCAGCCCTGAAAAATATGGCTCAGTGAATCATTTTCATCACTTAAGAATGAAATATTAAACCAGAATCCCAATTTTTAGACCAAAAATATTTTAATCTGCTATAACTTATTGATTGTCTTTAAAGATACATTTATATCTACTCCCTAACTCCTTTAGAAAAATACTTCTGTTTTACACCTTAATTTTCCCCTCCTCCTTCGCAGTACAGCACAAGTGAACAGCAACACCCAGTTACCAAGCAGATAATATACTTGTCCTTTTAGGAGAGGACTGACAACGCTATCTACAACAGAAATGTAAGCACCAATTCAATTTAATTATAAGATCACTGTCGATACTGATTCGGAAAGAAAAGATTATAGACAAAAAGGGAAGGTGAGGTAAAAATAAAAGAGGAAAAAGAGAAGGAAAAAAAACCTAACACATGTCCTTTAAAATATTAACCATTAATATAAAGCACATAATTTTACATGAATAAAACTGATGTGGTCCTATTATCTAGACTATTTCACATATAAAGCTGTTTTCCTATTTGTAAATGTGTTTTCCTATTCAAAATCTTAAAAATTCACATACCAAAAATAAAACACAATCCCACTAAATCTATAAGCAGTCTCAGGATTTCAAAGTAGACCTCAATAGTTTGGGGTTTTTTTTTTAAAGGGTAAAACAAATTTTAATTTTTAAGAATCTTGATTCTAGAAATCCAAGGAATATGAAATGTAAAGGAAAAAGGAAAATAATTAGTTGCATAAAATACAATGGGCCTGTACAGAAATATCCTCTCAGTGTTTTTAAAATAAGAGTTTTTCCAAATTTTTTAAGCTAACAACTTCATCCAATGGGCATTATAAAGCTGGCATGAATATCTAATGAGAGCATAGACTACCACAGGCTACAGCCAAACTACCACTGGGGAGAGCACATAGCACAGTGGTGAAATTGAGATGATGATAATGAAACTTACCTTGAGGAGTCTTACGTGGATTACAGAGCCTGGCACCTGGTGCCGTAGTGAATGCTCAGTAACGCCCCGTTTAAAAAGAGCATGGCATTTAAGAACTCAGGCTTCAGGATCCACCGCCAAGCAGCCTAGGATTTGAAAGCAGGCTTCTCCATCATTTTTAACAGCCATATGACCTTGGGGAAATAAACTCTCTAAGCCTCTATCTCCTCTCCTATAAAATGGGGATAATAATTCTACACGAAGGGCTGTTGTAAGGATTTAATGACATAACCCATGAAAGGCACGTAGTGTTGTACTTGGCACGTAGTAATAAGCCCTCACTGCCTAGCAAAGGATGGGATCCTAAATAAATATTTGTTGAACGACCTAATGAGGTATACTAGGTCTGTCCCATTTTAAAGAGTTTTTCTATAGTTTTAATCCACCTTCTCCTTCTTACTACCAACCTTAACATTCACCTTTTTATCACCGTAGTATTGATAGTATTATATGTGGAAATTAAACTTTAACCTGTGTCTCAGCCTTCCTTTCTAGAGGAATTATTCTCGGTTTATCAACTGGCCACTTCAGGAATGAGGTGACACTTGAATTCTTCTTCACTGTGGCAGTTTTTCATTCCAAAAAGACAGAAAGTTCACACTTCAGGGTATCTCTATAATATCTGTGCACTTAAGCTGAAAGTCCCCAAGACTAAACTGCATAGCTCTAATGAAGTATATGCCCATCTTACATATATTAGAAAGAAAAGTTAAAGCTCTAAACCATTTTCTGGCTGATGACTTTGGAAGCTACAAACCAAAAAGTTTTCAAATAATTCATGGAAAGGTTTCCAACATGATTTTCACATTTTTTTCCAAACCTTCAGATCTGTTTATAGGAAAGACTGAAAGGTTCAGGAATGTTCACAAATACCACATTAACATTGTATCCACTGAGGGCCATGCATTCCCCCTCTACACTCCTATCTAATCCTTATCAATACCAGCCACGGGTCTGATTACTCCCCATGTTCATTCTACCACAATAAACGCCACAGTCCTGGGGGGCTTTGATGTTCATGTCAATATGATTTCAAACACCCTTGGTTAAGGGCCTTGGGCTCCTCAATAGTGTCCTGAACCTCTGATCGCCTGAGCCATCTACTACCATGACCACATGCTCTCCTACACACACTGCAAATACGTCCCCCAAATTAGTTATTTTTCTATATCTACACTGGATATTTCACAGTATCCAGGACCCTATACTTTATTTTTCTGCAATTAATCCCACCAGTCTTTTCCTTTACGAATTACGGTTTTCCTGTTAAACTCACATTTCCTTATTTCACAAATAAATAAGCAAGTAGTACCTATATCTCTAATACTTCATTTTCTACTCAATAACATGAGTTTGAAGACTCCTGGAACACTTAGGGTCCACAGTTCAACCAATCCCTAAGAACCCTGACAAGGAATAGCAGTGAACAATAACTACCACCAAAACATAGTCCAGTAAAGGAGGTGCTTCAAAGATTCAGACCCTAGAACAGAAACTGGGCAGTCCTGAATCCACCTAGAATCCTAAGAGCAATAGCAAAAAAAGCGTAACACAGGGCTCCCATGGAGAGGATCCGCTACCGTGTCCTTTAAGATCACTAAACACCGAGCAGGAGCTCACAAAGGACGCTTATTTTTATGACATGGAAATTAAATAAGACATCATAATTGGGCAAACAGTTCTACCTAAACTCGTAGACCTACATCCTTTTAACATCGGTGTTATTCTAACAGATTTACTAAATTTCCTCTCACTTGGCAAATTTGGAGCCATTTCAGGCTACAAGAAACAGGTATGTGCTCAGGCTACTTCAGGTGACAGGATAATACAGCAAGAATACATCTAGAAGTTAAGAGGAGGAAAAAAAATGCCTCAGTAGGCCTCAGAACCAGAATCCTGTTCAGAAGACGGGGCAGCTCTTGAAACCCAGTTACAATACCAAGTGCTCCGAGGGACTGTTCTCCACCTTAACCTTTCCCCATCCTGGCGGTCAAAACCTCTGACCCTAATTCCATTTCTCCCTTCGCTACCAACTAGTAACTACTTCTCTTCACACGTTCACAGATTCTACTGCCTTGGAATGCATACTTATGGCCTTCTCTCACCTTAAGCGAGTATCTTTAAGGGGCTCCTGTTTAAGCTCGCAAGAGGGCCTGCAGACACTTTTCCTGCTCAGCTGTCAATCCATGATATTACTATCTGGGACCAAGTATTGAGGTCCTGACTCAAAATTCAAGAGACTGACACAAAAGAGACTCTTCATAAAGGGAAAGGAGTAAAGCAAGCTCTCTGAGACATCTAGGAAGATCAGTGATTAACTGCTCCCAACATCCTGAAGATCAGTCTAGCCTAAAAAGGAGTCCCTGTTATCCCAGCATTCATTATTCAAGTTTTCTTTGTGATGAGAATGCACAGAAAAGCAAAAATTGTGCAAAAAAAATGACCATTGATAAACTGACCATTCAAACAACTGTCCCTGATTTTCACCAGCCTCCACCCCCATCCATCAAATACCTTCTCTGCTCCGTCTCTCACTGATGGTCATACAGCCCAACAATTCAAACAAAATGCAAGTCCAGAGCAAAGTGAACACTGAAAATCTGCAACAAAGGATGGAACTTTAGACAAAGTTGACGGACAATACTAAAGAAATGTTAGAATCCCAGGCAAACCCACTGACAAATGACAATATAGAAAGAAGTTAAGAAAGTTAGTAATTGTTAAGAGTAATCAACAAGGACAATAATATGCTAAGTGTCTCAGGAATGATAAGTATTTGATTATGAGAGACTAATGGGGGAAAATAATAATACTCTTAAACAGTCTGCAAAAATATCCAACATTACAATACCATTACTACTTAAAAGATATCCAGTCATATTATTACAGTCACCCCCGGTATTCATGGGGGGGTGGGGGGGGCTGACTGGTTCCAGGACTCCCACCCGACCCCCTACCCCCTGCTGATAACAAAATCCACGAATGCTCAAGTCCCTTATATAAATGAGGTAGTACAGGAAGCCCTCAGTATCCACAGATTTAGAATCCACAGGGATCAACTGTATATAAAACAATACGAATATGTATGTCAGAAACAATCAGCACTTGATACATTCTTCCTTCTAAAACTCAGTAAACTCAGAACATATTTTTCAACTATAGCTTGAACTTTTGTTAAATAAAATAAGCTTACTTCTAAAATCTGATTTTATTTTTCAAAATAAAGTCTCAATTTCACCCTCCTTCCTTAAAAGCAGTCTTTTTCTGGTATCAAATTTCCTCCTGCTATAATTCCAAAACAGTATTACTTTATGTTCCTGAATATAGCACAATGCCAACCAACAACAATATGTACGCTCCAAACTCTACAATGGGGCGGGCTGGGGTGGGGGGGAATTGGTGGGGGATTGGAGGAGGAAGAGAAGAAGGTGGTCTCAGGCTGGTTAGGTTTCCGGCTTACAACTTTCAAGGTAGCTAATGCTGCCATTTACAAGAAACTTCACTTCCTAAAGAAAATGTCTTCCTCCGTCAGTTTTAAAATTATTATTCTGGGGCTTCCCTGGTGGCGCAGTGGTTGAGAATCTGCCTGCCAATGCAGGGGACACGGGTTCGAGCCCTGGTCTGGGAAGATCCCACATGCCGCGGAGCAACTGGGCCCGTGAGCCACAACTACTGAGCCTGCGCGTCTGGAGCCTGTGCTCTGCAACAAGAGAGGCCGCGACAGTGAGAGTCCCGCGCACCGCGATGAAGAGTGGCCCCCACTTGCCACAACCAGAGAAAGCCCTCGCACAGAAACGAAGACCCAACACAGCCAAAAATAAATAAATAAATAAATTTATAAAAAAAAAAAAAATTATTATTCTGAGTGCAACTTATAACCCCAAAGAAACGCTAGTTTAAAAGGAAAGACTTGTTATTGATTTCCAAATCCTAGTAAGCAAAGTGGGTCAATCCCCTAAAATTGGGATTCCCCTTCTCACCCCCCGGCCTGGAAGCCACCAAGCAAGAAGGCAGACAAAAGAGACCAATGCTAGGGTTGTGTCTGCACCAGGCCAAGACCCCAGATCATCCATCCTAACACTGTATGGAGCACTATAAAACTTTAAGTTCATGACACAGTACTTGTTACCGATGCTTGGTTATTTTTATGTTGAGGAATTTCAGAAACAAATACAAAACTGCATTAAAGTGTGAAAAAATGAATGTTTAAATAAATTCCTATTTCTATTAGCCTCACCATCAATGCCTTCTATTAGCAATGAAATGTAATGAAATTGATCCCTGAAAACTGTCTACAGGTTTCTCACCACAGCAGAGTATCATTAATAGTTAATCTAGCCACTAAACAGAACAAAGGCACTCTTAACCCTCGCTCTGTTGCAGAGACAGAAGAAGTAACACAAGTTCTTAGATAACTGAGCTGTTACACTCTGGGTGAGATCCAATGCTCTATTCACCATGAAGTCAAGTTTTAAAACGTTCTCTATTTTATATTTACAAAATGATTATCACTTGTATATTTTATTGGTATAATATATGAATTTTAGAAATTATATCAGAGAATAGTAATCAGAAAACGGAATTATTTTTATAATGCTAACCTAAAGATAGTTTTTCGTACTAGATATTAATATACAACTGAAACTACTCGGTTCTCAAAATTATGACTTACAATGTCTTAAATTAAGACCGTTTAATTTCATTTACACTTTTGGCACATAAAGAACTCTGGGTTCACCAAAGAAGTCAAGGCCCACTCAACCATCTTAAAAAGAAAATTCACTATCTTAAGAGGTGACAAAATTATTGTGCAAGGTTTATTTATATGTGTAAGAAAACAAGCCATATCAAAATATGTGCGTATAAGGAGGAATTAGTGTCCCCAACTCCTAACCAACATTAACTTTCAAACTTAGGAACTGAAATTTATGTGATATAGTCTAATTTTTCCACCTTTCTATACTCCTTCAGTAAGAACAGGTACTGAGCTAGGTGTTACCTGAGCAGGAGGAAGAAAAAATATGTCACAAAAATAAGTAAGGCAAAATTCCTTCCCTAAGAGAGTTCACAGTCTAATATTTAACATTTAGCTTGAACAAAATAGCTTATTTAAGCCCCTTCTATGAATTAACTCATTTAATCCTCACAACAACTGGAAAAGGTACGTACTCGATATTTCCATTTTACATGCATAGAAACTGAAGTTTTGAAAGTTTAAGAAATTTTCTCAAGATTCCAGGGGTAAACAACTCCACTTAGAATAGCATCAAAAGCAATAAAATATTTAGGAATAAATTCAAGGTGAGAGACCTGTACAATGAAAACTACAAAACACTGCTGAAAAATGTTAAAGACCCAAATAACTGGAAAGACATCCTGTGTTCATGGACTGGAAGATTTACTATTGTTAAGATGGCAATATTCCTCAAATTGAGCTACAGAGACATACAATCTCTATCAAAATTCCAACTGCCTTTTTTTTGCAGAAATCGACAAGCTGACCCTAAAATTCATATGGAAATGTCAAGGGACCCTGAATAGGCAAAACAATCCTTAAAAAAGTAGAACAAAGTTGCAAGGCTCACACATAAATTTCAAAACTTACTACAATGCTACAGTAATCAAAACAGTGGGGAACTGGCATTAATATAGACATATATATCAATGCAATAGAATTAGAGTGCAGAAATAAACCCTCACATTACAGTCAACCGATTTTTGACAAGAGTGCCAAGGCCATTCAATGGGGAAAGACAGTCTCTTCAAAAGATGGTGCTCAAAACTGTATGTCCACATGCAAAATAATAAAGCTGGACTCCTGTCTCACGCCACATACAAAATATTAATTCAAACTGGATCAAAGACCTAAATATAAAGGCTGAAAGTATAAAACTTTTAAAAGGAAATATAGGTGTAAACCTTGCTTTTCGATTAGGTTAAAGTTTCTTAAATATGACACCAAAAGCACAAAAAACAGAAGAATAAATAGATGCATTGAACGTAAGAATTAAAAACTTTTGTGCTGGCTTCAGCAGCACATATACTAAAATTGGAATGATACAGAGAAGATTAGCATGGCCCCTGCGCAAGGATGACACGCAAATTCATGAAGCATTCCATATATTTTCACAGCAAAGGAAACCATAAACAAGACGAAGAGACAACCCTCAGAATGGGAGAAAAGATTTGCAAATGCAGCAACTCACAAAGGATTAATCTCCAAAATATACAAACAGCTCATGCAACTCAATATCAAAAAACCAAACAACCCAATCCCAAAATGGGCAGAAGACCTAAAGAGACATTTCTCCAAAGAAGATATACAGATTGCCAACAAACACATGAAAGGATGCTCAACATCACTAATCATTAGAGAAATGCAAATTAAAACTACAATGAGGGGGCTTCCCTGGTGGCGCAGTGGTTGAGTCCGCCTGCCGATGCGGGTAACACGGGTTCATGCACCGGTCTGGGAAGATCCTACATGCGGTGCAGCAGCTGGGCCTGTGAGCCATGGCTGCTGAGCGTGCGCATCCAGAGCCTGTGCTCTGCAACGGGAGAGGCCACAACAGTGAGAGGCCCGCGTACCGCAAAAAAAAAAAAAAAAAAAAATCACTAATTACTAGAGAAATGAAAAAAAAAACTACAATGAGGTATCACCTCATGCTGGTCAGAATGGCCATCATCAAAAAATCTACAAACAACAAATGCTGGAGAGGGTGTGGAGAAAAGGGAACCCTCCTGCACTGTTGGTGGGAATGTAAAATTGATACAGCCACTATGGAGAACACTATGGAGGTTCCTTAAAAAAATAAAAATAGAATTACCATATGATCCAGCAATCCCACTACTGGGCATATACCCACAGAACACCATAATTCAAAAAGACACATGCACCCCAAGGTTCACTGCAGCACTATTTACAATAGCCAGGTCATGGAAGCAACCTAAATGCCCATCGACATTTGAATGGATAAAGATGTGGTACATATATACAATGGAATTATTACTCAGCCATAAAAGGGAAAGAAATTCGGTCATTTGTTGAGACGTGGATGGATCTAGAGACTGTCATATAGAGTGAAGTGAATCAGAAAAACAAATATAGTATATTAACGCATATATGTAGAAGCCAGAAAAATGGTACAGATGAACTGGTTTGCAGGGCAGAAACTGAGACACAGATGTACAGAACAAATGTATGGACAGCAAGGGGGGAAAGCAGCGGCGGGGGCGATGAATTGCGCAATTGGGATTGACATGTATACACTAATATGTGTAAAATAGATAACTAATAAGAACCTGCTGTATAAAAAATAAAATAAAATTCAAAAAATTTTTTTAAAAATAAATTTTAAAAAAATGCTGGAGAGGGTGTAGAGAAAAGGGAACCCTCTTGCACTGTTGGTGGGAATGTAAATTGATACAGCCACTATGGAGAACAGTATGGGGGTTCCTTAAAAAACTAAAAATAGAACTACCATACGACCCAGCAATCCCACTACTGGGCATATACCCTGAGAAAAACCATAATTCAAAAACAGTCATATACCACAATGTTCACTGCAGCTCTACTTACAATAGCCAGGATGTGGAAGCAACCTAAGTGCCCATCGATGGATGAATGGATAAAGAAGACGTGGCACATATATACAATGGAATATTACTCAGCCATAAAATGAAACGAAATTGGGTTATTTGCAGTGAGGTGGATGGATCTAGAGTCTGTCATACAGAGTGAACTAAGAAAGAGAAAAACTAATACCGTATGCTAACACATATATATGGAATCTAAAAAAATAGTTCTGATGAATCTAGAGGCAGGACAGGAATAAAGACAGAGACGTAGAGAATGGACTTGAGGACACGGGGAGGGGGAAGGGTAAGCTGGGATGAAGTGAGAGAGTGGAATGGACATATATACACTACCAAATGTAAAACAGATAGCTAGTGGGAAGCAGCTGCATAGCATAGGGAGATCAGCTCGGTGCTTTGTGACCACCTAGAGGGGTGGGATAGGGTGGGTGGGAGGGAGCCAAAGGGGGAGGGGATAGGAGGATATATGTATGCATACAGCTGATTCACTTTGTTATACAGCAGAAACTAACACAACATTGTAAAGCAATTATTCTCCAATAAAGATGTTTAAAAAAAAAGAAAAACATTTCGTAAGACTATAGCTGCCATAGATAGTGATTCCTCCAATGGATCTCGACAAAGTAAATTGTAAACCTCTGGAAAGGACTCACCATTCTAAATGCCATTAAGAACATTCATGATTTTCCAGGGAAGAGGTCAAAATATTAACATTAACAGGAGTTTAGAAGAAATGGACTCCAACCCTTACAAATGACTTTGAGGGGTTCAAGATTTCAATGGAAGAATCAACTGCAGGTGTGGTAGAAACAGCAGGAGAACGAGAGTTAGAAGTGGAGCCTGAAGATGTGACTGAATGGCTGCCATCTCATGAGAAGACTTTCACGGATGAGGAGTTGCTTCTTATGAATGAGGAAAGTGGTTCCTTGAGATGGAATCTACTCCTGGTGAAGATGCTGTATAAGATCGTTGAAATGACAACAAAGGATTTAGAATATGGCATAAACTTAGTTGATACAGCAGCAGCAGGATTTGAAAGGGCTGACTCCAATTTTGAAAAAAGTTCCACTATGGGTAAAATGCATGCTACAGAGAAATCATTCCTAAATGGAAGAGTCAATCATTGTGGCAAACTTCACTGTTGTCTTAGTTTAAGAAATTGCCATAGCCTTCCCAACCTTCAGCAGCCACCACCCTGAACAGTCAGCAGCCATCAACCCTGATGCAGAATCTTCTACTAGAAAAAAGATTGGGGCTTCCCTGGTGGCGCAGTGGTTAAGAATCCGCCTGCCAATGCAGGGGACACGGGTTCAAGCCCTAGTCCAGGAAAATCCCACATGTCGCAGAGCAACTAAGCCCATGTGCCACAACTACTGAGCCTGCACTGTAGAGCCCGTGTGCCACAACTACTAAGCCCACATGCCACAACTACTGAAGTCCACACGCCTAGAGCCCATGCTCCGCAAGAAGAGAAGCCACCGCAATGAGAAGCCCATGCACCACAGCAAAGAGTAGCCCCCACTAGAGGCAACCAATAAAAGCCCGCGTGCAGCAACAAAGACCTAATGCAGCCAAAAATAAATAAATTTATTAAAAAGAAAAAAGATTATGACTTGCTGAAGGCTCAGATGATGGTTGGTATTTTTAGCAATAAAGCATTTTTTAATTAAGGTATACACATTTGTTTAGACATAATGCTGTTGCATACTTAATAGACTACAGTATAGTATAAATATAACTTTTATATGCACTGGAAACCCCCCAAAAAAAGAATTAAAAACTTTTGTGCATCAAAGAATACTATAAGGAAAACAAAAGGACAATCCACAGAATGGGAGTAAATATTTGCAAATCATGTAACTGATAAGGGACTAGCATCCAGAATATATAAACAACTCTTACAACTTGGCAATTAAAAAAAAAAACCCAATTTAAAATTGGGCCAAGGATTTAAATAGACATTTTTTGAAAGAAGAAATACAAATGGCCAATAAGCACATGAAAAGATGCTCACCATTATTTGTCATTAGGGAAATGCAAATAGAAACATCAATGAAATACCACTTTATAGCCACCAGGATGGCTATAATCATAAAAACAAGTGTTAGCAAGGATACGGAGAATCTGGAACCTTCGTGCACGGCTGGTGAGAATGTAAAATGTTAACTTTGCTTTGGAAAACAATCGGGCAGTCCTTCAGAAAGTTAAACCAAGAGTTACCATATGACCCAACAATTCCACTCCTCGTTATAAACCCAAGAGAAAACGTGTTTATACTGTTCACATAAAACCTGTACACAAATGTTCGTAATGACGTTATTCATAATATCCAAGAAGTGGAAACAACCCATATGTCCACTAATTGATGAATGGATAAACAAAATGTGGTATATCCATACATAAAGAAAATGAAGTACTGATACATGCTACCTCATGGATGAATCTTTAAAACATTATAAAGGGGCTTCCCCGGTGGCACAGTGCTTAAGAATCCGCCTGCCAATGCAGGGGACACGCGTTCGAGCCCCGGTCCGGGAAGATCCCACATGTCGCGGAGCAACTAAGCCCATGTGCCACAACTACTGAGCCCTGCGCTCTAGAGCCCGCGAGCCACAACTACTGAAGCCTGTGCGCCTAGAGCCCGTGCTCCTCAACAAGAGAAGCCAACGCAAGGAGAGGCCCGCGCACCTCAACAAAGAGTAGCCCCCGCTCGCCGCAACTAGAGAAAGCCCACGCACAGCAATGAAGACCCAATGCAGCCAAAAAAGAAACGTTCTTCCTCACTTCTGGAGATGGGACGTGGAATGAGGAATGGCAGTCGGGGGGATTTTATCATTACCTGCACTTGGATTTTTTATAGGTATTACCTGAGTAATTAAAAATAATTTTCTTAAATAATGTTAACTGTTACCAAAGGATATCCATTTAAAATAAATCCCTTTTGGTACTTTCCTGGTGGTCCACTGGGTAAGACCCCGCACCCCCAATGCAGGGAGCCGGGTTCAATCCCTGGTTGGGGAAATAGATCCCGCATGCATGCCACAACTAAGAGTCTGCATGCCGCAACTAAGACCCAGCACAGCCAATAATTAATTAATTAATTAATATTTTAAAAATAATTTCAGGTGGATTTCAGATCTAAATTTAAAGGCAAAACAGTAAAACTTTAAAATAATACAAAGGAGAACATTTTTTTAAATAAGTAAAATAAAATAGATCCCTTTTGTAGTTACGTGGCTTTCAAACGGAGAGTCTACAAAAAGACTGCCATTACACCATTATAAATAGCCTCCAAAATGCCAATTTTCACTTTCAAATAAAATTCACAGTTTAATCAAGGTCAAAGCAATGTTCTGTTGGAATTGTGAGAGTGTTATACTGAAGGGGAAAAAACAGAACAGCTGAATTATTCTGACACTTCTATCATAAGAAAGGGAATCTCATGGAGGTTGTACAAAATTGGTCATTTAAAACTAGCTTTAAAAACTAAATTCAGTCTGCTCCTTCTAATTTTATCATGAACAGGCTCTTAAAACAAAATAAAAGTGCTGAAATAAACTGGTGAACTAAAAAAACAACCTATCTAGGGCTTCCCTGGTGGCGCAGTGGTTGCGAGTCCGCCTGCCAATGCAGGGGACACAGGTTCGTGCCCCGGTCCAGGAAGATCCCACATGCCGCGGAGCAGCTGGGCCTGTGAGCCATGGCCACTGAGCCTGCGCGTTCGGAGCCTCCGCACTGGGAGAGGCCACAACAGTGAGAGGCCCGCCTACCGCAAAAAAAAACAAAAAACAAAAAACAAAAAAACAACCGATCTAAAAATATAGGTAATTAATTTAGCAAGCCCCAAATGAGCAAGTCTCAACTAACGGAGAAGGCGTGCTTATGAAAGATACACTACTGCTGTAGAAAAACAGACTCCCATACATGACAGTTTAAGATAAAAACAAAAAATTTTAAGTAGAGCCATCTGAATCATTAGGTGCTTTTGTTAGACCATGCAAAGGAGGAAGGCATGCGCTCAAAGTGCCAGTGCAATTACAAAGCAAGAAGCACTTTCCACAAAAGAAGCACAGCAATACAGAGGTCAGTGTAAAATGGCTCAAGAACAGAGTTAAGAAATTCTACTCCTGCTTTTTTCTTTGAAAAATAACTTCCTCCCAGTCACGTAATTATCCATTTTAATAACAAAATAGTTCCTCAGTTTCCAATGAAATATACCTACCAAAGTTTTGTTTTGTTTTGTTTTTTCTGAAGTATTTTAACTTGTCTATTTACCCACCTTTTTCTAAAGTCTAACTCAGTCTGAAATTTGGACTGAGACTACAAGATGTGGCAGCAGGGGGTATTATTTGGACTGACAGCATTCTATTTCTTGAGTTAAGGTGTGGGTATACAGGTGCCTATTTTACTGTTCCCTAAACTTACATTCATAATTCATGTAATACATGCATGAAAGATATCACAACTTTAAAAAATGTTTTTAACCAGAATAATTAATGAAAGATGTGCCAGGGCAAAAGTGGAACACTGTGCATCTTAAAATTACTGCCTAGTCACCTCTTAGTTCTTTCCGTTGCTCTCATCACATATTCTCTTATTTACTCCCCTGAAATAGAAGTAAACCTCACCTACCAGGGCTTTGAGGAATAAGTGATTTTTTTAAAAAGATTTATTATTATTATTTTTTTTTCTTTTTTTTTTTTGCCGTACTTGGGCCGCTCACTGTTGTGCCCTCTCCCATGGCGGAGCACAGGCTCCGGACGCGCAGGCTCAGCGGCCACGGCTCACAGGCCCAGCTCCTCCACGGCATGTGGGATCTTCCCGGACCAGGGCACAAACCCGTGTCCCCTGCATCGGCAGGGGTACTCTCAACCACTGCACCACCAGGGAAGCCCTATTTATTTATTTTATTTATTTTTGGCTGTGCTGGGTCTTAGATGCGGCATGAGGGCTCTTCACTGTGGTGCTTGGGCTTCTCTCCAATTATGGCATGCGTGTTTTCTCTTCTCCAGTTGTGGCACACAGGCTCCAGGGCATGTGGGCTCTGTAGTTGTGGTGCAGGGGTTCCAGAGCGCGTGGGCTCTGTAGTTTGCGGTACGCCGGCTCTACTTGAGGCACACAAGCTCAGCAGTTGTGGCACTCGGGCTTAGTCGCCCCCCGGCATGTGGGACCTTAGTTCCCTTACCAGGGATCGAACCCACGTTCCCTCCATTGCAAGGTGGATTCTTTACCACTGAACCACCAGGGAAGTCCCAGAATGAGTGATTCTTGACAGCCATGTGTTCACAGTTGAAAGATTCCTTACCTCATTTAAACCATTCTGGACTGAAACATTCACACTGAGGATAATACAAAGTTTCTTGGCTACCTCAAAGCCTTTCATTTTAGGCACTACACCCATAGTCTCAGGGCCTCTGAAAGGTAGCTGAAGGTCTGCTTCTGCACTGAGGGCTCCAGATTAAGACAGTGCTTTTTACTTATTTGTTTTCTGTGTTGTCCCGTACAGTCTGCCATATGTCACTATATACGCACCCTTCTAACTGGCTCATTCTAAACTGCTGAGAAAACTATCGGTAGGTAGTTTCTCACAATGTACATAAAGTTTTCCTTGAACTATCTGTAACAATTGAATGTCTGAATCCTACATCAATGCTCATAAAGAGTGCCGGTCCTGCTCTCTTCCAAGGGTCCCACTGCCACACTACATCTGCTTCTCTCTGAGCATATGCTTGGTACTTTCCCAAGTGGTAGGCTCTATTAACTGTGGCTTGCACGTGGAATATAAAAGTATGCCAGGGCTTCCCTGGTGGCGCAGTGGTTGAGAGTCCGCCTGCCGATGCAGGGGACACGGGTTCGTGCCCCGGTCCGGGAGGATCCCACGTGCCGCGGAGCGGCTGGGCCCGTGAGCCATGGCCGCTGGGCCTGTGCGTCCGGAGCCTGTGCTCCGCAGCGGGAGAGGCCACAACAGTGAGGGGCCCGCGTACTGCAAAAAAATAAAAAATAAAAAAAATAAAAAAATAAAAATAAAAGTATGCCAGGCTCCTCTGTATTACAATGGCAACATTAACCCTTGCTTTTATTATGATGGCAATTTGACAGGGATTACATATGTATCTTCATAAAAACACTATGAGGTAGATACAAACATCAGCTCTATTTTATAGATGAGTAAAGGAGGGTAAAAGCCTAAAATATAAGGTAACATGTTTAAAGTCACCCAGCTATTAAGTGGCTGACACAGAACTTGGCCCTAGGTCTATAAAAGTCTGAAGTCAATGCTATTATTATCTACAGTAATATACTGACACTCCCAAACTGACCTAATCTCTCTAGTTTCAGAAATCCAAATTCCTGAGGTAGGGGTTACACTATTCCAATTCATCTTTTTCTAGCCAGGCTACCCCATCCACAAGATGCTGGACCACCTGCACTGGGGTCACAATGCACACCTAATCCAATCCCTTCAGGGGACGTAGCACACAACAGAGCCACATCCAAAAGGGCTGCCGGGGGGGCACCTCCAGTCTTCACGTGTGCTCCTACTTCCTGACAGCCCAAGAAGTTAGAAGAGTGCATGACTGACATATATCAGGCCCAAACCCCAGAGTTCAAAAAATGGGAATGCAAAGGAAAAATTCCAGTTTGGGTAAGAGTTTTCATCAAGCTCTACAGCACCCACTGCAAATTTCTGTTCCAGTTCAACTCATTATTCAAATTTTTCTACTCAAAATGTTAATTACCTGATGTTTACCAGCACTGTATTTAGGACGGTGCAGATCAAATAAAAAATCCTGTCAAGAGTTCCTTAGGTTTTCTCACCAGAGGTTCTGGTGAAAAAAAAATTCACAGCGAAATATTTCTTCCTCTAAAGGTTCCTATGTTGTGTGAGATCTGAAACAAAGGAAGAGCTATGCCTGGATCTCCATCATTTTTGTAAAACCCTTTTTTTCTACAGCTGATGACTAAAATCTCTAATATTGTGTTTCAGCAAATATTCATCTTTTAAAAAAAGTTTGTGCTGCTTAACAATCTTAAGTAATCCTTCCCTTATCTAGACCTACGCTGCCCAGTGCAGCAGTCACTAGAGACCGTTAGCTACCAAGCACTTGAAATGCGGCAAATCTGAACAGATGCTTAGCACAAAACAGAATGAAAAATATTTCATTAATACTTTTATGCAGATTACATGTTGATATGATACTATTTTGGATATGCTGGGTTAAACATATTATTAAATTATATTATTGGATTCATGGAATACTATTCAGCTATAAAAAAGAATGAAATTTGGACACATGCTACAACATGCATGAACCTTCAAAACATGCTAAATGAAGCAAGCCAGACACATTAGGACAAATACTGTATAATTCCACTTACAGGAAATAGCTAGAATAAGCAAATTAAGAGACACAGAAAATAGAGCAGAGATTACCAGGCGCTGGGAAAGGGAAACGGAGAGTTATGATTCAGGGTCCACGGGGAAAGTGCCTCACTCAAGGTACTAAGAGGGACTGCAAGAGTTACCTCAAATTCTCAGTACAGAGGACATAAACACTGCTAGCAAATCAGTTCAGGGTTTTTTAAAGTGCCTCTAATGAACCCTACTCAATTTAACCCCACAAATAGAAAAGTCTAGTAAACTGGTTTGCTACCATCAAGCTTAAAAGACAAGTCTTATTTTTTCCTACTGAAGAATGAATTTGAAGAGCACGAGAACACTCTGAAACCTCATAGCCACTTCCACAAACCATTCCACAAGTGCTTCCTAACAAACGTCTTCAAAATACTCTGACAAACAGAGCTTTGTGCTGAGAGCACTTCTCTATATAAAAGACACAACTTTACAAAGGTGACACAGTACACGAAGAAGCAAACAAGTTGATGTTCTTCTGATTTACAGTATTCAGTCCTCTAAATTTAACAAGGTTTCCAAATCTCAATTTAAAACCACATTCCCTGGCTTCTAACTTAAGAGATACTAACGTAAGAGATACATTTACTTTTGTCTCATACTTCTCAAGGCAATGAACTAGTGTTGTACCTCTAAACACGGAAGAGGGTATGTTGTAAGAAATTATTTCCAAGTAGTTTATATAAGAGTACTCAGAAGGCAGATCCCAAATGTATAAAGCATGTTTACTAAAAATCCAATATGCAATGAAATATAAGATAGAGGAATTTCAGGGAAATAAGAACAAAAAGTAGGATTTAAGTCAGCTGACTTTACCAGAACTAAATCTACTCTCAGGAAGCCAAAGGAGAAACAGCATCATAGTCACTCTCATATTTTAACATTTAAGGAATGCTTATGCGGCTATTCACTGACACAGAATAAAAATAATAACAACTACAACAATAATAACAGCAGCTAACACTGATATCAAGCTCCCTGCCTGCTACCTGTTGTGAGGACTTTCCCTTTATTAGCTCATTTCATCCACACAAACCTTCCATGGAGTCAGTATTGTAATTATCATCCTTGTTTACTGATGAGGAAACAGAGGCGTAGAGAAGGTGAATAACTTTGCCCGAGGTCACACAGCTAGTAAACAAATGGTAGAGACAAACCCAGGCAACCTGGCTCCAGAAGCTACTACTACATACTGCTTCTCATAATAGTTACAGGGGGGTCACAATAACATTTATGGTGGGGCTCAAGTGTCATAAACTAACTTAAAAAATGTACAGACTAAGAATACTTATTGAGCCCCTCCCTCATCCACTGGGCAAACTCTAGGGAAACTTCAGGAACAATAACTCACTAGTGTGACAAAACTATCAAAATGAAATAAACCAATTTTATTTTAGAAATAAAAAATAAAAACAAATGGGGCTTCCCTGGTGGCGCAGTGGTTGAGAGTCCGCCTGCCGATGCAGGGGACACGGGTTGGTGCCCCAGTCCGGGAAGATCCCACATGCCGCGGAGCGGCTGGGCCCGTGAGCCATGGCCGCTGAGCCTGCACATCCGCAACGAGAAGCCACAACAGTTGAGAGGCCCGCATATGGCAAAAAACAAAACAAAACAAAACAAAAAACAAATGGACTGTTAGAAATAGCAAACCAACTGCCAGTCACAGATCTTTAGTTTTACAGAGTTCAGTAATATACTGGCAGAAACCACACACCGTGGTAACAACTGCTGGAAACACAAGGTAGGGTGCAGAGCACACATTTATGTCTTGCTGCACTTTCCTCAGTAAACTTCACTAAATGTCGTCCTATTCAACATTTGCGGACTTTTCAAAAGATCCTGGCTTTGCCTGACAGAGGGACCATCTCGTTCCACAAGCTGTGCCAACACCCTCTGGCCTGCCGTTCCAGCTGTAAAAGATTTGGTACACAGAGGACCTCGCCTGCAGTCACCTGAAGGGCCTTCAGAGATTATCACATTCTGGCAAACTGTTGTTACCTCCAAGCCTGCAAAATTTTATCAAGCTTCAATAGAGTCAACAAAACCTTTACTAAATCATCTGTACAATTCCTTTTTAATTAAGGTAAAATTTACATACAGTAAAATCCACCCTTTAGTGTTCAGTGCTGCAGGCGTTCTGTGAGAAACAAGACAGCTGTGGAGCCAGAACCACAACAAGATACAGAAGAGTTCCATGGCCCAGAGCAATTCCCCCAGGCCGCTCTACGTCCAGCCTCCCCTCCCCCAGCTCCCAGCATCTTGCCCTCTCCAATACACACATAGACTGTACAGTCTGGGTGCTTCTGTATCTGGCTTCTTTCACTAAGCATAATACATGTTAGATCCATTTGTTGCAACAGTTTTATTTATTTTTAGTAGCTCATTTATTTTTATGGCTCAGCAATATTCCACTGCATGGAATGTGTCACAGTTGGTTTATCCATTTACCAGTTGAGAGAAATCTGAACAGTTCCCATTTTTGGCACTTATAAACAAAACCCAAAACAAACTAACAAAAAAGCTGCTATAAAACTCGAGCGCATGTTTCTGTATGAACATAAATAAATTTTTACTTCGTTTGGATAAAACGCAGGAGTGGGTCACACGGTCTGGCACGTGAGGGGTCGACTGTCTGCTCGTCCTCTCCAGCACTTGGCACAGTTTCTCTTTATGTTAAGAACCACTACGAACCTAGGGAGAAGTATCTCCTGGTAATTTACATTTCCTTAATGACTGATAAAATGGACCATCTTTTATGTGCTTGTCTAAATACCTTCTTCAGTAAAATGTCAGATCCTTCATCCACCTTTTCATTGGGGTCTTTTTCTTTTGCCCATTCTTTAACTGAGTTTGCAAAGTTCTTTATATATTCTGGATAAAAGACCTTTATCAGATATGTGATTTGCAAGTATTTTCTGTCAGTCTGTGACTTCTGTTTTTGTTATCTTAAGAGCATCTTTTAAAAAGCAGAAGACTTTGATGGAAGTCCATTTTTTTTTTAATGAATCTTGCTTTTCATATCCTACATAAGAAATTTTTGCCTAATTCAAGTCACAAAGATTTGTTTTCTTCTAGTAGTCTGTAATTTTACATTTAAGCCTATAATCCATTTTGAGTTAATTTTTGTGTATTGTCCACCAAAGTATCAATTACTTTTTTATTTTTATAGCTTGATCCAAAGTTCTGGCCCTTATCACAGTATTCATTTGACAAATGTTTTCTAAGCACGTATATTTGGCCTAGGGATGTAAGAGTAAATAAGAGAGCACAACATAATCAACTCACTAAAATACATAGTTAGCAGTATGAAAACAGAGTAAGTCCACGCACTATGGCAGGAGAAGGGACTAAGCAGCTAACAGCTAGGAGGGGTGGTATTTATAGTTCACCAGGCAGAGAACAACATTCTAGGAAGAAGAAATAACACAAGCAATATACAAAGATGTGAAAGAATAAGGCCTGTTCAGGAAATAGCTGTTCGGGGGAGGGAATTCTTCTTGACCATTTTGTATTCACAGCAGACACTACCGCATGCTAGCATTTTGGGCAAGATGTTTTAAGGGACTAAAAAGCTAAAAACTCCATTAAACAAGAAAGCAACAAAACTCAACCCAATCACTACTACAGTATAATAATCTTTCTGCACCTATAAAAGCAAACAAAATTACCAAATAAACAGGGCTTCAGAATAAGCTGACAACCCCCAGCCTAGGAGTCGCCCTTGCCCCTCCCCCAGCTGACTCTCCACTAGCCCAGCTGAAGAGAGAGGAGACAAAGGCACCCAACAGAGCCTGCCTCCCTCAGGGGGCCTTCACTTGGCCCTCCATCACACCCTTCATCACCATCAAGGAACCAGCAACAGCACCTGTTCAGCTTAGAACTGCCACCTTCGCAGACCCTGTTCAGCCCACTGAGATCGGGTTACTCACATCACCAGCACCACTAATCGGCCCTATTTTCCCAGCCCCTGGCCCAACCCTCGGGGACCCCTCCTCAATGCCCACTGGAACTTAAGAATCCTCAGCAATTCCCTACATCCTCTGCCAACTCTCTAAAAGGATTGTTTCTTGCCCTAACAGGACTGGCTGCCCCTGAGGAATTTTCCTGCAGGCCCTGGGAATGGAGGTCCTTGTTCCTCCAACATCCCTCTTCTGCAGGGACAGGTGGAGGTGGGGCTACTATTCTCACTGTCCCCAGAGGTTGACTTTCCCATTCTTAAGAGTGACTACTGAGTTCAGATGGGAGAGCACGATACTCCCGAGTAAAGTGCAAATTTCGCATAAGCCCCTTCAACTAAAGGCTTCGTCCCATCTCAACATTTTGAACGGCATTACATAATTTTTTTGGTAACATCTTTATTGGGAGTATAATTGCTTTACAATGGTGTGTTAGTTTCTGCTTTATAACAAAGTGAACCAGCTGTACATATACATATATCTCTATATCCCCTCCCTCTTGCGCCTCCCTCCCACCCTCCCTATCCTACCCCTCTAGGTAGTCACAAAGCACCAAGCTGATCTCCCTGTGCTATGTGGCTGCTTCCCGCTAGCTATTTTACATTTGGTAGTGTATGTATGTCCATGCCACTCTCTCATACATAAATTTTTTACAAAAGCAAAAGAAATATATGTGTGTGATAAAAATACACTTAAAAATCAAGCAAACGTTAAACAAATTAAAGACACGTTTCCACTTCCCCTACATAATTTTTTGAATGAAATCTTTTCCATATACCTCATAAGTAGGATGATGGATAAAACTCCTGTTTTAAGAATTTCACATTTTATTAACCATTTTGAAAAAGATATTGGGGGATTTCCCTGATGGTGCACTGGTTAAGAATCTGCCTGCCAATGCAGGAGACACGGGTTCGAGCCCTGATCCAGGAGGATCCCACATGCCGCAGAGCAATTAAGCCCATGTGCCACAACTACCGAGCCCACACACCTCAACTACTGATGTCCACGCACCTAAGCCATGCTCTGCAACAAGAGAAGCCACCGCAATGAGAAGCCCGCGCACCGCAATGACGTGCAGGCTCCGCTTGCCACAGCTAGAGAAAGCCCGCGCGCAGCAACAAAGACCCAACGCAGCCCCCAAAAAACAAAGATTTTGGTAAAATAACTTTTCAGAAATTAAGAATAAAGAAAAGTAATAAACCTTGTAAAGATAAAGTCAACTGCTGACTGGATAAAACTGCATCTATATTCATTACTGTGAAGCTTTACATTTATTATTTGCAGAACAAATAAAACTTTCTTTAACTGAAACCCTAGCACTTTCTTCTATCATATCTCACACTTTGAAGAAAACCTCACCTATCCCACATGCCAAAACACACTCCCACAGTTTCTACCCTGAGAGAGTAGTCCAGAGACTGGCATCTTGCAAAACAATCACAGATTCTTAGGGAATTCCCTGGTGGTCCAGTGGTTATGACTCCACGTTTTCACTGCCAGGGCCCAGGTTCAATCCCTGGTTGGGGAACTAAGATCTCGCAAACTGCACGGTGAGGCCAAAAAAAGAAAAGAAAAAATAATAATAATCACAGATTCTTAGAGGTGAAGGAGACCTGAGAGGTCATTTGATCATGCCTATCACTTCTAATTTTTGCAAAGGTTCATCTTCCCTTCTCTCTCCCATTGGCCACAAGCCCTTGATGGCAAGGTCTTCCTCTCTCTACTCCTAAGAACTGAAACACAAGGCCCCTGACACAGCAGGCATGCAATAAAAGCTGCTGATAACAATACCAGATTAGGAGGTAGCTCTCAATCATCATTCTTCCCAACTCCTGTACCATCTGACAAAGGGTACACCCTTCTCTTCTAGCTTACTCTTCCTTCCACAACCTAAGTATTATCAAGCATCTTCTCTCCATAATTTCAGTAAAAATCTCAGGACTGAACCTGGAGTCATAAAACCTGGGTTGAATCCCAAGCCCTTGTTAGTTTTGGGGAAAGATGCTGAAACTTATTAGGCCTCAGTTTTCTGATCTTTAAAATATGAGATTTGGTGCTCTGATGTTCTATAATTTTTTCTATTTAACTAAATCTTAATGATTTCTTTGTGGTATTACCCTTTACCCTGTCATTTTTTAAGGCCTACCAAAAAAATCAGAACCTAAAAGAACACTACAGCTAACCTATCTATTTCTAGTTAAGGAAAATCAGTACACTACGATTACCTTAAAGAGGAACTTTTAAAAATCAGAAATATTAACCTTTTCTTATGTTGTACCATGGACCAGGAGAGATGTAATGGCCCCTTCATCCCACAAGAAGCATAACCCATTTTGATACAATGCCTTTCAGGAATGCGGGTCACAAAAATGGCTTAGTTTAATACAATCATAAAATTTAGAATATGACAGGATGGATGGGCATCCAACACACAACCCTTCATATAAATATTCCCACTGAGCTTTTGAGCATTTGTGTGTGGCAGAGAGTTTAATGTGACACTTGCTTATAAGAACTTGGAGCACAGCTATTAAACTTTCTTATCAGCAGGCAGTGACAGGTCACAGGAAACTCTGGGTAAAAACCAGCCCCCTTCCCCACAAGTATTCTAATTTTTATATGGGGACCCACTGCTCTCCAACACTCCCTCTTTCCATTGAAACTGCCACCAATAGAGGCGTCGAGGTGACTGTCCATATCACATTCCCCTGGGAACGAATTCAGTGGCAGGTGATCTAAGCACCTCCAATCCAAACTTAGAATACAACACAAACATTTATACAGGTCTAAAACATTTCCAAAATAAAAATGATCACTTCTTCAACTCACAAGCACATGACAATAACATCATACATCAAATATAGTATTTAACAAACTCTTTATGCTTCAACCTAATTTTAATGTACAAATTCATTTAAAACACAAACTATTAGAACACTAAATACTTTTACGTAGTAAACTTTTTTTCTTAAATTTATTTATTTAATTTATTTATTTTTGGCTGCGTTGGGTCTTTGTTGCTGAGCGCGGGCTTTCTCTAGTTGCAGTGAGCAGGGGCTACTCTTTGTTGCGGTGCACGGACTTCTCAATGCGGTGGAGTAGGGTGTGGTGCGCGGGCTTAGTTGCTCCGCAGCACGTGGGATCTTCCCAGACCAGGGCTCGAACCCGTGTTCCCTGCACTGGCAGGCAGATTCTTTGCTTTTTTTTTTTGTTCTTTTCGTTTGTTTGTTTGTTTTTGGCATACGCAGGCCTCTCACCGTTGTGGCCTCTCCCGTTGCAGAGCACAGGCTCCGGACACGCAGGCTCAGCGGCCATGGCTCGTGGGCCCAGCCGCTCCGCGGCATGTGGGATCCTCCCAGACCGGGGCATGAACCCGTGTCCCCTGCATCCCCAGGCAGACTCTCAACCACTGCGCCACCAGGAAAGCCCCTTACATAGTAAACTTTTAAGTGTGACTTTTACAGCTACATTATGATCATCATGACTAACATCATTAACAAACTAATGTTTCAATACAAACACAAAATATGACTATAAAATATAATTAATTTTCTGGCAAACAAAGGCACAGGCACAGGAGGAATGTATTGTTACTTTTTCATATGCAACAATTATTTTCAAGGCCAAAACACAATTAGTTGAGATGAATATATGTATAAGCTCCATGTTAATATAAAATTTAAAACGACCTCATTGAGAAAAAAATTAATATTTAATTTTGTGTGGCATTAAATCCACAAGTAAAATATATGGAAATAAAGGGGAGAAACTCATAATTTTCACATTAGTATAAGAAAATTAAAGAAAGTATAACCGATTCCATCATGACAGTGTTATGTACTGAAGAAATCCTCAGAGTCAGAAAATTCAGATTTGAATTTTGACTCCTTAGTATCTGCGATTCCTCAAATTTAAGTAAGTCTCACCTTTATGTCATTAAGTCTGTTTCCTCATTGATAAAATGCTGTCAAAGTAATAATCTGATTCATCCAACTGAATGATTACACAGGAAAATCAGAAGACAGGAAAAGTTGGCATGGGGGGAGGGGTGGTGGTGGTGAGCAGACAGTGGCAAATAAATAAATATAAAGTTGGTGAAGACTGTTCCAAACATGTTCACTAAGTGACAAAGCTACAAGCTGTTCTCTACTTTGGATCTTTCATGAATAGCTTTTAAAAATGACATTTTAAGAAAATTAACTAGCGCTAACAATAAAAGTTTTCATTATAACCTGAAAACATGAAATTTGCAACTGAAAACTTTGTTACAGTCCAAACCCAAGAAAACATTCATATCAAAATCACAAGTGAGGACAATGTTAACTTGTTTATTTGATCCCAGTGGCACTGCTAACGTAGGAGCATCCCACAAAGACCAAGAGTCAATTGGACCCATTGTTCAAGGCTGCTGGATATAACCAGGAGTTAACTGTGGCTCAGAAACCGTTCTGGCTCACAGTTCATGAGTCAAAAACAATAAACCAAAAGCTCTAACAACCCAGATTGCCTATCCAGGTTATTCACCAGGCTTGGCACTCGATGACTTTTAGCCAAGGCCAAAAATTGATTCTAACATCAAACGATAAAGATTTATGACCAGTGAGCATATTCAAACCCTAAAGGTGTAACAAGACCTTGTGGTACAGTGGCAGGATTGCTGGAGTAAGTACACACCATTTGGAAGCCAGATTCATTTCAACTTGATACCGCTAAGTGCATGTTTAAGTCTTACTCAGACCATAAAAACTACAGAAAATTAAATTCTTTTTGGAACAAGGCAGGATATGCATGTATGCATACTGAAGTGAAGAGAAATGTGTTACTCAAAGACCTGAAGCTGACTTTTGTCTTTACCCTTCATTTTCCATTAGGTAATATCCTAGTATGATTAATGGTAAGAAAAACTGATAAACCGAAAACCCAAAATATTTGGTCTACCTTTTCTTTTTACTATTGTGACTCTAGGAATCTAGAGAAGAGTGATACATAGAGCAATCCATTCTGGGCACCTCAGGACTGCCCTAGCCTCAACTTGCTATTAGCAATTGCTATGTGAAGCCTACAGATGTCCGCAGACTAGGAACACACACCTCCTTGCTAAAAGAAAAACTAAAAGCCTTCCTAGAATGATTTTTTTTTTTTTTTTTTCCCGGTACGCGGGCCTCTCACTGTTGTGGCCTCTCCTGTTACAGAGCACAGGCTTCGGACGCGCAGGCTCAGCGGCCATGGCTCACGGGCCCAGCCACTCCGCGGCATGTGGGATCTTCCTGGACCGGGGCACGAACCCGTGTCCCCTGCATCGGCAGGCGGACTCTCAACCACTGCGCCACCAGGGAAGCCCCCTAGAATGATTTTAAAACCAAACTACCACAGAGCTAAAAAAAAGATCCCTGACCTAAATGAAAAATGTAACTATCACTCCAGTCTACATCCTAGAAGCGTCTACACTGTGGCAATAAATAACTATTGTTCAAAATGCTTTAGCTCAAGTACCTATTTTAATAAATTTCTATGTTCTCTGGGATTTTAAAGCCTTGGAGAGGATATGGACATTTACTTAACAGAAATCCTGTTGCCTGTTACTTTAACACAGTAGTATACAAAAGACTATGAAAAGGAATTAATATTTAGTTCATTTTAGAGAAGTAACATTTAACAACAAAAAGCTTCTTCCAGATAAAATATGCTCTCTTGCTCTTTCTTTTGTTATTCTAATTGTCTTATGTACAATTTATGGGAGAGTGAGTGCTGAATTACCCAAAAGGAAGAAGATGAAGCACATGTTAAGGAGAAAAAAAAAAAATCTTCTGCTACCCTCTTAGATTCAATGAATGGGATCTGCAACTCAAACTGATAAAAGACAGATCAGTAGGAGAAAAAAGTTTATTTACCCACAGAATGAGAACACACGCTGAAAAACTCACTGATGAGTAACTCAAAAAGATGGATAGAATTTGGGGTTTATATATCATCTTAACAAAAGGTGATAAAGTATGAAAAGGCTAAACAAAGGAAAGGGGGTTTGGGGCTTCTGGGTGGGGAGGAAGGAGTTGTGAGAGGGTGACTAGGAGATATAGTAAATAAGGATTGTTCAGTAAGGTCTGTTACGCAGATAAGAGTCATTCTCCTCTTCCAGGTAGGGGAAAAAGAAATGCTTTTATAAATGGAAATTTATGTACTGCTTTTAGACAGAAAGTAGGAACGCAGAGAAGCTGACCGCCTTTAGCTCAAAACAATCTTTCTGCCAAAGTGGCGTATTTTGGGGTGACTTATACTCTCCCCTATGCTCCCCTTCGACAATAAAAGAGGGGTACCAAAAAATAAGAATACTTCTCTCTTTAAGACTGATACTTTATTTCCTTTTTAAAGCCATGGGTAACAATGAGAATTGTGCTGGACTTCTCTTTAGTTTGCATTTCAGTATTGTCATATTTCATTTTGCAGGGAGAGAACAGAGGCAGTGCTTTCAGCTTTTAAAGGACTTAATCAGGCCCTGGAGAGTCATCTATCTCTATACTCTAACTCTGTGTCTTTAAATATATTTACCAAAAATACCATATATAGTTTCAAAATATTAATGAATGTCATAACAACTATGAATTATTACTGCAAAAGACATACAGCTAGAACCAAACTGTTTGAGTAGAAATTTTTAAGCTCAAAGTACCACACCACAGTCATCTTCTGGCCAACTCTTTAAAACCAAGCAAACAACATTCTTTTAAAAACTCATATACCCTTAAAGTAGAAGGATACTACTCTGCCTAAACAAAGGAAAAAAATCATGTAGAAAGACACGCTGGCTAACTGCCGCCCTCTGGCTGGCAAGATGCCACCTTCAGTTGGAAAAGCATTTAACCAAAACACTCATTTACAAACGTCTCTATCTGCAATCCATTTTAATGCTATATACATCTATAACTTAAGTAGAAAATAACTTTGAGGAAGAAAGTCATAAATTTCTCAGAATTAGAACTAAAACACTATCACAGGAATATTTATGTAAAAGAAAATAATACCAGGAAGGGGAAGATGTAGTTACAATACTGAAAAAAGAAATGCTTGGACACAAACGCCATGATTATGGAAATGCAAATGTACATTTATGGTCAGGTATCAAATCATCACACCATCCTAGTTCTGAAAAAGGAATACAATCCTTTCCCTCTCTGCTTACCAGAGAGAGAGATCTGAATATCAGGCAGGTGCAACTGAACAAGGCCTGGAAACACAAAGGCCTCAGCTCAAAAGGAGGTTTTAGTGTAAGGGCTGGAATGTATAATGTAAAAGGGATCACTGAACTATTTTGGAGGAAGACTTAACCGTGACTTCCCCAGCAGGGAAAAGGAGGGATCAACTAAAGCAATTAATTTTAGTGCTACTTCAGTAGTCTTACAACTGAAAAATTTAGAAGTAGAAATGCCATTCCATCTGCCATGGTGGATACAAGGAGGCTTTTCTTCATGCAAGAAAGCCTTATTGTTATATATAAAAAAAAATTCCATGATCTTTTAAAAAGGATAAACAAATGATAAACCAAAATCAAGCATATAGAATCAAACATTTCAAATGTGTAATAAGTAAATGGTTTACTTTATTTATTTTTTGGTTGCGTTGGGTTTTCGTTGCTGCACGTGGGCTTTCTCTAGTTGCAGTGAGCGAAGGCTACTCTTCGTTGTGGTTCGCGGGCTTCTCACTGTGGTGGCTTCTCTTGTTGTGGAGCACGGGCTCTAGGCGCGCAGGCTCAGTGGTTGTGGCTTGCAGGCTTTAGAGTGCAGGCTCAGTAGTTGTGGCGCAAGGGCTTAGTTGCTCCGCAGCATGTGGGATCTTTCCGGACCAGGGATCCAACCTGTGTCCGCTGCACTGGGAGGCGGATTCTTACCACCGTGCCACTAGGGAAGGCCCAGTAAATTGTTTACTTTAGAACTTAGTCTGTTAAGTTGGTGACCTAGGACTCCTACAAATACGAACAAGGATAGGCAGGTGAGAAAAGCCTCCTACCCACTTGCAGCACTCACAGGCAGTGCCATCCACTTGGCAATAGACTGTGATTTTTTATTCTCTCCTGTTGTTTCAAAGTATTATTTAAATTTTACTTTTTACTTTTACACTTAAAAAGACTCCTTGAGGGGGCTTCCCTGGTGGCGCAGTGGTTGAGAGTCCGCCTGCCAATGCAGGGGACGCGGG
>NW_006796766.1:843257-876144 GCF_000442215.2 Lipotes vexillifer | reverse complement strand
TGCGCGTCCGGAGCCTGTGCTCCGCAAATGGGAGAGGCCACAACAGTGAGAGGCCCGCATAACGCAAGAAAAAAAAAAAAAAAAAAAAAAAAAGACTCCTTGAGAAAAAGTATCAAAGATATACCTGTATGATGCCACAACACAGTGTCTTGCAGAAGTCTTTAATATCAGTAAACATGAGGCAATACAGAATCCAGATGAATTTATATTCAAAGTGATTGTATAAGTGGTAAGACTATGAGATTTTTCTTTTTCTACATTTCTAAATTTCCTACATTTAACTATAAATATATATTAAGTATAAATTAAGTATAAATAGATACTTCATTTTTTATAATCATGATAATACTTTAACAACGAAGTGGTATATACCATGGTGATAAGAGTATGAGCCAACTGCCTGGACTTAAATAACCGCTCCTAAAATTTAAATTACTTACTATTCCTAACCATCATCTACAAAAACAGAATATAGTAAGAATATACACCTCAGGACTTCCTGGTGGTCCAGTGGTTAAGACTCTGTGCTCCCAATGCAGGGGGCCAGGGGGTTCAACCCCTGGTCAGGGAATTACATCCCACATGCTGCAACTAAGAGCCCTCATGCCACAACTAAAAGAGCCCACATGCGGGCTTCCCTGGTGGCGCAGTGGTTGAGAGTCCGCCTGCCGATGCAGGGGACACGGGTTCGTGCCCCGGTCCGGGAAGATCCCACATGTCGCGGAGCGGGTGGGCCCGTGAGCCATGGCTGCTGAGCCTGCGCGTCCGGAGCCTGTGCTCTGCAACGGGAGAGGCCACAGCAGTGAGAGGCCCGCGTACCGCAAAAAAAATAAAAAGAGCCCACATGCTGCACCTAAAGATCCTACGTGCCGCAACTAAAGAACCCGAGTGCTGCAACTGTTAAGATCCCACACACCACAACTAAGACCTGGTGCAGCCAAATTAATAAATATTAAAAAAAAAAAAAAAAACAAATGGGAGAGGCCACAACAGTGAGAGGCCCGCATAACGCAAGAAAAAAAAAAAAAAAAAAAAAAAAAGACTCCTTGAGAAAAAGTATCAAAGATATACCTGTATGATGCCACAACACAGTGTCTTGCAGAAGTCTTTAATATCAGTAAACATGAGGCAATACAGAATCCAGATGAATTTATATTCAAAGTGATTGTATAAGTGGTAAGACTATGAGATTTTTCTTTTTCTACATTTCTAAATTTCCTACATTTAACTATAAATATATATTAAGTATAAATTAAGTATAAATAGATACTTCATTTTTTATAATCATGATAATACTTTAACAACGAAGTGGTATATACCATGGTGATAAGAGTATGAGCCAACTGCCTGGACTTAAATAACCGCTCCTAAAATTTAAATTACTTACTATTCCTAACCATCATCTACAAAAACAGAATATAGTAAGAATATACACCTCAGGACTTCCTGGTGGTCCAGTGGTTAAGACTCTGTGCTCCCAATGCAGGGGGCCAGGGGGTTCAACCCCTGGTCAGGGAATTACATCCCACATGCTGCAACTAAGAGCCCTCATGCCACAACTAAAAGAGCCCACATGCGGGCTTCCCTGGTGGCGCAGTGGTTGAGAGTCCGCCTGCCGATGCAGGGGACACGGGTTCGTGCCCCGGTCCGGGAAGATCCCACATGTCGCGGAGCGGGTGGGCCCGTGAGCCATGGCTGCTGAGCCTGCGCGTCCGGAGCCTGTGCTCTGCAACGGGAGAGGCCACAGCAGTGAGAGGCCCGCGTACCGCAAAAAAAATAAAAAGAGCCCACATGCTGCACCTAAAGATCCTACGTGCCGCAACTAAAGAACCCGAGTGCTGCAACTGTTAAGATCCCACACACCACAACTAAGACCTGGTGCAGCCAAATTAATAAATATTAAAAAAAAAAAAAAAAACAACGAAAGAAAGAATACCCACCTCAAAACTGTTGTGAGGATGACACAAGATAATACAAGCAAAAGTGCTTGGCAAAGTAGAAGGCCTTAATACCTATTAGCCAACAGCTTCACTACTAAAGTCGTGGGCTTATCACCTGAATATGTCCCAATGTTGCAAGTTTGAGGTCAGAGTTTTTGTTGCGCAACCTGGAGGTCATAACACTTTATATACTGTTTTCATAAAAAATTAATTCTGCATCAAGGGGAATTTAAAAATACACAGGAAACAAGCCCTGTCCTTTCACCATCAACCAGCTGTGAAAAAGACTGCGACAGTACCTCAACACTCCTTCTGCTCCCCTACTGAGCACGCACAGGGCTATGTTCTCACAAGACTCTGGAAAACCCATTCTGGGGCATGCTGGCTGCTTCCACATGTAAAACGTTCATACAGTTTGTACGGAAAGTACTGTATTACTAGAACTTCTATTCAAGAGCAATCAACAGGGGGGGTTACCTTAAGGGATGGTGGACATGTACAGACTTCTAATTGTATGGACTTTAATCTTCATTCTGATGGCCACCGCCAGAATCCCTGCCCCTGATGTCTCACACCTCTCTAACCCTCAACCCACACTGCTGCAGTCAAGTTTCAAAAACAGCAAACTGATCCCACTACTGCCCTGCTTAAAGCCCTTCAGCACTGCCCCATTTCCTATGGCCACAGTACTTTGCTTTGGGGCTTGTGACCAGTCTCCTATAAAAATATAATGGGAATTATGGGCCACATGTCTCCCCAAAAGGTGCACACAAATTCTGCATACAGTCACACCAAGAAAACAATTTATTTAATGCCTTAAAATTCCAAACATAAGTAACAAAATTCCATCTCTAATTTCATAGAGAAATTAAAGGTTTTTCCAGGCAGGTCCACAACTATTTCCTGAAGGTAAGCCAAGTTTATTTTAACCAAAAAGCCATACATAAACATACAGATTATATATCCAAAAAAATTTTAAGGAATTTAGGAACTTCAGAATGATAAACTTTCCCAGTAACTAAACATTTCATTTTATTCAAGCTTGTGCCATTAGCACAGCCATTCTGCTAATGTTCTTGGAAATTCAATTCATCAGCACTTTTTATATGTTTTAGTTCTACATGTATGTATCAAAGTTTTAGGCTGTATCCTTAACCAGTCTCATAGAAATACAAAATTGCAGAAACATGCCAGAAGCCAAAACCTCAAACTGTCTGCTGTCCACCTTCTACCAAAAGGCCAACCAGAGACAGATGTAGAGAGAACGAGGCGAGGCAGCACGCAGTCCATCCTTTCACTAAATAGGGGCTCTAATCCCAGGTGTCTCAAGGGGATAGTAGGCCTCCTGAAAGATGAGTGGGGTGGGAACAGCCATCACAAAAGAATGCTGACACACGGTGGCCAGAGAGTCTCATTTTCTCAGAATACAGAAATAAGGAATTTTATGTGAAATGTTCCAAGTTTCCAAGCATCATGAGGCACACAAACACATCCACAGGTGTGATCCGACCCACATGCAACATTTTGCACCTCATGATAGTGTAGGTCTTATTTATTCACTTAACAGACAGGTATGGCACCATGGTGCCAACCCTGCACTACACTCTGCTAGGCATGGGGACAAACAATGAAGAAGTCTCAGTCTACGTCCTCATCTAGTGGAGGAGAAAAGCACACAGACATATATAATGCCATAAACACTGTGGTCAGCGTAATTACAGAACAGGCAGAGGCCAGGAAGCAGTGAGAAAAGAATCCTGGATGGGCAGAGAAAGAGTGAAAGAGGTCAGGGCAGTCTTCTCCCGAGGGGACATTTGGCTAGTAGGACTCAGCCAAACAGCAAAAAAGTAGAGAGGCCAGGCTGCAGCTTTACATTTCTGATATAAAGAAATGTGAAGTGTGAGGCTAGGGAGGTGAGGCTGGAAGGTGTCCTGCTGGGTCCATGACCCGGATAGGGCTGTGTGGGGGGGATGCCAGCTGAATCACCTGAAGTTCAGGGCAGAGGGATGGACTGAACACAAACACAGAAAGCAGATCAAACCATGAGGACGGATCATGTATCAGTGTAGAGAAAGTGTATCAGCGAGTCTGAAAAATGCACTCAGAATTTTAATAATGTAGTAAAATTTTCTCCCTACTAAAGTAATGCATGCTAAATGGAAAAGATAGAAACCATCACATAAAAGAGGAAAATTTTACATCACCCATAATCCTACACCAACTGCTATGCATTTTCTTGCCATCTAGAAATATCCAATGACATTTTTCTGCCCGACCTTTAATCTACTTATTTTTCCCTTGATTCTCATTTTTATCTGCTTAGACTTCTGTTTTGTCACATCCATTATAAGCTTCCTCAAACCTTTTGAGGAATGAAATGGAGCATAAAAAACTAAGTTATGTCTCAGTTTAGAAAGCCAAACCCACCTTGCCACAAATAAACAATATTTATGTCAACAGCTTCAACCTTTTCACATAGCACAGGCCAGAAAGAGAGATATCTTGTATTCTTTTCCATCAGAGAACCCATGCACTAGGAGAGGCTTGGCTCTGCACATAGTATGACCCTGCTTAACTGCCTTAGTTGACCAAAAAAACTTCAACAGAAGTGAAGAGCTTTTTTGTGCATCAAAGAACATTATCAAGAGAGTAAAAAGACAATCTATAGAATGGGAAAAAATATTTGCAAAATCATATATCTGATAAGGGTCTACTATCAAGAATATACAAAGAACTCCTACAACTCAACAAAAAGACAACCCAATTAAAAGATGAGCAACAGACATTTCTGAAAAAAAAGATAGAAATATGGCCAATGAGCATATGAAAAGAAGTTTAACATCACTAGTCACTAGGATAATGCAAATAAAAACTACAAATACTCCTTCACACCTATTAAGCTATCATCAAAAATATGAAAATAGGTGTTATAAAACAGCAGTCCCCAACCTTTTTGGCACCAGGGACCAGTTTCGTGGAAGACAGTTTCTCCACGACCGGGGCGGGGGGAGGGGGCATGGTTCCAGTGGTAATGCCAGCGATGGGGGAGCAGCAGATGCAGCTTCGCTCGCTCACCTGCCACTCACCTCCTGCTGTGCGGTCCGGTTCCTCACCCTCGGCCCAGTACCGGTCCCCGGCCGGCGGGTTGGGGACCCCTGTTATAAAAGATGTGGAGACAGGGCTTCCCTGGTGGCGCAGTGGTTGAGAGTCCACCTGCCGATGCAGGGGACACGGGTTCGTGCCCCGGTCCGGGAGGATCCCACATGCCGCAGAGCGGCTGGGCCCGTGAGCCATGGCCGCTGAGCCTGCGCGTCCGGAGCCTGTGCTCCGCAGCGGGAGAGGCCACAACAGTGAGAGGCCCACGTACCACAAAAACAAAACAAAAAAAAAGATATGGAGACACTGGAACTCTTGTATATGGCTGGTGGGAATGTAAAATGGTTCAGTCACTGTGAAAAGCAGTGTGGCCATTCCTCAAAAAGTTAAACACAGAATTCTCCCTTGACCCAGAAATTCCATTCCATTCCTATATTCCATTCCATATACCCCCAAAGACCTGAAAACAGCTACTCAAACAAATCTTTGTACATACATGAATGTTCATAGAAGCACTATTCTCAACAGCCAACAAGTGGAAACAACCCAAGTGTGCATCAACAGATGAATAAACAAACTGTGGTGTGTATATATGCAGTGGAATATTATTCAGCCATAAAAAGGAATGAAGTCTGACACATGCTACAAATGGAACCTTGAGGACATTTTGCTAAGTGAAATAAGCCAGTCACAAAAAGTCAAATACTGTATGATTCTACCTACATCAGGTAATTTGATTTGTTTCAAATTCATAGAAACAAAAAGTAGAATGGTGGCTGCCAGAGGCTGTGGGAAGAGGGGAATGGGGAATTGTTGTTTAATGGGTACAGAATTTCAGTTTTGCAACATGAAAAAAGTTCTGGAGACTGGTTACACAAGAAAGTGAACGTATTTAACTGCACACTTAAAAATGGTTAAGATGACAAATCTTATGTGTATTTTGCCAATTTTTTAAAAAAAATTTTAAAGGAATGAAGTACTGATACATGCTACAAAGTGGGTAAACCTTAAAAACATTATCCTAAGTCAAAGAAGCCAGACACAGGGCTTTCCTGGTGGCGCAGTGGTTGACAGTCCCCCTGCCGATGCAGGGGACACGGGTTCGTGCCCCGGTCTGGGAAGATCCCACATGCTGCGGAGCGGCTGGGCCCGTGAGCCATGGCCGCTGAGCCTGCGCATCCCAAGCCTGTGCTCCACAACGGGAGAGGCCACAACAGTGAGAGGCCCGCATACCGCAAAACAAACAAACAAAAAACAAAAAAAAAACAAAAAAAGAAGCCAGACACAAAGGTCACACATTGTATGCAACGCCCAAAACAGGCAAATCCACAGAGACAGACCGCAGACTGGTGGCTGCCAGAAGCTGAGGGGAGCAACCGCTAATGGGTGTGGGTTTCTTTACGCGGTGATGAAAATGTGCTGGGATTAGATCACAGCGATGCTGGCACAACTGTGAGATCCTAAAAGCCACTGAATTATGCACTTTTAATGGATGAATTTTACAGTATGTGAATTATACCTAAATAAAAAAGTGGGTTGGTTGGTTTATATTTTTAATGTAAGAAGCTGTTCTTTTGAACCTCGATGCCATATAAGACAACGAAATCAAAACTCTACTGGTCAAATGATATTACCCCACATTTCCACCTCTGTGAGTAACTGGCAGGTATCAGTTTTCTTAACACATAGTCTTTACCTTTTACTAGAGGAAACAGCAAAATGAGGTGGTGTGGAAGCAGCTTTGCTGCATGTGCACTCTGGTGCTCCCTGGCACTCCCGGGGACCACGTGTGTGTGTGTGTGTGTGTGTCCACGCACCTGGGATCCACCCTCGCTGCCCACACAGCTGCTCTATTTTGCCTCGTCCAACGCCACAGACCTACCTCGCTGCTGCACGTCATCTCTGCTATGTTCTTCCGCCCTGCTGTCAACTTTCCCTTTATATCTCTGCAGCCAGGGCCCTATATAGCAGGGCCCAGATACAATCTCTGCCTTTTTATTTCCAATGGTGTTTGTTCTCAGGAGTTGCTCTAGTTACTGACAAGTTTTATGACCTGTGATACTAGAAGAAGGGCTTAAAAAAGAAAGAAAAAACAAAGGAGGCAGTGAAAGAAAGACAAGGAAGGGATAGGAAGAAGAAACTGTTTCAAGTTACCACAAAAACAGAATCAAAGTCCAAAGATTAGGGGACACTGTTCAGCAAGCCAAGACAAAGCAAGAGTACTCTAAGTGACTAAGGAATATAAAAGGCCAGCTACTGGGTGTCAGAGTCAGGCAGCTCAAAGAGAAGCAACAAGAAACAGAAAAAATCGGGAAGCGAAAAAAGGCCTGGGGAAAGGCAACCCTCAAGGAAGCAAGTTCTCACAGTCAGAACAAATTCTACCCTGTGCCTACACCAGGGGACTTAGTCACAATGACAACTCAGCAGAGGCAGAGTATCACCCAAGACAAGCGGGGGTCAGGAAGAAAAATCTCAAGCGGTAGAGGAGCACACAGGGTAGTTCAGAGAGCTTCGAATCACTGAAAATGTAACATTCTGATGTTCCAAGGAGGACTACTTGTGTTACTCTAGACCAGTCGAAGCCTTGCTGCAGCTATGCCACTGGGATTATCAAAGCACCTTATATTTGTATGGTCCTTTCCAGTTTGCAAAGTATGTCTAATGTGCTCCTCACAATTACTCCAGGCAAAAGAGAATATCACCACCTTCAACTTCCAGATGGAAGGTCTTCTGACTGTACTAACCTATCCTTAGGTAATACTGTGTGACTCACCCTCTGACTGATGTCAGAGGAAGTATGCAGAGTAGGTCCACAAACTATGAATAAATAGAAAAAAAAAAACAACTGGAGTGGAAGGCAGGAGAAACAAATGAGGAATGAACGTGGGGAGTATAAACCAAGAGCTTACACTCTAAAAAATATGTAGTATCTGCTATATACAAAATATGTGTGTGTGGGCTTCCCTGGTGGCGCAGTGGTCGGGAGTCCGTTTGCCTATGCAAGGGACACGAGTTCGTGCTCCGGTGCGGGAAGATCCCACGTGCCACCGTGGCCGCTGAGCCTGCGCGTCCGGAGCCTGTGCTCCGCAATGGGAGAGGCCACAACAGTGAGAGGCCCACGTACCGCAAAAAAAAAAAAAAATAAAAGTGTGTGTGTACACACACACACACACACACACACACACACACACACACACACATGCAAGTTAAACAGCATAATCATAAAGCAAAAAATACTGGACCCCCAATATAAGAACTAAAACATCAGATTATCCTTGCCAAGACAATGAAGGGAGGGAGAGTAATAACTGTGGGACCAGACCAGAAGGAAAGAAGGTCTTGAGTTTTGTTTTTCTTTTAAATGGGGAAAGTATGAACAGAAAAAAAAGACAATGAAAAGGGAAAGACTAAAGATGTGAACTTCATCATCTACTGTAGCATAGTTAAAGTAATTTCCTTAAAATAGTTATTGAGCTCTTGACCATTCATTCAGGTATATCCATGATACTGATGATGATCTTACTATGTCTCTCTATCTTGGAGAGTGAAATACTCATTAGAAGTAGCATGGACCCAGGTTCCAGACCGTGAATTATGGTATGGATTTTTAAAAGCTCAATGAGCAATGCTTCCACCAAAATGATAACATGTCCAAATTTGTAATAGAGGTATTCTTCTTTCCCAAAAGAAGGTAGTACCTTGACCCTCTCCTTGCCCCCAGTAAAATTCTAATAACCATCACCTCAGGGAGGAATGCCAGAGAAGGTGCTTCTTCAAAGACCACAAAGCTTAGATTGAAAATTTGGAACCTTTTACTTCAGAGCCAAGAGATTTCTTTCCTGCAGGTTTCACTGTAGGATAGGTTGAGATTTTAACCACGGAATTACTTTTATCATATGTAATTAGAGGAATTAGAAGTACACAGTCTCCCAAATCTTAATAAACTTAATTCCACCTTAAAGCTTTAAACACACAATCCTGAGCTCCATTTTCAACTGCTCTTTTAGGAGATGGTTCCTTCTCTACCCACAAAGTCATGTAACACAGCCCTACTCAATGACTCCATGCTTTGTTTTGGGGCCATAAAAGGCAAGATTTTTATCTTACAGACTCCAGGTACACAACAGCTAAAAACTATTCTGTTCACTGATGTCTAAACTAGTACATTCACTCACTATCATATCACCCTGTTTCATATTCTCAGAGCATTTACCTACCTGAAATTAATTATTCATGGTCACTACTATATCCCTGGCATGTATCTGTCGTGCTGATCAATAACAAGTTAACTCTACTCCCCAGGAGTCTTCAGTGAGCCTCCCCTCTCTTCTAGGCATCTCAGAATACGTGGCTCAATTCTACAGAGCACATGTGGGTTCTGAAAGCAAGAGCTAAGGTCACAACAGGTGAACTCAGCCCTGTCACTTAAGAGCTGTGCTGAAGGAGCTCCTGCTGGCCATAGATGGAACAATTTATGCATCAATAAATATAATAATACACAAACATGTTTAAATCCGTAATTAATTCTTTTAGTCCTTTTGGAAGAAGCTAGTAAAATCAACTATTTCAAAAATGTTAAATAAAATTAGAGAATCAAGCATGTATACTGACTTGCCTATAGGAACTGCACCTGATGTATCCAAACAGTTGAAATGGAGACCCTTTTCTATAAAATATTCCAGGAAAATAAATAAAAGAAAGAGTGACAAAATTACAACATCAGCATTTTGGAACACCTAATGAATTAATGGATGTGGCAATGGTCATCAGTGGCTGATAACATCACAAAAGACGAGATAATCAGATATTACACGCTTTGAAAATTTTTAAAGTTAAAACTTCTTTTTGCCAAAAATTAATAATTTTTTCTAAACCTGAGTAAAAAATGGCAACAGACATGACAGGGATTGTGGGCATGGGGAGGCGCGTAGTAGTGAGTCATAAAAATATGTGTTTCTTGAACTCTTATTTTTTAATATAAATTTATTTATTTGTTTATTTTGGGCTGTGTTGGGTCTTCGTTGCTGCGCCCAGCCTTTCTCTATTTGTGGCGAGTGGGGGCTACTCTTTGTCTCGGTGCACGGGCTTCTCATCGCGGCGGCTTCTCTTGTTGTGGAGCACAGGCTCTAAGTGCGCAGGCTCAGCAGTTGTGGCACACGGGCTCAGTAGTTGCAGCACGCGAACTCAGTAGCTGTGGCTCGTGGGCTCTAGAGCGCAGGCTCAGTAGTTGTGGCCCACCGGCGTAGCTGCACTGCGGCATGTGGGATCTTCCTGGACCAGGGCTTGAACCCGTATCTCCTGTATTGGCAGGTGGATTCTTAACCACTGTGCCACCAGGGAAGTCTGAACTCTTATTTTTTAAAAGAGAAAAAACATCCAAATAGAAGGACAAAGTAAAAATACAGGGATTTACAAATGAAAAAAGAGAAACCGCTAATATAAAGAAGGAAAGTTTGACCTCATTTATAATCAAACAAATGCAGATTTAAATAATGGCTTATTTGTTTTAATGGCATTGTCCAGAACTCAAGAATTTAATTGTATGACTTGTGAAAGTATAAGCTAGCAAGATGTTCCAAAGATCAATATGGAAATATGTTTCAAGATATATTTTTTACATGATCCACTAACTTGAAATCTAGAAGTTTATGTTCCAGAAATGTTATGCTCATTACAGCATTAAATAAAATAGCAGATGGTGGTGGTGGGGGACACACACATCATAAATGTCCAACAATAGGAACAATTAATAAACTGTTCAACTTTAGTAAAATTTCATTAAATAATCATTCTCACAAAGAATATTTAGAAAAAATACGCTTTAGAATATATTGTAAGACTCATAACAAAATGGTGTGACGGGTATATTAATTTTCTAATAAAGAAACCATTTATAAGGGAGACTAGAAAGATCAATACCAAAATATAATTAATCCCTAAATACTGAAGTTAAGTATTTTTTTTCCTTTTACACTCCTTTGTAAGTCCAATTTTTGTTTTTTGCAATGAACACGTATTACTTTCACATCTGGGAAAATAACACACCATACACACATACCATTAGCTAAAATGACTAAAAGGATTTTAATAACACTAACTCTACTATAAACTAGTTTCAGACCCTGGGCAATTCATTTAAGCTCTATGGGCCTGCTTCTTCAGAGATAAAATTCAGAATTAACTAGGTGAATGGTTTTTCAACTGTGAAATCATGCATGTAAAGTGTTTCAGTACTTGGCCCAGAATGAACACTCAGTACATGTAATGCTGTCTATTACTATTAACCAAGGTTCTCAGCAGTGGCAAAGAGAACCTGCCAAGCAAGTCTGAGAATTCCAGACCCACGACTCTCATTTCAATCATTTGCCCTTTATGCTTTAAAAATTAGACTCCTGGATACGATTTCAATTCAAGAAAAGGTTTTACTGTTCTAAAACCCGACCAGATGATCCTTACAGTTTCTTGCAGTATTATGTCATTCTAAATATTACACAACTGTATTCTCATCCCTACAGCAAGCCTATAAATATTCTTGATGAACACACAAATAAAAATCCAGTTTAACTGTATTTGGCATGATTTTAATATACGGTACCGTACTGTAATTCTGAGATTCTTTGATCATTTTCCTCCAACCAGTGTTCAAATTACAGACATTAGTTACTAAAACGTTTCTGAAATTACTTCCTAGTTGATATCCTGTAACTCCCAGCCTTTTTACACAGAGCAAACTGGTGTACGCTAAATAGAAGGGTATCTTTTAGGTAATCTTTAAAAGTGTGTCTCTCAACTTGACAGGAAAGCATTCTTTAAGCAGTGGAAACTACCTCTCAAATAACTATTCAGAAAGGACTGGAAAGCAGCATTAACTTGCGTAGTCTATCTGCTACTCAATCGAGACACTCTCAAGGACTAGGTAAAACACAATTATTTATTCACTTGTACAACTTTCCCTCCGTGTTAAGTCAGTCCTTCAGTACAAACTAGTACAAATAACTCTAAAAACCAGACAGCCCACCAGATAAACTATGTTTCTGACTTCTAGTTTTGGCAGTATTTTATTCCTTGACCTTATTCCAATTTTACAAATGAGATCAAAGATCAAGTAAATGTATCAGTTGTTTCCATGGGCATCTTTCTAATTAAGATCCCTATTATTCTGAATATCAAAATGTTAATTATGAGATAAGAAACTGATACAAGGATAGGGCAACAGTTAACCTGACCTTTGGATTAGACTTCCTCATTCCAGGATCCATTACATCCATTTGGAGACTTGTTTGGCTTACGAAAGCGCATATGGACTTTGATTTCACCCAGAGTTTAGTTCCAGCCCACTGGCCACTATTTACTAGTTCTATGACATTAGGCAAGCTATTTAACCTCTCAGGATCTGGTTACCTAATACTCAAATAAGGGAAAACAATATCTAGAATTACAGGGCAGTCAAGAGTCTTAAATGAGAATAAATAACAGTAAAGTCGTAAGTATTTGTTCCCTCCCCTTCTCCATTATACCTGAAAATTCGACTTGGATTTGATTCTCTCTTTTTTCTGGGGGGAGGAAGAGCTACCACAGCAATTCAAAAGTGGGGGTGTCCATCCCTCTCAGCAATTCTCAAAGTACATTTCACAAATCCCAAGAAATCCACGAGATCAAACCACTTTCATAATGATACCAAGATACTGCCTTTTTCACTGCTGACATGTGCACTGACAATGTAAAAGCAACAGCAGGTAGAGCTTCCCTGGTGGCGCAGTGGTTGAGAGTCTGCCTGCCGATGCAGGGGATGCGGGTTCGTGCCCCGGTCTGGGGGGGATCCCACATGCCGCGGAGCGGGGCAAAAAAAAAAAAAAAAAAAAAAACAGCAGGTAAAAGCAGTGATACCGTAGCACCTATCAAGGCAATGGCCTGAAACTGCACTAGGAGTCACTGTATTCTTCACTGACAAGGACTTGCAGTTAAGGCAATGCCAGTTTCACTTAGGAGTGTTCTTAATGAAGGAGTAAAACATATTAGTTTTTACTAAATCTCAACCCTGAGTACATATTCTCTTATAAAATAGGAAGCACTTGTACTGCATCAATGGATGTTTTAAGGGAAAACACTTGGCAGTTGTTTTAAATTTGAGTAGAACTAGTCCCTTTTTCCAGGGAACACCTTTCTTACTTGACTGACAGACAAGCAATGGTTATTCAAACTTGGGTACCTGGCAGACACATCCTCAAAAACGAATGAAATGAAGCTGTCGCTTTAAAGAACATAACTGACACAAGGACACAGCATGGGTTTAAGAATTTTTGCATATATTTTAGCCAAAGTAACATATTCCAACAGACTAAAGGCAGAAGTATAAGAATCTAGCTTTTAGTAAGCCAAACATTAAAGAAATTTTTTAAATGTAAAACAATGTCATTCTAATTTTTGTTTTGAAAAACTTCTGTTTCTTCATTTAAAAGTACACTATTTGGGGCTTCCCTGGTGGCACAGTGGTTAAGAATCCGCCTGCCAATGCAGGAGACACGGTGGTTCGAGCCCTTGTCCAGGAAGATCCCACATGCCATGGAGCAACTAAGCCTGTGTGCCACAACTACTGAGCCTGCTCTCTAGAACCCCCAAGCCACAATTAATGAAGCCCGCGTGCCTAGAGCCTGTGCTCCGCTACAAAAGAAGCCACTGCGGTGAGAAGCCCGCGCACCGCAATGAAGAGTAGCCTCTGCTCGCTGCAACTACAGAAAGCCCGTGCACAGCAACGAAGATCCAATGCAGCCAAAAATTAAAAATAAATTTAAATAAATAAATTTACTTTTTTAAAGTATGCTATTTATGTTAACATGGAATGAGTTTACTATTTATTCTTTTAAATGAATTAATTTTTCTCAATTTTAATTTCTAATACAGTAACTATAATAGATATAAACCAAATCAAAAGCTGATATCAATAATCTTTAAGAGTCTAAAAGAGTCCTGTGACAAAATGTTTAAGAATAACTGTAAAGTTCCTTAATTCAAGCTATTTAAATAATCAAAAATGTCACTTAACACTTTAGCCTTATATTCTTTGTCTCATCCTTAATAAAAAGAACTTTACTAACTTTACGTTTAGTTTACCCTTCAGCTGTCAATATGCTCTAGCTTAATGAACCTTTTTATTGGAGATATGTTTCCCCACCTCTTTTGAGAACATAAGTAAAGCTCTGACTCTAGAAAACAGAACTCGAGCACTACAGCATGCATGCAATTTCTGGGCTCAAGGATAATGTCCTTCAGGCTCTGCCACTAGACCCTGGTATAAAATCCTGGCACTGGAGAGCAGTGAGGTATCAGTATTTCACATGTCCAGTTTTTAACTACTGTACTCCAAAGAGAGTCACAAATCAAACGATTGCTAGCCAATTTATAAAACATTAATTTACATGCATGAGTCAAATTCATGTTTTAAAACAAAACCCAGGCAATATTTTCAAGTAGACCAGGAGTCAAATCTCAACTAAAATAAAACACAAATCCAAAAGAGTGAAAATGAAATGTGTCATATATAAAAGACTAATTCACAGTATTTCAAAACTGACTGAATGTCACAGTCAAGAAAAATGTTCACAGTATCACCTTTACATATCTCTAATTTCTGGGAAAATGCAACTAATATATTATTTTAAAATTCTACACATGTGAATCTAAGACAAAATTTTATCACTACAAATGTCCTTTTCAATATAGCAAAGAGTTACAATCAAAATAGAATTACCTACTATTAAACACTAGGCATTCAGAATACAGGGTTTAAGTACAACAACCTCCAGGTATTTGTGGCTTTATGAAAAATTTTTAATATTCATTAGCAATATTATTAAGGTTTAAAATTACCTTCTGTCTTTTCTACATTCTTAAAAACTTTTTAAGAAACATATTAATGATTAATTTTAACAAGTTTTAGTTTTGACTTTCAACATGCACTCCGCCCACCACCACCCCCGACCCCGGCCACGCCATGCGGCATGTAGGATCTTAGTTCCCTGACCAGGGATGGAACCCGTGCGCTCTGGAGTGGAAGCATGGAGTCTTAACCACTGGGCCACCAGGAAAGTCCCTCAATATGCACTCAAATTTAATCCAAGAAGGGGAGAAACATAAGCTGCTTTCTACACTTTTTCCAGTTTTTTTCCCCCAAATAATCAACGTCTTTTTCTAGTAATCCAGTTCATCAAATCTTTACATAGTTATATATTTTTTATTTGCAATGTTGTCTGCTGCTTGGTTTTGCTGTTTAAGACAAATTATTTTTCAAAAGAGTAAAGCAACATCTATGCTTTAAAACACACACACACACACACACACACACACACATTCACTCTCTCTCACGATCACACAAACACCCACACACGTCCCTAACAAGGTACAAGAATAAACCTTTTAAGCCAATATTCGTATTTTGCTCAGCACCTCTCTCCTTAATTCCTTAAATTCCGCCAACACAAAAATTTTGCGAATGTAATTATTTGGAAGACAAAAAGGGAGGAGCTACATATGCAAAATGTTTGTTAAACAAAACATAAAGCAAATGTATCAGTATAATTTCTTTACTGTTTCTCACTTTAAAAAGCACATTAATTACCCTGAGAATAAATTACAGAATAAACTATAAGTTTTCAGAAAAGGGAGCCAGTAAGCTCACTTCCACATTACTCATCTACAAAAGGCATACTAAATAGAGCTTATAAGAGGACTCAATGGCCAAAATAAAGTCAGAACTAATTTAACTAACTAATTTAAAATAGTTATATTTATAGTTAAAGCTAATTTTTTAATTTATTTGCTTATTTATATTTTTGGCTGCGTTGGGTCTTCGTTGCTGCACACGGGCTTTCTCTAGTTGCGGCGAGCGCGGCTACGCTTCATTGCGGTGTGCAGGCTTCTCACTGTGGTGTCTTCTCTTGTTGCAGAGCACAGGCTCTACAGCGCAGGCTCAGTAGTTGTGGCACACGGGCTTAGTTGCTCCGCGTCATGTGGGATCTTCCCAGACCAGGGATGGAACACGTGTCCCCTGCATTGGCAGTCGGATTTTTTTTTTTTTTTTTTGCAGTACGCGGGCCTCTCACTGTTGTGGCCTCTCCCGTTGCGGAGCACAGGCTCCGGACGCGCAGGCTCGGCGGCCATGGCTCACGGGCCTAGCTGCTCCGCGACATGTGGGATTCTCCTGGACCGGGGCATGAACCCGTGTCCCCTGCATTGGCAGGCGGACTCTCAACCACTGCGCCACCAGGGAAACCCCGGCAGGCGGAATCTTAAGCACTGCGCCACCAGGGAAGTAGGGAAGTCCCTAAAGCTAATTTTACTTTCAAGTGAGAAATCCCCATTTAACACCCAAAATGAGGCTGTGCCCCTCCCTCAAAACCTTCTCATATACAGCTCTTAGTTAGAAGTAAATTCTAGATAAGCCTATACACATACACACAGAAGTAAAAGTTTGCACCCAAGCCCATTCAATAGAGAAAGAAGTCTCTTCAATAAATGGTACCTGGGCAACTGGATATACACATTCCAAAAAAACTTAAGCTGGACTCCAACCTTACACCATAAACATAAATTAACGCAAAATGGATCAACAACCTAAATATAAGAATTAAAACCATAAAACTCATAGAAGAAAACGTGGTGGGGGGGTGCAGGGTAGACACTCAGGACCTTGGTTCTGGCAACAGATTCTGAGATTATAAAAACAAAAGCATGTTCCAGAAAGGAAAAATAGATCAACTGGACTTTATCAAAATTTAAAACTTTTCTGCATCAAAGGAAATTATCAAAAAAGTGGAAGACAACATACAGAAGAGAAAATATTAACAAACCTCATATGTGATAAGGGTCTGATACCTAGAATATATAACAAACACAACCACCAAAAGACAATCCAGTTAAAAACTGGGTAAAGGACTTGAAGAGACATTTCTCCCAAGAGGTACAAGTGATCAACAAGCACATGAAAAGATGCTCAAAAAATAAGAAAAGAAAAAGGAAACCAACAAGTGTTGGTAAATATGTAGAGAAAACCCTCACACATTGCTGGGAGGAATACCAAATGGCACAGCCTCTGGGGAAAAGTTTGTGGTTCCTCAAAAAATTAAACAACGAATCACAACATGACCCCAGCAGTTCCACTCTTAGGTATATAACCCAAAGAAGTGAAAACTGGTACTCAAATACATATACACATGTTCATAGCAGCACTATTCATAACAGCCAAAAGGTGGAAACAACCCAAATATACATCAATGGATGAACGGATACACTGTGGCATATACAAATAATGGAATATTATTCAGTGATAAAAAGGAATAAAGTACTGATTCATGCTACAATGGGACGACTCTCGGAAACATTAAGCAACGTGAAAGCAGCCAGACACAAATGGTCGCATATTTTATGATTCTACTATACAAAACACCCAGAATAGGTAGATCCAGAGAGACAAAATGCAGACGAGCGGCAGCCATGGGTTGGGAGGCGACGGGCGAGGGGTGGGAGCACCTGCTTAATGCATACAGGATTTCTCTTGAGGTTGATGAGACGTTTGGGAACTAGAAAGAACTGGTGGCTGCACAACACTGTGAATGTTGTGTTGTGCAGCCACCACACACCAACTGCCACGGTTCACCTTAAAATGGTTACTTTAATGTTTTGTGATGTTCACCTCAATTTTTTTAAAGTTTGCACAGATATCTCATTTGTTAGTCACATATCTCCACCTCAGCCAGGAATGCTTTCACCAGCTCGGTGGTCTCCTCTCAACGCCTTCGGAGACCCTGGCGCATAGTATGGATGCAGCTGGAGGAAAAAACTCAGTCAAAAAGACCTACGAAAAGAAATAGTAAGAATGTACATTTACACAAAGATTGAAATTTTATGCCAGGGAAAACACTAGAGAAACACTAGAGAAAAGTATACACTAAAACTTCCTTAATAAAATTCAAAAACAAACGAAGGTGAAGCCTCTGTGAGCACAGGCAGTGACAACTGTTCAAGTCTGCATTACCAGCAAAACATTAGAAACTGCAGGCAGCAAAGGACTTCCTCCTAACTTTTCAACTTCAAACCACAAGGCAGAACTGCACAGAAATTTCTCTGAAACACCTACCCATATCTCATATTTGAGACATTGCAGGCAGTCTATTACTTTTTGTAAGGGCTGATCTTTGAGGCAAACAAAACATTACTGGCACGGTTCAGAATGTTAAGAACAATGAAGTCCTTCTTCTCATTTACTTACTATGTAACTTACTGAGCACCAAAGTGTACAAGATGCTACATACTAATACAACGGAGGGGAACAGTGTTTCTTGCCTTTAGAGTGAATATTTTAAGAAGAACAAAATAGAATAATAGTACATTAATTTCCAAGCGGTGAAAATACCTCTATATTATGCGTAGTATTATATATCTATATCTTTATACTACAGTAGTGATTTGAGGACACATCACTTCACTCACACCTTTCCATAGTGGAGCCAAGCTAACTGGCTGAAAATTTCACCTAAGAAAGCTTTTCTCAAGAAAGCCAACTCAAGTATGCACAATAGAAACAAATTTTTGAAAGGATTCAAACTGTCTTTCCTTAAAAGCACTTTGACTAAATGATTCATAACCGAAAAACTAATGAATGTACAGTATGAAAAGCAAGGCTGTTACACCCCCTTTGACTGGGGAGGAATGTTACTGACGTTTAACAGGTGTGTGGATCAGGCATCATGCCTTGAGTTTTCCCATCTATTACCAGTTAATATCCTGTAATCCTATTATGCCTATTGTATAGTCTACCATGTACACTGAAGTAGGTACCTCAGGAAGTTAACTGAAGGTATTCATCAGTAATAATTACTTAGTGGTGGTTTCATTTAAGCAAGACTTTTATGAATCCCAACTGTATCCTCTCCAAAAGGGCAGCTCTCAAGATCCCTACGTATACTAATTTAATAATCAGGTAATCTAGGTCTTCATCCAAGTCAATGATAAAAATATTTAACAAAATAGTTTCAAAGTATTTCACCTCACCACTAACAAGCTCTTTGGAAGTTAGTACTTAATTCATTAATTACTAATTTTGGAGAACAGGTGTTCTATTATATAAACCACATCTAGCTCTTCAGCAAAGTGTCATGAGAGAAGATCATATGCCTTGTTGAAATCAAGACCTCCTATGGCTAAAGTAGCCTACTGGGCCCACGGTAAACATTCTATACCATGCTACCCACATGAAGCAACCAAGAACCAGAAATGTCAAGGCAGAAGTTAAGTTCACACACCATCTCAATGGGTGAGCTAAGACAAGAAACCAGTTCTTTTCACAAACCCTATTATTTTTTAAATGAATTCATGCATTATTTAATGGCATTATCTTTCCCTACTTCCTCAAGCCTTAAAAAAACTAAGAAACTATCTTGACTCTTATCTCATACCTCATCAGCAAACCCAGTCAGCTCCACCTTCAGAATAAACCTGCAATCTGACAATTCTCACCTCCTCCACTAAGACCACCTGCCCACTCCATCACAACCCACCCAGACCAGACTGCAGCAGCCTCCTCCCTGGTCTTCCTACTTTCACTCCTGCCACTCTACAGTCCATTCCCCATACAGTGGCCAGAGGGACATTGTTGGGTTTTCTTTTTTTCAGTTTTGAAACAACAGAATTACACTAAAGTGCAGTAAAAAGAAATGTTTGTTTTTCCCAAACCACCTGAGAGTTAGCTGTCAACATGAGGTTCCATCATCTTCAAATGCTAAAAACAAGGATGGTCTAGATAACTACAAGAAAATGATCAGAAAACTGAGCCTGACAGATTACTATGGCTCAATCCTCACACTCCACCTGCGCCACCCCCTACACATGGTGGAGACAACGGGCGACTCCCCATGCAGTCTGCTCCCCACTTGGCACACTCGCCTAACTGACTGAGCTGCAGAATCCCACACCAGGCCACCAGATCAAAGAGATCCTCTCTTCACCCTGCTTGGGCTCTGACTCTTCCAGGCCCTCACAACATGGACACTCTGTCCCAGGCCACCCTTCTCATCCCACCTGGGCCCAAATAAGCTGCTCGGGGCCAACAACTCCCCACACCACCTCCTCACACTGTGAGTACCCACGTTGTTATGCATCACCTAATGGCTTTAGGTCATAATTGTCGAGGAGGAAGGGGAAAAGATTTATCACTTTTAAATGGACTTAGTTTATTTCAATCCTTTGCTCAAAATCTTCCAAGAGCCTTTTAATCTTTCTCAGAATAAAATCCAAACTCAACTCCATGGTCTACTAGGTCCTATAAATCTGCCCCCTACCTCCTTACATCACTTGGTCTCATATATGCGTGCTGGCCTTTATTCTGTTTTCAAGTACACTAAACCCTTTCTTACCTCAGGATCTTTGCACTGTATGTTCTCCTTGAAAGCTCCTCCACTCCCCAAATCTTCAAGGTCTTGGTTCACACCTCATTTCTAGAGGTTTTCTCCCAGTTCCCTCCTCATCCACCATCCCCACACTCCCTACCTATCCCCTTGCCTTTATTTTCTCTAAAGCACTTATGACTGGTATGATATATCTATTTATTTATAACCCACAAGAACAGAACAATTTCTGTTTATTGTGTATCCCCATACCTAGAACAATACCTGAACATCTGCATGATGCCTGAATTCTTCAAGAACACATCTTGGTGACACAAAGTAATCAATCATAATGCCATCTTACATCTAAATGTTATATGTGAAGATGCCAAAAATGGCTGTGTAATTTTAAGATATTAATGTTGACACTGCATGGTGCTTTGAAGTATACTATTATTTGCAGTAATACTGAGCAGTATCTATGTTATTTTCTCTCTTTCACAAACGAGGCACAGAAAAGCGCAATGATCTGCCCAACACTGAAGAGCCAATGATTGACAAGATCACGACTAGAATTTGGGCCCTCCAAGTTTACTATTAATTGCACCAGGCAAGCCCCTCTGCATGTACACCCTCATAATCCCCAACATCCTTTACTTTCACCTTCCAGAATTACGGGAATATTTCAAAAGAACAGCTAGAGGTGCAGAAATACTATAATTTTCAACCCTACTTACAAATGTGTGTCTTACTAAAAGCATAATACATGCACTGACTACAGGTCTATTACACAACAGCTTCATTTTTATGAAGAGTTGATAATAGAATTTTTAGCACCATATCCTAGGACTCAGGAAACTACAGCCCACCACCTGCTTTTCTTACATGTAAGCTAAAAATCGTAAATATATTTTTAAATGGTTGCAGGAGGAAAAGACAAATCAAAAGAATAATATTTCATGACACCTGAAAATTATATGTAATTCAAAGTTCAGTGTCCATAAATAAAGTCTGATTCAAACACCACCACACTCATTCATTTATTTACTGTCCATGGCTGCTTTTGCACTACAATCACAGGGTTAAGTAGTTGCAACAGGGATGTGGCCAGAAAAACCAAAAGTACTATCTGGTACTTCACAGAAAAAGTCTGTCAACCACTGCCACAGTCTCCTGATTTTTCATCTCTCCCCAGCATCCTGACCTTCAAGAAATGTTCCTTTTCCCTGCCAAATCCGGGTAAAGTTTTTCCCAAAGCATCTGATGCTTCTCCCATCACTCTGAATTCATTCTGACATGTATAATTGTCTGTTATATATCTGACTCCCCAACTAGATTACAAAATGCTAAAGGAAGAGGCCCACATCTGCTTGTTCATTATTGTATCCCTGGTGTTTAGCAATGCCCATTTATACTAGGTGCCCAATACTTGCTGAATGAATGGAAGACAGAGGCACTAAATTTGAATGAGCGAATTTAAGGAACTCTCAAACATACAAGTTTCTTCTAGAAGATACCAGAAATACAGATTGTCTGACTTTCCAAAGGAGCCACACAAATGACTCTATCTACCCCTGGCTCATTCCAGTCATAAACCACAACATCATATAAAATGGACTGGGATCATATAGGGGATTGGGTGTGAGGAGTGGGGAGCTTTAAATTAACCTGCAGTCCAGCAGTAAAAGGTATTAACAGCAACAACAACAAAGGATGACATAGGGCACCAAGCTCAGATATGAGCTTACATGATACTGATCACAGAACGGGCTGTTTCCCAGTTTCAACCACCCCCTCCAAAGTTTTCTTTACTCCCACTGCCTGAATCTTTACATATTTCACCATGTCATACTGCCTGTTACTCATCTAATTTATTCACTCACCTTACAAGAAATCTCTTCTTAAAATACAAATAGATTTGAAAAGCTAAAAAAATAGCAAAACTTCATGCATTAACAAAAAAAAACCCAAAACTAGATTTTTCTGGTTTCAACAGAAAAGACGTTAATCAATGGACTAAAACAGTATCTCTACAGATTTACATTTTAAATCCTTAGTAACCACAAACAATAAGAAATGCACAATAAATGTAGTTTAAGGCAAATGGATATTACACAATTACTTTGGATTATACTTCACATGATATTACACAATAAACTTCAGATGTGTCAAAAAGTTAAATATAAAGAATAATCCATAAACACAAAACCTTTTCTTTGCACTTAATTTTGCTTTGTTTTTTTTTGCGGTACACAGGCCTCTCACTGCTGTGGCCTCTCCCATTGCGGAGCACAGGCTCCGGACGCGCAGGCTCACTGGCCATGGCTCACGGGCCTAGCCACTCCGCGATATGTGGGATCTTCCCGGACCGGGGCATGAACCCGTGTCCCCTGCATCAGCAGGCGGACTCTCAAGCACTGCGCCACCAGGGAAGCCCCAAAACCTTTTTTTAAAAATACACCTTCATTGGAGTATAATTGCTTCACAACACTTTGTTAGTTTCCGTTGCACAACAAAGAGAATCAGCCATACGCATACACATGTTCCCATATCCCCTCCCTCTTGAGCCTCCCTCCCACCCTCCTTATCCCACCCTTCTAGGTCATCACAAAGCACCCAGCCCTGCACTATGCTGCTGCTTCCCACCAGCCAACTATTTTACATTCAGTAGTGTATATATGTTAATGCTACTCTTACTTCACCCCAGCTTTGCCCTCCCACCCCATGTCCTCAAGGCCATTTTCTATGTGTACTTCTTTATTCCTCCCTGCCACTAAGTACATCATGACCTTTTTTTTTTTTTAGATTCCATATATATGCATTAGCATACAGTATTTCTTTTTCTCTTTCTGACTTCACTCTGTATGACAGACTCTAGGTCCATCCACCTCACTACAAGTAACTCAATTTCATTTCTTTTTATGGCTGAGTAATGTTCCATCGTATATATGTGGCACATCTTCTTTATCCATTCGTCTGTCGATGGACACTTAGGTTGCTTCCATGTCCTGGCTATTGTAAATAGTGCTGCAATGAACACTATGGTACATGACTCTTTCTGAATTATGGTTTTCTCAGGGTATATGCCCAGTAGTGGGATTGCTGAGTCTTATGGTAGTTCTATTTTTAGTTTTTTAAGGAACCTCCATACTGTTTCTCCATAGTTGTATCAATTTACATTCCCACCACCAGTGCAGGAGGGTTCCCTTTTCACCACACCCTTTCCAGTATTTATTGTTTCTAGATTTTTTGATGATGGCCATTCTGAACAGCATGAGGTGATACCTCATTGTAGTTTTGATTTGCATTTCTCTAATAATTAGTGATGTTGAGCATCTTTTCATATGCCTCTTGGCCATCTGTATGTCTTGGTGAAATGTCTATTTAGGTCTTCTGCCCATTTTTTAACTGGATTGTTTGTTTTGATATTGAGCTCCATATATTTTTGTATATTTTGGAGATGAATCCTTTGTCTGTTGTTTTATTTGCATATATTTTCTCCCATTCTGAGGGTTGTCTTTTTGTCTTGTTTACTGTTTCCTATGCTGTGCAAAAGCTTTTAAGTTTAATTAAGTCCCATTTGTTTATTTTTGTTTTTATTTCCATTACTCTAGGAGGTGGGTCACAAAAGATCTTGTGGTTTATGTCAGAGTGTTTTTCCTATGTTTTCCTCTAAGAGTTTTATAGTATCTGGTCTTACATTTAAGTCTTTAATCCATTTGGAGTTTACTTTTGTGTATGGTGTTGGGTAGTGTTCCAATTTCATTCTTTTACATGTAGCTGTCCAGTTTTCCCAGCACCACTTACTAAAGAGGCTGCCTTTTCTCCATTGTACGTTCTTGCCTCCTTTGTCATAAATTAGGTGCCCATATGTGTGTGGGTTTATCTCTGGGCATTCTATCTTGTACCACTGATCTATCTTTCTGTTTTTGTGCCAGTACCATACTGTCTTGATTACTGTAGCTTTATGGTATAGTTTGAAGTCGGGGAGCTTGATTCCTCCAACTCCGATTTTCTTTCTCAAGATTGCTTTGGCTATTAGGGGTCTTTTGTGTTTCCATACGAATTGTAAATTTTTTTGTTCTAATTCTGTGAAGAATGCCATTGGTAGTTTGATAGGGATTGCACTGAATCCATCGATTGCTTTGGGTAGTACAGTCATTTTCACAATATTGATTCTTCCAATCCAAGAAAACAAAATCTTGATCCAGAAAGCATACTCTAGCTTTGAAGAGAAAAATTCATTACTACAGAATGAAAAGAAGAAAGTTAAATGAGTTCCGACATGTAAAACTTAAGTCTTTAAATTTAGAGTTCATGCATTCAACAACTATTTATTAAAATGCACATAACATTCTAAGCACTGATGTAGGCCCTGAATTTTCAGAATGTCTGAATAGAGCACACAAGGCCCCTGATCTCACAGAGCTTAAGTCTAGTAGGGAGATGAGCAAAAAGCACAAAAGGCAATGGAAACTTCCTATAAGCACTAAAGAGGAAAAGACACACTGCTCCAAGAGAACACAACTGAGGAGGCACTGTAGATGGGATGGTCATGAAAAAAATTCTCTGAGGCACAACATCAAAGCCAATGGCTTAAGGAAGAACAAGAAACCAGCCAAATGAAGAGTAGGGAAAACAGCAGCACAAGGCCACAGGCAGCCAAGAGTCCAGGGCCAACGTGAATGAGAAAATGAAACAAGGGCAAGTGATGAAAGATGGTATTTTAAAGTACTAAGAAGCACACGTATTCCTAAACAATACATCATTACATGGGAAAAGTACGTCCTTCACAGCCACCTATGTTTATCCACCTAACAAAACTAAATCAAACATGAAGCCAAAAGTTGCCAGGGAGGAGGAAGGGGAAGTACATACATACTGTCAACAGAACTGTACATTAGTTTGCTCTTTTTAAAGACAATCTAAATGTAAGCTTTTATGTACAGAATGGATAAACAAGGACCTACTTATAACACAGAGAATTACATTCAACATCCTATGATCAACTGTAAAGGAAAAGAATATTTTAAAAAGGATGTACAGGGCTTCCCTGGTGGCACAGTGGTTAAGAATCCGCCTGCCAATGCAGGGGCCATGCGTTCGAGCCCTGGTCTGGGAAGATCCCACATGCCGCAGAGCAACTAAGCCCATGAGCCACAACTACTGAGCCTGTGCTCCAGAGCCCGTGAGCCACAACTACTGTGCCTGCGAGCCACGACTCCTGAAGCCTGGGAGCCTAGAGCCCATGCTCTGCAACAAGAGATGCTACCGCAATGAGAAGCCCACACACAGCAACAAAGACCCAACACAGCCAAAAAAATTAATTAATTAATTAATTAATTAAATTTTAAATAAACAAATAAAAAGGATGTATACACATATAACTGAATCACTTTGCTGGACAGCAGAAATTAACACAACATTGTACAACAACTAAACTGCAATTTTATTTTTGTAAAGATTTAAAAAAGTCTTCTACTGAATTTTTAAAGACTTCTTAAAGTCTTTTATTGAATTTTTGTTACAATATTGCTGCTTCTTTTTTTTTATGTTTTTTGGGGGTTTTTTTGGCCATGACGCAGGTAGGATCCCAGCTCCCCGACCAGGGATTGAACTCACAACCCCCTTGCCCTGTGCCACGCCCCCCCCCCGACATTGGAAGGGAAAGTCTTAACCACTGGACCGCCAGGGAACTCCCAAAGTTCAATTAAAAAAGAAAAACCTGATAAAAATAAAAACAATCTAAAAATAAATAATAGAAACTATAGCACTGCTCTTACCTTTAGACTCAACAGACTCTTATTTACCAAAAATTAACTCTTCCTCCTCTCAGAACCAACTGCACAAAAGATATCTGCCGAAGGGACGTTTATAAAATAAAAAATAAGAAGCCACCAAAAAGCCTACGAATATGTAACTATATAAATTGTGATGCATTAAGTTTACATCAGAAAGATGAGTATGGATTAAATAATACCTAAAATGTTTAATTTATCAAGTATTAAATAATGACATTTAGTTTGTATATATGGACAAAATGCAAAATGTATATATTGTTAAAATTTTTAACTTGAAGTCACAAATAATTAACATTTTGTAATCACTAGCTGCTCTGCTCAGGATTATTTATGTTCAGTTGTGTCTATTTCAATTCAAAAGATACAGAAAAGAACAAAAAGTATTGTTAACAAAGATTCATTCCGGCTTTTCAGAATTAACAACTGCTAATATTACAAAAAATAGCTAAATTAACCCTTTAAGACAAACTCAGGTCCCAATTTCCTCTCCTACTTCCAAACAGCAGTAACTTTCTGGCGTAACCGTGCCAGTCCATTTTCATAAAGTTTTATGAGACATAGAAACACAAAGAGAATATACACATATCCATCAACAATATATAGTACTGAGTTGCTGGAAAACTTCACAAAGGTGCTACACTTTTGTGTCAGGTATCAAATTTTCTGATGCAATGCTGTGTGTATAGTTGATAAAAATACCAACAGACCTACAGCATTTACACAGCATTACAGTAATCATGGAAAAATAGCCCATACTGATAAACACAGATTTTTCCCAATTTTTTCTATCACACAGTTCTACAGTTTGTTTTCTTAAAAAGTATAAACTTATTTTTATTAAGTTAAATAACATTACTTACTAACTAGATGATTATTAAACTTCTAATAAAGCAAGGCAAATAAAAATAATTCCCACTCTTCCGCCTCCTCGCTTCCAAGATGACCAAGAAAATAAGGAACAATGGTCGTGCCAAAAAGGGCCGCGGCCATATGCAGCCTATTCGCTGTACCAACTGTACCCGTTGCATGCCCAAGGATAAGGCCATTAAGAAGTTCGTCATTCGGAAGATCGTAGAGGCCACAGCCGTCAGGGACATTTCCGAAGCGAGTGTTTTCGACGCCTATGTGCTTCCCAAGCTGTCTGTGAAACTGCATTACTGCGTGAGTTGTGCCATTCACAGCAAGGTAGTCAAGCATCGTTCTCGGGAAGCCCGGAAGGACCGAACACCTCCACCCCGATTTAGACCTGCTGGTGCTGCCCCACGACCTCCACCAAAGCCCATGTAAGGAGCTCAGTTCTTAAAGACTAAAGAAATACTGTCCCCTGCCTGGAAAGACAATAAAATGGAAAATATACTTTTTTTTTTTTTTTTTTCCCCCCTGTATGCGGACCTCTCCCTGTTGTGGCCTCCTCTCCCGTTGCAGAGCACAGGCTCCGGACGCGCAGGCTAAGCGGCCATGGCTCACGGGCCCAGCCGCTCCGCGGCATGTGGGATCTTCCCGGGCCGGGGCACAAACCCATGTCCCCTGCATTGGCAGGCGGACTCTCAACCACTGCGCCACCAGGGAAGCCCGGAAATTATACTTAAAAAAATAAATAAATAATTCCCCAAATCACCACTGATTACTAGCTTCTACCAACTAATAAATCAAATAACTGCAGTAATGCTCAGTTTTGTTTTGTTTTGTTTTGTTTTTTTACGGTACTTGGGCCTCTCACTGTTGTGGCCTCTCCCATTGCAGAGCACAGGCTCCGGACACGCAGGCTCAGCGGCCATGGCTCACGGGCCCAGCCGCTCCGCGGCATGTGGGATCTTCCCGGATCAGGGCACGAACCCGTGTCCCCTGCATCGGCAGGCGGACGCTAAACCACTGCGCCACCAGGGAAGCCCCAATGCTCAGTTTTTAAATACAACTATAAACTAATCATCCAACTATCAAAAATCAATCACGGCTTTAAAATGAACAATGCATATCACATAAAAATAAAATCTATATTAATTTTTCAAATTAAAAAAGCAAATATTGGGGGCTTCCCTGGTGGCGCAGTGGTTGAGAGTCCGCCTGCCGATGCAGGGGACACGGGTTCGTGCCCCGGTCTGGGAGGATCCCACATGCCGCGGAGTGGCTGGGCCCGTGAGCCATGGCCGCTGAGCCTGCACGTCCGGAGCCTGTGCTCCGCAACAGGAGAGGCCACGGCAGTGAGAGGCCCGCGTACCGCAAAAAAAAAAAAAAAAAAAGAAGAAGAAGAAAAATCCACCTGTTAATGCAGGGGACACGGTTCGATCCCTGGTCCGGGAAGATCCCACATGCCACGGAGCAACTAGCCCATGTGCCACAACTACTGAGCCTGTGCTCTAGAGACCATCAGCCACAACTACTGAGCCCGTGTGCCACAACTACTGAAGCCCGCGCACCTAGAGCCTGTGCTTCACACCAAGAGAAGTCACCACAATGAGAAGCCTGCTCACCGCAACAAAGAGTAGCCCCCGCTCACCGCAGCTGGAGAAAGCCCGCACACAGCAACTAAAACCCAATGCAGCAATAAATAAATAAATAAGCAAGCAAGCAAGCATATATTAAAGACATAAGCACAAAATGTTTATTTGTGGAAAAAAATCTAATGTATCTCGTTGATGACTTATACTGTTTCTCCTGCAATTTTTTTAAAACTACATTCAGATACTGGTTTGTTGCCATCTACTGGTTAAAATCATATTTCAATAATAATGTTATTTCACCTCAAATATTCACTACAGTCAAAACTATCTTAGCAGGGACTTCCCTGGTGGTCCAGTGGTTAAGAATCTGCCTTCCGGGCTTCCCTGGTGGCGCAGTGGTTGAGAGTCCGCCTGCTGATGCAGGAGACACGGGTTCGTGCCCCGGTCAGAGAGGATCCCACATGCTGCGGAGTGGCTAGGCCTGTGAGCCATGGCCTGCCCAGCAACGAAGAACCAATGCAGCCAAAAATAAATAAAATTAAATCTTAAGAAAAAAAACCCCAAAAAAAAAAAAAAAAAAGAATCTGCCTTCCAATGCAGGGGACGTAGGTTTGATCCCTGGTAGGGGAACTAAGATCCCACATGCTACAGGGCAACTAAGCCCATGCACCGCAACTACTGAGCCCGTGTGCCACAACTAGAGCCTGCGCGCCACAACTAGAGAAGCCCTCGTGCCACAACGAAAGATCCTGCATGCCTCAACGAAAGATCCCACGTGCTGCAACTAAGACCCAATGCAGCCAAATAAATAAATTTAAAAATTTTTTTTAAATCTTAGCAGGGTTCTTTGCAAAATTTTATAAAACTACTGTGATGAATTCAGCTTTGGAGAAGTTTTTAAAGCTGTATCATGAGTTAATTGTATCTTGAGTTCTAACAATATCCTCACATAAAATTTTCATTCATGTGTTAAGACTGTTTTTGTTTTTTTTTTTGGCGGTACCCAGGCCTCTCACCGCTGGGCCTCTCCCGCAGGGTTCTTTGCAAAATTTTATAAAACTACTGTGATGAATTCAGCTTTGGAGAAGTTTTTAAAGCTGTATCATGAGTTAATTGTATCTTGAGTTCTAACAATATCCTCACATAAAATTTTCATTCATGTGTTAAGACTGTTTTTGTTTTTTTTTTTGGCGGTACCCAGGCCTCTCACCGCTGTGGCCTCTCCCATCGCGGAGCACAGGCTCCGGACGCGCAGGCCCAGCTGCCACGGCCCACGGGCCCAGCCACTACGCAGCACGTGGGATCCTCCCGGGCCGCGGCACGAACCCGTGTCCCCTGCATCGGCAGGCGGACTCCCAACCACTGCGCCACCAGGGAAGCCCAAGACTGTTTTAAAACTAAAATACAATGGTAATTTGTGAGAACTATAAAAATCTTTATTTAATTAAAATACTTTCGGGATTTTTTTTCTTTACAATTCAAACGTTTACATGCCCCTATTTTCTAGAATACTGGAACTAGAGAATTCAGGATATTTCTACCTTTTTACAGCTGAGTTGTTAGAATAAGGATCCAAAAAAAAAATTCATACACTACATTTGTTTATTTTGCACTTTAAGTTACTTTTACTCTACAGCAGTCCCTCCCCTCTCCTTCTTCCCTTTTTTTCTTTTTTATTATTTTTTTCTCCTTCAGTTTCTTTTTACACAATTATTGTTGGAAGAAAAAGCCAGTTGTCCCACTGCATTGCTTTTTAAAACCACCCTTTTAGCTACCCAGATTTAAAAAGCATAACAAACAAATGTAACGCATGGACTTATTTTTGGATCCCAATTCTAACAAATCAACTGTAAAATGACTAAGTACCTGTGGAAATGTGTATATAGATTGGGTTTTAGATGACAACAAAGAATTTTATTAATTCTGTTGAATATAATATGGCACTGTGATTATGCACAAGAAAATGTACAAATCTTGTAGACACTGCTATGAACTGAATTGTCTCCCCTCTCCCCAGCCCAAAATTCATACACTGAAGTCTTAAACCAACAATGTGATAGTATTTGGAGATGGGGCCTTTGGTAAGTAATTAGGTTTAGATGACATTATGAGGGTAGGGCCCTTATGATGGGATTAGTGCCCTTATAAGAAGATATATCAGAGAATTTACTCTCTCTCTCCAAGTGAGAACTCTGCCAGAAAGCTGTCTGCAAACCAGGAGGATGGCCCTCACAAGAACCCGACCTTGCTGGCACCATGATCTCAGACTTCTAGCCTCCGGAACTGTGAGAAAATAAATTTCTGTTGTTCATGCCACCCAGTCTATGGTATTTTCTTATAGCAGCCCATGCTGAAACAGTCATGCATATGGAAGTATGTAGAAGTGAAATAATGTATCCTATATATGCTTTAAAAACATATTCACAAAAAGGGAAAAAAATAGAAGAAATGGAGCAAAACTAATAATTTTTTAATTTAGGTGACAGGTGCTGGGGATTTAATATGCTATTGGCTCAGCTTCTAAGTTTCAAATTTCTCATAACTAAAAAAAAAAAAAACTTTAAAAAAGAAATAAGAAAATGCTTTTCAATGTAATTCCTACAACTGAAACCTGAAAATGCTTTAAGATAAACACAGTACTCATCTGAAATTATTATGAGGCAAAAATAAAAGTTGACTTGAAACTTTATCTTTGAATAAATTTGGGGGAAATTGTTACAGGATTTTTTAAAATAATCTGTCTCATCTAAGTCACAAGTTAAAAGCACTGACCTTAACTGTTCATGTTCTAATTATGTATCTTGTCCAAATTATTTACCTGCTTAAATGTCAATTACAAAAGAGAAATCATAATTTTGGTATTCTTTTGTGAACAGAGGTTTTCATTATTGTTGAAATACTTTTAAATTACTGATTTTTTTGTTTAGAAGTTAACTTTCTTTAACTCTTCTTGATTATAATTTTAAAAATACATATTATTCTCAGATTTCAAGTAGACAATATAGTAATCTGAAAATAATAAGCTTCGCTTCTTTCTAATTTGTATACATTTTGTTTAGTTTTTATATCTGACTGCACCAACATTCACAGAATTAACACCAAGCAACAATGAGGGAGAACTGTCAACCAATCTAGTTCCTGATTTTAATGGGAATGGTAATATACATAACATTTACCATGATCAAGACTATCATTAAGACTGATTTTTTTTGTTTTGTTTTGTTTTGTTTTTTTTGCGGTACGCGGGCCTCTCACTGTTGTGGCCTCTCCCGTTGCAGAGCACAGGCTCCGGATGCGCAGGCTCAGCGGCCATGGCTCATGGGCCCAGTCACTTCGCGGCATGTGGGATCTTCTCAGACAGGGGCACGAACCCGCATCCCCTGCATCGACAGACGGACTCTCAACCACTGAGCCACCAGGGAAGCCCTGATTTTTTTTTTTTTTTAATGATTTTAAGGAAAGGTCTTTCTATTCCTATTTTACAAAGGGTTTTCAACAAAGACAGACATTCAAACTTGCTCCTTTGATCCATTTTTGCATTAATTAGTCATGGAAATCCTGTTCTCACACAAAGACCAATAAGTATAATTTTATCTTTTATGTATAACTCTGGGTCATCATTATAAATAATATTTAATGTTCTGTACCCAGAAAACATTCCCTCAGGAATTTTAAATACAGGTATACAGGGCCATTTTTTCTTTTAGTAAAGATCCCAGGCTAGGTTTGGCGTTGTTAAATGTCTGTTTCAATCACCTCCTTCATTCCACAAGCATTTGCTGGTCATGTACTGTGATCTAGGTACTATGCATCAAGAATAAGAGAATATGATGAGATTAATAGACAGTTCTCATCTCCAAGAAGCTCACACCATCACATTGTGCTCAATACTGTCACAAAATGCTGAAGGAAGAAATACCATCAAACTGAGATTTCCAGAAAAATTCAGTAATAACTGAGTCTTGAATGCTGAGTGACACTGTTCATTCAAAGCAGGGCCCAAATAAAACATACACAAATTAGAAAGAAACAAAGCTGATTATGTTCAGATGGTATATTTTCAAGGACTTCTGTGGCCCCTGAGAATAATACTAAAATACTGTTTGCTTTCTTCCACTGATGGTGCAATAATAATGGTGGGTAAAAGTGCTGGTGCCTTAGCAGGAATCAAAGCAATGATCCCTACCTGTGCCAGTCAGTGTATACTTCACCACTATCTTAAAAAAAAAAAA
>NW_006796766.1:823609-843101 GCF_000442215.2 Lipotes vexillifer | reverse complement strand
AAGAAGGGGGGGGGGGGGGCTTTTCACTTAAGAAGTTCCTTAATGAGGAAGTAAAATTTATTTTTACTAATCTCCATGCTTATACTTTTAAAACTCTGTGTAACAAAATGCACATAAAAACTACTGCTGCCCACCAAAATATGATACTTCTCTCAAGAAAAAGCACTCATACAACTGTCTGAGTTGTGAGCTGAACGAGCCACTTTTTTCATGAAACATCATTTTTACTTGAAAGAACATATATACGAATTATGCTTACTCAGACTTGGGTATATGGCAGACATTTTCTTAAAAATGAGTGAAGAGAACCTATCAATTAAAGAAAAACATGAAAGTATTTGTTGCTGATGATAAAATTTAAGGTTGCAAGAGAATATTAGAAATCTATAAAACTTATACCTGCCACCCTAAGTGTGACCGGTCTCAATAATTAAACACTTTCTGATAAGATGTTAACAAGTGTTAATTTTGATTACTGTATGCGTCAACATTTGGAAGATTTGCATAACTCGGTAAGCTAATATTTTCCGAATGATATTACATAATCATGTATGGAGGGAAAAGTCATTTAAATTGCAAGAAAATCAATAGATTTTAAAGCAACAGTTATGTTAAAGTCCATCAATATGGGTTCAGATTCCACAATACAACCTTTCCTCTACCAACCTTTCTTCTAACATTTGCCAAGTTTTACTGTAGTAATAAAAAACATCCACAATTATGTGAAAAGGCTATAAAAACACTGTTCTCCTAACAGTAAACCTATCCAAGGCCCGATTTCCTTCATATATACTTCAATGCAGCGGTCCCCAACCTTTTTGGCACCAGAGATGGTGTCTTCATGGAAGACAATTTTTCCACGGACGGGGTGGGGGGAGGGGGATGGTTCGGATGGTAATGTGAGCAATGGTTCAGGAGGTAATGCAAGCAATGGGGAGCGCGATGGGGAATGGCAGATGCAGCTTTGTTCACTCCCCCGCCACTCACCTCCTGCTGTGCCGCCCGGTTCCTAAAAGGCTGAGGACCAGTAGTAGTAGTCCTCGACCCAGGGGTCGGGGACCCCTGCTTCAATGCAAACAGTACATCACAATAGACAGAACAAAGAAGTAAATATGTGAATCTGACTGTCTTCTGTTAAGTCAGACATTTAAAGAGTCTTACAAAAAATGTAAAGCAATGCCATTTTCTCAGTAAATGTTTGTTTTGGAAAAGTTATTTTTCATTTAAAATATATGTTATTTATGTGACCATGATGTGATCATTTTAAATAACAATAAATTTACTTACAAATAATTTTTAACTTCTTAAGTTAAATTTCTAATAGAGTAAATACTGATAAATCTAATACAGTAAATATTGATAAGATACAACCCACATAAACAAAAGCTATTTGGTAGTCCTCCATGATTTTTAAGTGCATAAAGTGGTCCTGAGACAAAAATGTTTGAGAACTGCTGATACATAAGTTGAAGAAAAGAGTAATAAGAACATTTCAAATACAAGCTACAACATATAGAGAGTTTTATTATCTTGCACTATAAATGGCATATGTATCCCCAGCCATCCCAGCCTACTCTACATTTTCCCACAACCTAATGTATAGCTACTAATCTATGATAAACTATGAAGAAAACAACCATGACAGTGTTTTTCCAGTGGCTTTCCTGTGATTAAAGGATATGAATTTTTATCAACAATTTTTAACAGCACAGGGGGTTTCTACTGAGATCACCTGTTGATCTTTGAAATTCCAGATACTGTGATCCGCAAAAAAGCAAAGCACAACCACAGCCCTCCTTTAAAAGGGCATAACAGATATTTTCAGAACTCATGTTATATTTTCAATACTAATTTCCCAACCATAAAACAAATCAAACAAACAAAACACCTTGATGTTAGTTAAAACTTTCTGGGAGGTGTTATAAAATATTGACTAAACATTCACACTGTGAACAGTACAAAGACACTTATGTTTAAAAGAACAAAGTTAAAACTGTACTATATAATATTAATAGACTAAATACAAACACTTTAAATACCAGTTTCCTACCAATGATGGAACTCCTTCCTAAAATGGAAGCTTCAAGTCTATCTTTTAAAACAAGATCCTTTAAGCACAGCAATTTACTTCTAATCTAAGTAAAGTTAAATAGTAAACGAAGCCTAACAAATGCCTTCTGCTTTAATTTCCCAAGAAATGTTAAACTGCCATTGAAAGGGATGCCCTGGAAGCTGGCACTGGCCATCTTTCTATTTTAATTAACAAGCTTACCAACTTCTACCTAACCTCATCCACTTTCCAAGACTGCAATTCCTCAAACTATATCTTGGCCTAAAACTCATCAGGCAATCACAAGATTAGCCATGTCCTAATCAATCTCCTTCTAAATATCCAGAAAGGCCATCTGCATCCAAGACAAGAGACAGGAAAGACAACAAATGTCAGTTTTCATCATTCCCTCCATAGGATGAACCATGGACTTCTACAACCTCTGCCTGCTATTCAGTCTGAGACAGAGATGTTCATCCCTACAATTAAACATACTAAAACTATTCCAACCTATGAAGGAATAACAGTCTTTTAAAAATGGGAAATGAGAGGCTTTCTTGAATGTAAAACATTTCCTACTCTCTGGCTTACTAGTGTTAAAATTACTTCACTGTGTCAGTCATAGAAGTCTATAGCACCAAACACAGACCTAAGAAAATTTACTCAAAAAGGGTGGACAGGGCTTCCCTGGTGGCGCAGTGGTTGAGAGTCCGCCTGCTGATGCAGGGGACATGGGTTCGTGCCCCAGTCCAGCAAGATCCCACATGCCGCGGAGCGGCTGGGCCCATTAGCCATGGCTGCTGAGCCTGCGCGTCCGGAGCCTGTCCTCAGCAACGGGAGAGGCCACAACAGCGAGAGGCCCGCATATCGCAAAAAAAAAAGGTTGGACATTCTCAGATGACATTTTTTTTTTTCAGATGACATTTTTTTGTAGATCAGATTTATTCTCACAAAACAGCCCTCCACTGGTAGGAAAATCAAAGAAATGAAGACAAAGAAATATGATGTTAAAATCAGATAATATGTATGAAAAGTACATACTTATATATCAGTTTTCAAAGCAATTCTGGGCCCTTTGCAGATTTTATCTATGCTATTTGAGAGAAGGGGTAAACATCAATTTGTTATAACCAACTCCATTCAGGAAAAAGGGGAAGGAAAGTTGTTAGAAAGTTACAGGGGACCTCACAGGGTCTCCAGTCACTGGGCACAGAATGCAAATTCCAGGGAGGAAACTCCAGGTTTAGACTGCGTCCAGTGCCTATCTCTTGGCTAAGGCAAGATCCCCCCAGCTGCACTTCCACTAACACTCTCAATACTGTACGATTTTGCAAAATGAAATTAGGGTGCTCTTTTCAAAAGATGATGAAATGAATCATGAACAGCAAAGAAACACATGCCCACAGGCAAGGTGAAGCTAACGGCATTTTGAAACACACTTGATTTTTATAACTGATATTCTGGAGATCCACAACCTTTGACATAATATAATAAAACCACACCAGGAAGATGTGACACAAGAGAAAGTAGGCAACAGTTTAATTTCTTAATGATCCTCCATTTCTTCATTTCTTTCTGACTGCCATGCAGACATTCAATTAGATATACCTTCTCAAACTAGTATAAAACACCCACACCAAATTATTTCTTTATCAAATTTTCCCTGGGGACTTCCCTGGTAGTCCAATGGTTAAGAATCCATCTTGCAATGCAGAGGACGCCAGTTGGATCCCTGGTTGGGGAACTAAGATCCCATACACGGGGCAAATGAGCCCACGCGGCACAGCCAGAGAGCCCACGCACCACAACTACTGAGCCCGCCCACTCCAGAGCCCACACACCCGCTGCAACTAATGAGCCTGCACGCTCTGGAGCCCGTGCACCACAACTAGAGAGAAGCCTCGTTCCGCGACAGAAGATCCCGCATGCCGCAACTAAGACCCAAAGCAGCAAATAAATAAATAAATAAATAAATATTTTTCTTAAAAATGTTCCCTAGGACTTCCCTGGTGGTGCAATGGATAAGACTCTACACTCCCAACGCAGGGGGCCCGGGTTCAATCCCTGGTCAGGGAACCAGATCCCACATGAAAGCCGCAACTAAGACCCAGTGAAACCAAATAAATAAAATCAGTAAATAAATTTTGGGGCTTCCCTGGTGGCACAGTGGTTGAGAGTCCGCCTGCCAATGCAGGGGACGTGGGTTCGTGCCCTGGTCCGGGAAGATCCCATGTGCCGCGGAGCGGCTAGGCCCGTGGCCACTGAGCGGCTAGGCCCGTGGCCGCTGAGCCTGCGCATCGGCGGAGCCTGTGCTCCACAACAGGAGAGGCCACAACAGTAAGAGGCCCGCACACCGCAAAAGAAAAAAAATGTTCCCTGGACTCTAAGACATAATTAAATGATTTTTTTCCAGAAACTGTCTATTCTGAGCTTATTTAGAGCAAACAAAATACCTTAAGTTGCCAAAACAACTTGAAGAATGTGTGATATAGTATCACTCAATCACCGCCTGCCATGGCTAAGTACTCTAAACTTTCCATACATATCAAGTTAACCCTCACAGTAATCTCATGAAGTTAGAACAACCAATGGTTCTCAGTCAGGGGTGATTTTTATATCCTGTCCGTCTCACCCCTACCCAGGGACATCTGGCAATGTTTGAAGACATTTTTCATTTGTCAGTCTGAGCAGCTGTGACTGGAATCTACACTGTCAAGGTTAAGAAACCCCGTCTATAAGCATTCTCCATTTAACTGATGAAAACAAGTTCAGAGAGACTGAATGACTTTTGCTTAATTCATGTCACACAAGAAGTGGCAGGGACTTCCCTGGTGGTCCAACAGTTAAGACTTCACGCTCCCAATGCAGGGGGCCCTGGTTCGATCCCGATTTGGGGAACTAAGATCCCACATACTGCAACTAAACCGGCGCCCCTCAGCTACTGAGCCCACACGCTGTAGAGCCCAAGCACCGCAACTAGAGAGCCCGTGCACCGCACTAGAGAAGCCCGTATGCCACAACAAAGACCCAGCACAGCTAAAATAAATAAACAAATAAAATAAATAAAATGAAATAAGTTAAAAAAAATAAAGTTAGTTAAAAAAAAAAAAAGTGGCAGGGACTTCCCTGGTAGTACAGTGGTAAAGAATCTGTCTTACCATGCAGGGAACGCAGATTCGATCCCTGGTCAGGGAACTAAGATCCAACATGCCGCGGGGCAACTAAGCCTGCGTGCCACAACTACTGAGCTCATGCACATCAACTAGAGATCCTGGGTGCCACAAACTACAGAGCCCACGGGCCCTGGAACCTGTGAGCCATAACTAGAGAAGAGAAAACCCACACGCCACAACTAGAGAGAAGCCTGTGCGCCACAACAGAGAGCCCTCGTGCCTCAACGAAGATTCCACGTGCTGCAACTAAGACCCAACGCAGCCAAAAATAAATAATATAAATAATAAATAAATCTTTAAAAAAAGTGGCAAAGCTGCATTTTAAATCCAAGTCTAATTCCAGAATCCATAATCATAAACATGATTTATGTAAGTGCTAACTATAATAAAGTAAAATTTTGAACTTTAAAAATATATACCACTAGTGATAGCATCAAAAATATTAAATTCTTAGGGATAAATCTGACAAAAGATGTGCAAGACCTAAACACTGAAAACTATAAAATGTTGCTGAAAGAAATTAAACACAACCTAAATGAACACAGAATTATCAGACTCATGGAGCAAACACTCAATATCGTTAAGATGTCATTTATCACAAATTTATTTATAGATTCAATGCAATCCCAATCAAAATAGGCATTTTTTGGTAGAAACTGACAAGCTGATCCTACAATTCATATAAAAATACAAAGGACTTAGAATAACCAAAAGAACTTAGAAAAACAACAAATTTTGAGGACTTATACCACCTGACTTCAAGTCATTATTAAATCTACAGTAATCAAGACAGTGTGACAAGACAGACAAATCAATAGAGTCCAAAAATAGAAACAGAAACAGTCCACATATACGGTCAACTAATTTTCGACAAAGGTGCAAAAGCAATTCAGTGGAGAAAGAATAATCTTTTCTACAGAAAGTGCTGGAAAAACTGGATAGTCATTTGTTTAAAAAAAAAAAAAAGAAAAAAAGAACTTTGATCCACAAAGTTAATTGATGTATTTGATGCACAAAAATTAGCTCAAAATGGAAAAAGTAAAAACTATAAAACATCTAGAAAAAAACATAAGAAGGCTATCTTTGTGAAATAGCATGTATATAAAAAGGAAATTTTGGGGCTTCCCTGGTGGCGCAGTGGTTGAGAGTCCGCCTGCTGATACAGGGGACACGGGTTCGTGCCCTGGTCCGGGAAGATCCCACATGCCGCGGAGCAGCTGGGCCCGTGAGCCATGGCCGCTGAGCCTGTGTGTCCAGAGCCTGTGCTCCGCAATGGGAGAGGCCACAACAGTGAGAGGCCCGCATACCACAAAAAAAAAAAAAAAAAAAAAAAAAAGGAAATTTTGGTAAACTGGACTTGATCAAAATTAAGAACTTCTGTTCTTCAAAAAATGTCAGAAAATGGGGACTTCCGTGGTGGCGCGGTGTTTAAGAATCTGCCTGCCAATGCAGGGGACACAGGTTCAATCCCTAGTCCAGGAAGATCTCACATACCGCAGAGCAACTAACCCCACGAACCACAAATACTGAGCCTGCGCTCTAGAGCCCGCAAGCCACAACTCCTGAAGCCCACGCACCTAGAGCCCGTGCTCCGCAACAAGAGAAGCCACCGCAAGGAGAAGCCTGCACACCTCAATGAAAAGTAGCCCCCACTCGCCGCAACTAGAGAAAGCCCGTGCGCAGCAACGAAGACCCAATGCAGCCAAAACTAAATTAAAAAAAAAAAATTACATAAAAAAAAATGTCAGGGCTTCCCTGGTGGCACAGTGGTTGAGAGTCCGCCTGCCAATGCAGTGGACGCGGGTTCGTGCCCTGGTCCGGGAGAATCCCACATGCCGCGGAGCGGCTGGGCCCGTGAGCCATGGCCGCTGAGCCTGCGCGTCTGGAGCCTGTGCTCCGCAACGGGAGAGGCCACGACAGTGAGAGGCCCGCATACCGCAAAAAAAAAAAGTCAGAAAATGAAAAGACAAGCCACAGAATGGGAGAAAATATTTGTACATCACATAACTGATTAAGGACTTGTACCCAGAATATATAGAAGTCTCAAAGCTCAATAATAAGCAAACAACCCAATATATTTTTTTAATTGTTAAAAGATTTAACCAGACACTTCACCGAACAGGGAATTCCCTGGCGGTCCAGTGATTAGGACTCTGTGCTTTCACTGATGAGGGCCCAGGTTCAATCCCTGGTGGGGGAACTAAGATCCTGCAAACTGCAGATCGCGCCCCCCCCCCCACTCCCAAAAGACAGACACTTCACCAAAGACAATCTAGGGATGACAAATAAGAACATGAAAAGATGCTCAACAGCATTAGTCACCAGAAAATGAAAATTAACACCATGAAATGTCACCACATACCTGTTAGAATGCCAAAATATTAAAAGAGACTGGCCATGCCAAGTATTGACAGGGATATGGAGGAACTGGATGTCTTAAATAAGCTGGTGGGAAAAAATGGTAGAGGCTCTTGGGGAAATACTTGGCACTTTCTTAAAAACCTAAAGATACACCTATTATATGATCCAGTCATCACACATTTACCCAAGAGAAATGAAAGCATATGCCCACAGAAAGATCTATACACAAATGTTCACCACAGGTTCTTTATAAAAGCAAAAACTGAAATATCCATCAACAAATAACAAATATAAACAAACTGTGGTATAGCCATACAATGGGATCCTACTCAGCAATAAAAAGGAATGAAATACGGATACACTCAACAAGATGGACAAATCTCAAAATATGCTGACTGAAAGAAACCAGACACAGCAAGATACATGCTGTATGGCTCCATTTATATAAATTTAGAAAATGCAAACTAATCTACATGATAGAAGATCAACAGGGACAGAAGGGAAGGATTACAACTTGGCAGAAAGAAACTTCTGCGGGTTATGGATATGTCTATAATTAAGACTGTAATGATGGTTTCACAGGTGTATACATACATCAAAAACCTATCAAATGGGGACTTCCCTGGTGGTCCAGCGGGTTAGGCTCTGAACTCCCAAAGCAGGGGGCCCGGGTTCAATCCCTGGTCGGGGAAGCAGATCCCACATGCATGCTGCAACTCAGAGTCGGCATGCCGCGACTAGGAAGTCCCCATACTGCAACTAAAAAGATCCTGCATGCCACAATGAAGATTCCATATGCTGCAACTAAGACCTGGCACAGTCAAAATTAAATAAATAAATAACTTTAAAAAATTTTCTAAAAACCTATCAAATGTGTGCAGTTTATTGTATGTCCATTATACCTCAATAAAGTTGGCAAAAATCCTAAACAAAAAAAAATGCAAATGGAAATACATACAGAAATCAAAATAGTACTAGGAGTAAGGGTTCATTTTCAATATCTTCATTTTTGAAATATGCCAACTAAAGGAAACGTGTATCATTTTTTATCTCATGTCATTCCAAAAGGGTCTGCAGTAGTATATAATAAAAGTAGAATAATGAAACCATTAAGCAAGACAGTAAAACTGTAACCAATAAGATTTTAAGAGGTAACTGCAAAAGGAAAGCGAGGTCTTCTGTGAAACTTACTCCTTTCCTGAAGTAAAGCTAATCTTAATTTCATTCATCAAAATATCAGTTAATATCACTCTGTATTCTCCAAAATTTAAGACAACTTATTTTATATTCCCTCATTTTTCATTCTCTTTATCCCATGTATCAGATTTGTTTCCAATTTCAAATTCTCTTTAAAATTCTTTCTTTTTCTGCTGCTGTTGCCTTAAGTCTGAAGTCTCACCAATTCAAATCATTTCTGGAATGAGAATGAATGCATATTAATTGCTATAACAGCCCCCTAGCTTACCTCACTGCCTCGAATTCCTCCTCATTCCAATGCATTCTGAATAATTCTTTTGGAAACTGCTTTCCCAGGGTCACTTTCCTGATGAAGAATCTCAAAATATTAGCTACCTTACTAACAAAAGTCGAAGCTCAAACAAGACCTCAAGACCTTCCACAACCTGCTCTCACCCCAGCCATCCTTGTATCCCACCTGTCATCACCTACCCTGGATTCCATGCAATTGAGACTCAGGATCTCCGGGGGTGGGGTCAGGGAAGTGGTAGCCTGGATGAATCTCACACTAAGATTTGAAAACCTACTGGTGTAAGAGAGGATCGTTCCATAATAAATACTCCCTCCCTCCCTGGCTGCACCTTCCAACACTTTCCCAGAAAGACGTTAAATCCTAGACATACCAAATTATCTGTGGAACCCATCTTGTTCCCTTCCCGCCTCCCTGCCTCCTCTCTAAGGCGAGTATCATTCTCCTCCCACACAGTTCCCACAAACCCTAACTACGGATCTGACCCGGATGGGTAAAAGCAGGTAAGCTTCAAGCAAACAAAGGGGAAAGGAGGGATAATGAGATGAAATACAGAAAAGTAGAGCATGGGGAAAGTGCAGACAGAGCCAAGAAGAAGCAAGGGAACAAACTGCCGGGCTGGGGCCCAAAAAAAAAAGAAATTAAAAAAAAAAAAAAAAATGTAACCTGTCAGCCTTTGCTAAGGAGCTGAAAATTTCTCTAAAAATACAAATGACATTAAAAAAAAAAAAAAAAATGTAACCTGTCAGCCTTTGCTAAGGAGCTGAAAAATAATTTCTCTAAGCTCAAACATACTCTCAGGGAGTCTCGAGGGCAGGATGTATTCACAAGTTCAAAAACAAAAGACTGTAGGAAAAAGTAAGAGTGACGCTTACAGTAGGTGGGTAGAAGACTGTGAGGAGGCCTTGGACGCCAGATATGCCTCCACGGAGCTACTGCAAAATAGCAAACATGCATAAAATTTGTTATTATTAGGAAGAACACAATATTTTAGCAGTACCAGAGTCCAGAAAATCTGCAGAAATTTGCCTTCAGCTGTCAAGTTCACTACCAGAACTTAGGCCCTCTGAAGGAAAAAACCCGTATTTATCTCTCATTTCATACACATTTCTTGACTCACCATAATGAGCGTATTTCCATTTTAGCCCTTAAGCACTGGGTATGAGTTTCCTACTTTTCAAAAAACTATACTTCTTAGCTTACAATGTCATATTCCTCCATCTTTCAGTAACATTCTCACCAGAGGTTGGCTAACTTTTTCTGCCAAAAGCCAGATAAATATTTCAGACTTTGTAAGCAAATGGTCTCTGTTGTAGCACAAAAGCACATAGATAATATGTAAACAAATGGATGTGACTGCTTCAATAAAACTTTACTTGAGGACACTGAAATGTGAATTTCATATAATTTCCATATGTCACAAAATTTTATTTTGAATTTTTTTCAATCATTTAAAAACATAAAAACCATCTTATATGACAGACAGGCCATGCAAACACAGGTGGCAGGGCTGTATTTGGCCAGCCTGCTACAGTTTGCAGACTCCTGCTTACACCCTCTTAAAGGTTCAACAGTACAACCATTCCATTATTCCTTATTTCTACAGCACTACAATTAACTTTATTTGCAAGTCTTTCTGCTAAGCCCCAACTGTGTGATGGCCTCTAGGTAATGAACAATTAAGCATTCTTCTGACCTGAACACATTCCGTTTCACCCAAATTCGCACTCTGGAAGAAATAAAAACTTGCTTATCTAGTTTCTGATTTAAAACACTGAAGGAAGGAAAAGGGGATTTTAAGTAATTGTGTAAATGGAACAAAGAACAATGACAACACTTATATTGATGTCAAGTGTTAAAAAGAGAGTCCATTATGATGAATCTTAATTGTCACTCTTAATTTCTCTCCCACAGTTTCAAAGCTAAAAACTAAAATGTAGCATTTGAGTTTGTTAATGAGATATTCTAAACTCATCTCACATTTTAAAGAAATGCACAAGACCAGACTAAAGAAATGAATATGACCAAGTATACTGCAACAAATGAGAAAATACTATATATAAGGAAAAGACATTCTATTGTTTAACAATTAGAAGTTATAGTAGAAATAAAGTAGAAAATATCTGAAACAACATATCTTTTGAAGGATGAAAACTTTTCTCACATTCATTCATACATATTTATTTTATGCATGAAGAAACTAATGTGTTTGGAACACAAAGTCGGGTAAGAAACAGGTGTCCGAAACATAAATGGCCTGTGACCACATGGGCCTAAGTTCTCTATCTGCTCTGGCCAATAACACAGCCACTAGCTGCATGTAACTACTGACATTTTAATTAACTAATATTAAACAAAATTAAAACTTCAGTTCCTTAATCGAACTAGCCACACTTCAGGTGCTCAAGAGATTTCTTGTGGCTACCATATTGGACAAGACAGATAAAGAACATCTCCACCATCACCCACCACACAAAGTTTTGTTGGACAGAGTTGGTTTACAATACGTTACATACTTCCCTTTCTCCGCTGACTGAAACATAAAAATGAAACTTAACTTCGCCCTTTCATCAAAAGGAAAGTGTAAAATGTTTACCACCTGCCACCTACCACATGGGAAGTACCATGTAAGTCTTTCTGTACAAGTATTTACTATATTAAAAGCTGAAAAAAACTTCTTCCTAGGGTAACTCATACAGCAAAGTCATCATCTTGAATGCTTCTACCAGGGTTCTAAAACTTTTACAGCATTCTGGAAATGAGTATTTCATCAATAACTATTTTAACCTCCTTATTAGCTTTAAACCACCCTCAACTGTAACTTTAATATCCTCAACTACAGTATTCTCATTGTCCCGTAAAGTGAAGAATTCTCAATATCACTCTGATTATCAAACGATTCTCTTTCAAGTGGAAAACAGCTCCTCCTTGTCACCTCTGCCCTATGCCTAGAATACAGAAATCACTCAAATAATTGTTGCATGAAAGGTCAGCGAACTCTAAGTCTTTCTGGTATTGACAAAAACAACACAAAAGCCAGATTCCATTTCGTAACTACTGGTATTCAAAAAGCTTTAAGTCTTTTTAAAAAAATTTTATTGGAGTATGGTTTATTTACAATGTTGTATTAGTTTCTGCTGTACAGCAAAGTGAATCATTCATACGTGTGTGTGTGTGTATCCACTTTTTTAGATTCTTTTCCAATAAAGGTCATTACAGAGTACTGAGTAGCGTTCCCTGTGCTATACAGTAGGTCCTTATTAGTTATCTATTGTATGTATAGTAGTGTGTATATGTCAATCCCAATCTCCCAATTTATCTCTCCCTCCTCTTTCCCCCGGGTAATGTTAAGTTTGTTTTCTACACCTGTGAGTCTATTTCTGTTTGTAAATAAGTTCATTTGTACCATTTTTTTTAGATTTCACATATAAGCAATTTCATATGCTATCTGTCTTTCTCTGACTTTCTTCACTCCGTATGATAATCTCTAGGTCCATCCATGTTGCTGCAAATGGCATTATTTCATTCTTTTGTATGGCTGAGTAATACTCCATTGTATATATGTACTACATTTTCTTTATCCATTCCTTTGTCGATGGACATTTAGGTTGTTTCCATGTCTTGGCTATTGTAAACAGTGCTGCAATGAACATCAGGGGGCATGTATCCTTTCAGATTATGGTTTTCTCTGGATATATTCCCTGGAGTGGGACTGCTGGATATGGCAGTTCTATTTTTAGTTCTTTAAGGAACCTCCATACTGTTCTCCATAGTGAACCTCCATACTGTTCTCCAATCAAGCAGCTTTAAGTCTTTGCTGCTCCTTATTTTTTACGGCACTTAGTTGACTGTAGGATTCAAATGGCACCACACATTGGTGGACACAAATTTTCTGGTTCCTAAAAATCAAGGCAAATAGGGCTTCCCTGGTGGTGCAGTGGTTAAGAATCTGCCTGCCAATGCAGGGGACACGGGTTCGGGCCCTGGTCCAGGAAGATCCCACAGGCCGTGGAGCAACTAAGCCCATGCACCACAACTACTGAAGCCCGTGCACCTAGAGCCCATGCTCCACAACAGAGCACAAGAGAAGCCACGGCAATGAGAAGCCCATGCACCACAACGAATAGTAGCCCCTGCTCGCCGCAACTAGAGAAAGCCCGCGCACAGCAACAAAGACCCAACACAGCCAAAAATAAATAAATAAAATTAATTTTAAAAAAAATCAAGGACTTACTAAAAAGTGAAGTCTACAAGGGGAAAGAAAGTATTACACACCACCCCAGAACTATAAAATTAATTTAAAATTTTCAGTTACTTAGCTATGAAATAGAGATTTAAAATAAATATATGTAAATACAATGGAATATTATTCAAACTTAATAAAGAAGGAAATCTTGTCACATGCTACAACATGGATGAACCTTGAGGACATTATGCTAAGTGAAATAAGCCAGTCACAAAAAGACAAATATTGCATGATCTCATTTATATAAAGTAACTAAAGTTGTCAAACTCTTAGAAACAGAAAGTCAATGGTGATTGGTAAGGGTAGGGTGAGGAGGAGCTGCTGTTTAATGAGTAGAGAATTTCAGTTTTCTAAAATGAAAAAAAAAGTTCTAGAATTGTATTACACGTGCTATAGTTATTAACACTACTGGACTGTACACATAAAAAGGTCAAGATAGGGCTTCCCTGGTGGCGCAGTGGTTGAGAGTCCGCCTGCTGATGCTGGGGACACGGGTTCGTGCCCCGGTCCGGGAAGATCCCACATGCCGCGGAGCGGCTGGGCCCATGAGCCATGGCTGCTGAGCCTGCGTGTCTGGAGCCTGTGCTCCGCAACATGAGAGGCCATAACAGTGAGAGGCCCACGTACCGCAAAAAAAAAAAAAAAAAAAAAAAAAAAAAGGTTAATATAATAAATTTCTTATGCTGTGTTTTTTTACCACAATAAAAAAGTGAACATGTATGAACCACAGTTAACCCTTGAACAACGCAGGGGTTAGGGGCGCAGAGCCCTCCAAGTCTCGGCTACTGTAAATATGTAGTGCTGCTATAAACACTAGAGTGCATGTATCTTTTTGAATTAATAGTTTTCATCTTTTCCAGATATATACCCAGGAGAGGGACCGCTGGATCATGTGGTAGCTCTGTTTTTAGTTTTTTAAGGAATCTCCATACTGTTTTCCTTAGCAGCTACACCAATTTACATTCCCAGCAACAGCACAGGAGGGTTCTCTTTCCTCCACACCCTCTCCAGCATTTATTATTTGTAGACTTTTTGATGATGGCCATTCTGACTAGTGTGAGGTGATAACTCATTGTGGTTTTGAGTTTCATTTCTCTAATAATTAGCAATGTTGAGCATCCTTTCATGTGCCTACTGGCCATCTGTATGTCTTCTTGGGAGAAATGTCTATTTAAGTCTTTTGCCTATTTTTTTTTTTTTTTTAATTTGGATATTGAGTTGTATGAGCTGTCTGTATATTCTGGTCACACCAGCTGCAAATATTTTCCCCCTTTCTGTAGGTTATCTTTTTGTTTTGTTGATGGTTTCCTTTGCTGTTTTTAAGTTTGATAAGGTCCCATTTATTATTGCTTTTATTTCTTTTGCTTGGGAGACTGACCTAAGAAAACAATGCTATGATTTATGTCAGAGAATGCTTTGCCTATATTCTCTTCTTCGAGTTTTATGGTGTCATGTCCTATACTTAGGCCTTTAAACCATTTTGAGTTTATTTTTGTGTATGGAGTGAGGCAGTGTTCTAATTTCACTGATTTACATGTAGCTGTCCAGCTTTCCCAACACCACTGGTCGAAGAGACTGTCTTTTCTCCGTTGTATATTCTTGCCTCCTCTGTCCAAGATTAACTGGACCACAGCAATGAGGGTGGGTTTATTTCTGGGCTCTCTATTCTGTTCCATTGATCTACATTGTCTGTTTTTGTGCCAATACCACATTGTTTTGATTGCGGTAGCTTTGGAGTGTAGTCAGAAGTCTGGAAGGATTATGCCTCCAGCTTTGATCTTTTCCCTCAGAATTCCTTTGGCAATTCTGGGTCTTTTGTGGTTCCATATAAATTTTAGGATTTTCCTTGTTCTGTAAAAAATGTTATGGGTAATCTGATAGGGATTGCATTAAACCTGTAGATTGCTTTGGGTGATATGGCCATTTTTAACAATATTAATTCCTCCAATCCAAGAACATGGGATATCTTTCCATTTCTTTGAATCATCTTCAATTTCCTTTATCAATTATTTATAGCTTTCAACATATAGGTCTTTCACCTCCTTGGTTAAGTTTATTCCTAGGTTTTGGGTTTGTTTTTTTTTTTCTTTCTGGCATGATTTTAAACAAGTTTTTTGTTTGTTTGTTTTACTTTCTCTTTCTGGTATTTCACTGTTAGTGTACAGAAACACAACAGATTTCTGTACATTAATCTTATATCCTGCTATCTTACTGAATTCATTTATTAGTTCTAATTTTTGTGTGGAGATTTTAGGGTTCTCTATATATAGTAACTGTCACTTGAAAATAGTGACAGTCTGACCCCTTCCCTTCCAATTTGAATACCTTTTGTTTCTTTTTCTTGTCTGACTGCTGTCTCTAGGACTTCCAATACGACATTAAATAGAAGTAGTGAGAGGGACTTCCCTGGTGGCACAGTGGTTGAGAGTCCGCCTGCCGATGCAGGGGACACGGGTTCGTGCCCCGGTCCGGGAAGCTCCCACATGCTGCGGAACGGCTGGGCCCGTGAGCCATGGCCTCTGAGCCAGCGCGTCCAGAGCCTGTGCTCCGCAACGGGAGAGGCCACAACAGCAAGAGGTCCGCGTACCGCAAAAAAAAATAATAATAAAATAAAGAATCCGCCTGCCAAGGCAGGAGACATGGGTTCAAGCCCTGGTCCAGGAAGATCCCACATGCCGCGGAGCAACTAAGCCCGTGTGCCGCAACTAAGCCCGTGTTCCACAACTACCGAGCCTGTGCTCTAGAGCCCGTGAGCCACAACTGCTGAAGCCCGTGGCACCCTAGAGCCTGCGCTCCGCAACAAGAGAAGCCACCACAATGAGAAGCCCGCCACACCACAACGAAAAGTAGCCCCCACTCACCGCAACTAGAGAAAGCCCGTGCACAGCAACGAAGACCCAACCCAGCCAATAAATAAACAAATATTAACAAAAACAAAAGCAGTGGTGAGAGTGGGGATCCTTGTCTTGTTCCTGAATTTCGCAGAAAGGCTTTTAGCTTTTCATCTCAACCATATTTCTTACACATGACAGAAAACTGGCTCTAGAGCAAACGTGATATAAATTTTTCTAAAGAGAACATAAAACAAAACTGTTATGTATTAAATTATTTACAATCATCTCCAAAGAGATAACCATAATATTTTGCTGCTATTGAAACTTTCTTTTAACTCTTATATAAAATAAGCTATCTAAGACCTTCACAAAGACATTTTACTACAAATATACTTTAACAATACTGTATGTAGGTAGTGTCCATTTGTATTTTTCTACTAAAGCAAACAGCAGTGCAATAAACCTTGTCTCAATCATTTTATCTTATTTATTTATTTTTCAAAGTCATTTTGGGGTTTTTTTTTTTAATATTTATTTATTTATTTATTTTTGGCTGTGTTGCACGCTCAGGGCATGTGGGATCTTCCTTGCAGCGCGGGCTTAGTTGCTCCGCAGGATGTGGGATCCTAGTTCCTCGACCAGGGATTGAACCCGCGTCCCCTGCACTGGATTCTTAACCACTGGACCACCAGGTAAACCCCTCTCAGTCATTTTAAAAATTAAAAAAAATCAAATGGTTTTCATAACAGCACCTAGTAAAAAAAAAATGAACATCCTAGTTTCTAATGAGTACAATGTTTCAATCTGGGATAATGAAAACGTTCTGGAGATGGATGGTGGTGATGACTGCACAACAATGCGAATGTACTTAATGCCACTGAACTGTATGTACAATTAAAAATGGTTACAATGGTTTATGATATATATATTTTACCATAATAAAATCTCAGGTTTCAGTAAGAAGAGGTTATATGTATGTCATCTGCAATAGTTTATGAACCACTATTAAGAAAAGTCTTATGTTATGATTTGCACAATTAATCCTAACCCACCACTAACAAAGATATCTCAGAGATCTCAATTATTCACTAAAGATAGAATTACATCACAACTGGAAATTTCCCTTGCAAAAGAAAGTTCAGAAAACCAAAACAGTTTCAAATTGGTCCATACAAATGACATATATTAATGAAACTATAATCACTTGGCGAACTTACTTATTAGTAAGTCACACTATGTGGTACAGAATAGTTTGAAATATTTTCTAACCAAACTAGTTCCTTACAATCAGGTGATCTATTTTTCAAGTTTTATTTAAAGAAATATACTTGAGCTTGCCAAAAACACATGACGTAACATGTGAAACAGGGAGTAATAATAGCATTAAACTATAATCATACTTTAATACCTTATATAATCAGGGATTCTTCATAAATATCCATGTGAAAGTCCTAGGGCCAAGTACTGGGTAAAGGCCAAGAAAGAGATAACAGAATGGACACAAGCAGAAAGAGAGGAGTCTTAAAAGTCACTATTTATTAAGTTAACACCTGGCTTAATATATGCAAGCATCACGCTAAATATTTCACGTGAATTCTCAATTAATGCTCACAGTAACTTTGTGGGATACTTTCATTAATCCTGTTCCACAAATGAGGAAACTGAGGCACCAATGGGTTAAATCAGGGGTCCCCAACCCCTGGGCCACAGACTGGTACCAGTCCGTGGCCTGTTAGGAACCAGGCTGCACAGCTGGAGGTGAGCAGGGGCGAGGGAGCGAAGCTTCATCTGCATTTACAGCCGCTCCCCAATGCTTGCATTACTGCCTGAGCTCAGCCTCCTGTCAGATCAGCGGTGGCAGAGCACGAACTCTACTGTGAACTGAGCATGCGAGGGATCTAGGTTGCTCGCTCCTTATGAGAATCTATCTAATGCCTGATGATCTGAGGTGGAGCCGAGGTGATGCTAGCTCTGCGGAGCGGCTGCAAACACAGATTATCATTAGCAGAGAGGTTTGACTGCACAGAGACCATAATAAATCAACTGCTTGCAGATTCATAATCAAAGCCCTATCAGTGAGTAGCAAGTGAAAACAAGCTCAGGGCTCCCAATGATTCTTCATTATGGTGAGTTGTATAATTATTTCATTACATATTACAATGCAATAATAACAAAAAATAAAGTGCACAATAAATGTAATGCACTTGAATCATCGCAAAACCATCCCCCCAGCCCCCACACACAGTTCCGCGGAAAAACTGTCTCCCATGAAACCAGTCCCTGGTGCCAAAAAGGTGGGGGACCACTGGGTTAAACAACATGCTCAAGATCACACAGTCACTAAGCAGCAGGACTGGGACACGAAGCCCACACCACTCTGAAGTGCACAGAGCCCATCAGGTGCTGTCTACTTGCTATCATCTTTAAGACACACTGTGCAGTAGACCGCAGTGTTATGACCCCTGGTTCCCTAGAGAGGACAAACATTCAGGAAAGATAAACCACGTTCTCAGCGGACACGGCAGCAAGCTGGCTGGAACCCAAGTCTTCTGACTTCTCAGCCAGGGCCTTTCCTCTTCAGTGTACCTGACACGTGTGGTAGTTTTAAAAATATGTTCATCACAAATTATTTAATACAACTCTCTTCAAAGGGTAGAACCTAACACTCCCCTCAGTAACTCACTTTTTTTTTTCTGATACATTTTATTTTATTTATTTTTAAATGTGTTCCAGTTTCAAGTACCTCACTTCTAACAAATACAATGTGGCAGAAGTGACAGGTGTGAGACTTGCCAGAGTAGGTCATAAAAAGCACTGCAGCGTCCTCCTTGTTCTCTTGGCTCCTCACTGTGGATGAGGCCAGCTGACATGTTGTGAGGACACTCAAGGAGAGGTGCACACAGGGAGGAAGCAAGGCCTCCTGCCGCCAGCCACGTAAGCAAGCCTGTGTAGAAGCGGCTCCTGCAGCCCCAGCCCAGCCTTCGAGTGACTGAAACCTGAGCCAGAGCCGCCCAGCTATGCTGCTTCTGAATGTCCAACCCTCAGTACAACTACGCGGCAATAAATGTTCGTTTTATTAAGGCACCGTGGTTTGTGGGGGTTTCTTTTTCAGCTTTAAGTATAACTGACAAAACTGTAAGATATTTAATGTGTACATCCCGGTAATTAAGCCACCATGTTTCAAGGCAATTTGTTACACAGTAATAATACAACCAGGAAGGAAAACAAGTATCTCACATGTGACCCACACCTTGCCATTAAAATAAGAGTGAAACTCAACTATACTTCAATTTAAAAAAAACCTAACAGAAAAAAGTGTAGGTTCAGCAGGTCGCCTGTCCA
>NW_006796766.1:816564-823599 GCF_000442215.2 Lipotes vexillifer | reverse complement strand
AAAGTGGAGGTGCAGCAGGTCGCCTGTCAAAAGAAGCTGTGGACTAAGGGGCAATTTCTCAGATTCAGTTTTGCCCTGTGTAATATGACAGATGATAATTTTTTTATTATTTTAAAATTCCTCCCCATTTTACAATAATCTTTCCATTATCTTACCTCTTAAGAGTCACTATGAGGATTACATGGAAGAATGTGTCCAGCACTTGGCATGATGCCCAATATGCAGTGAAAGTTCAGTAAATACTCACTGTAACTATAACTAATCTTATTTCTTTAATCTGCCCTTCACTAGCAGCTTCCCTTAGACTTTTTAAAAATTCCCAATTCTCAGTAGGGAGCACCTCCATTACAAACCTAAGTTGTCCAAGAGCCTTTTTTACTGGTCTTCATTTACTTCACTTACTCCCCTGCTTTATCTAAAACTCATCCACAACTGTCCCCTCCTTCGGCTCCCAGAGAATGAACTAACAATAACAGGATCTCTTCTGGCCTCTACTGCTGCTGCTGCTCTCCCTGCCCCTTCGAAATGCAGGTTATCCTCAAAGGTCTCTCCTTGGTCCTCTCCTCTTCATTCTCATACCCTCAATGATGACTTTTGCAGATGCTCTCTGACTCCGAAACATATCACAGCCTCTACTTCTCATCTGAGTCACAGATCCCAATTTCCCCAGCTCAAGAGCCCCACGTGAAGGTCTCACAAAAACCTCAAACTCAACAAAATCTGAATTTTTTGCATCTCCCCTTACTCCTCACTTTTCCCCGCTTCTTCCCATGCCCAGCCCTGCTTCTCCTCCTGTGTTAACAGACCAAAATCTGTGAAGTCAGAGGATGAGATGTCCAAAGTGTTATTAAAATCTTCCCCCTTCTGCTTTCAATAAATGTATGAGGCACTGTGTTAGGTGCCAGGGATACATGGCAAGCTGGACACACCGCCCACCAGGAGCTCACAGGCTAGCATGCTTCCAGTCAGCTGCTAAGCCCTAACGATTCCTCTGTGCAGACTTTCGTGTCCATCCCCGCCTTTCCATTCCTACTGCAGCCACCCCTCCTCTGGCACCTGGACCACCGTGATAATGTGCCCGTGTTTCTCCCTTCAGTCTCTGCCCCCACCTCAACCCATCCTTCACAGAGCTGCCCATTCTCTTTCTCAAGCATGTGATCCTGCTATTCAGCCCCTCAAAAGTCTGCAGTGGCTCCCACTGCTTACAGCGAAAGTCAGAATTCCCTCACATTACCTCGATGGCACTCCATGATTTTTCCACTCAAATCACCTTCTGCACCCTGCTATACACTCCACGGGTACACTGACATTTAGGACATCTCATTCTCTCCCTAACACTCGCGCCTGTTTACTAGCTATTCCCTCAGAATGTCATGGCCTCTATGAAAATTCCCTTGTGTAGCCATACGAATTAACTGATCCTTCCCTTATTTTACACAGCACAATGCCTGTACCTCTATTTGCTACCAACCTCTTCCACTTTCTATCACTGTTAGTTGTTTACTTGCCTGTCTCTGAGTAGGTCATAAATCCCTGACTGCCACTAATTAACTTGGCAATCCTGATAAATCACTGCATTATCTAAGGTTTAACTTTCTCATCAGTAAAATGAAGGGTTAGATTAACTAATTGCTAAGTAACTCCCAACTCCAAAGTTCCATAAGGATGAGTCTTATTTATCTTTGAAAAAGGCAGAATAGCACAGCTCTAAGCTTGGTCTTGGTAGTCAGACAGGTGGTTCCAAATCCCAGCTCTACAACCTACCAGCTCTCAACAATGGGCCTGCTACTTAACATTTCTGGGCCTGTTTCTCATCTGTAAAATAGAGAATAATTAGAATTCTTACAGTTTAAAAACTTTTTTTACTAACTGCTTTAGTCAGATATAATTCACAGATCACACAATTCACCCATTTAAAATATACAACACAACGACTTTTGGTACATTCACATAGTTGTACAACCATCACCACAATCAATTTTAGAATATTTTCACTACCCCAAAAAGAAACTCATATCCATCAACAATCACTCCCTGTTCCCCCCCAGCCCTAGGCAATCACTATTTTACTTTCCATCTCTATGGATTTGCCTCTTCTAGGTATTTCACATCAATGGAATAATATAATGTGGTCGTTTATGACTGGCTTCTTTCATTTAGCAAAATGTTTTCAAGGTAAACGTATGTTGTAGTAAGAGAATTTCATTTTATTGCTAAATAATATTCCATTGTGTGGATATACTACATTTTTAAAAAATTTATTTATTTATCTATTTATGGCTGTGTTGGGTCTTGGTTGCTGTGCGAGGGCTTTCTCCAGGTGTGATAAGCGGGGGCCCCTCTTCATCGCGGTGCGCGGGCCTCTCACTATCGCAGCCTCTCTTGTTGTGGAGCACAGGCTCCAGACGCGCAGGCTCAGTAATTGTGGCTCACGGGCCTAGTTGATCCACGGCATGTGGGATCTTCCCGGACCAGGGCTCGAACCTGTGTCCCTGCATTGGCGGGCGGACTCTCAACCACTGCGCCACCAGGGAAGCCCAGGATATACTACATTTTGTTTATCCCTTCAGATGGACATTCAGTTGTTTCCACCTGGCCATTAAGAATTATGCTGCTCTTTCAGTTTTAAGTAATGAGAAAATGCAACTCAACCTGGCTGAAGCAAAAAACTAAAAGTCCAGCAGGCAGCCCTTGCTTCAGCACAGGTTTAAACATCATCATTAGGAATGACTTTTTCTCCATTTCTTGGCTAGGCTCTGTTCTCCGCTCAGTTTTGGTGACAAAATGCCTTCAATAACTCCATTTCACATCCTCCCACAGTCATGCCAACAGGAGAAAGCAAAAGCCCTGGGGTTAGCTCTGTGTTGGCTGTCTCGCTGTGGTCCGAGAGTATAAAACACTAAGTGAAATAGGCTGTGATCTATCCTTGGGAAATGGGGAAGGGACACAAAGGATGTGAACCAAAAACAGAGAAGAGATAAACCCCACACAAAATTGAGGCCTCTTTCTGGGAAGATAAATGGATTCTGAACAGCTGAAAAATTTTAAAGCCCAGTTTTTAAAAAACAAAAAAATAAATAAATTTTAAATAATAACCCAATTTAAGGTTGTGGTGAAAATTTTAAATAAATGCATATTAAGCATTGAGGAGAATGCTTAACACACAGTAAGTACTTAATAAATGTTAGCTGTTATATTAGCTATTATCTGTATTAGATGAACCACATGAAATTTGATGGAATTTGACATTTAAGAAAAAAGGCCAGTTTCATATAGCCCTGTGTCATATATACTCAGCTTAAAATTAAGTCATGTTCAGCCTGCTCTTCCATAATGAAATGTAAAACTGCATCTCAACAGAAGGAATGAGGCTTATTTTCAAAATTTTTTAAACTTCAGGTTATAGAGTCAGAGGAATTTCTCTGCTCTTGTGGAAAATATGAGAGGCAAATTATGGGAAAGGGAAGTCTCTGAGACCAGTAGTCTGTAAAGCATTTCCTAGGCTAACAACAATACGTACTGTGGTTCAGGCCTGACAGCCACCTTAATCCTTTATTAGCCAAAGCTCTCAACTCAGTCTATTAAGAATTCTTTTCATGGGAAAACATCACTTTGATTTCTTAATATAAGCTAACAGGAAACTAGCACTCCTTTAATAAAACATAATTTTTCAATCTTGCCCAAAATACATTTATCTCATAAAACAAGGGTTACCAAATGGTTATTTCCCTCTTGGACAGTCTAAACATGATTAAAAAATAATTTTTAAAACTACTACAGGATCACCTATTCCTTTTATCACGTCTTAGTCTCCTCCCTGTCCCCTTGGTCTAGTTTCAAATTATAGACCTAGATAGAGATCACCTGTTATGAACAATGAATACTTTCTTCATGATTTCTAGATCTGATGGTAATTTGGTTGCTCTAATTCACTGTGAGGACCTATGCTTACACAACATTATCTCCTATCAATATTAGCGCATGAGCCCTTCCTTCCTTATTCCTGATCAACACTAAAGTAACTCTCTGCTCTGCTTTGCCCCCAAAAATAAATAAATAACTACAGCAGTTATTACTGAGAAAAATAAACATTTTTAAGCTGGCTAAAATAACTGAAAACATATTCATGTTTACCATGCTTGAGAAAATTTTATAATAATTCCAGTTTTCCTTTTTGCCTATTATAAAAATTCCTAAAATACAACTGAAGCACCATAAAATAACTAATAGCTGCCACTTACCATTTACTATGTACCACATACATATTACTTTATTTAATCCTTACATTTATTCTCTGAGAGGTATTATTAGCTCAATTTTAAGGAAAAAATTGAGACTTAGAAAAATTAAATAATTTATCCAACCCCACTGAGAAAAGTGATGTCTTCAAAACTTGAACCCTGGCCAGCTGCCTCTGACAACAATTATCAGCCTCAGCAAAGAATATTCAAAGACTGATCAAACTTTAGGCAAAGGGGAAACTATTACTTCTTCTCAGCTAAGTTGAGGAAGTGAGATAGCCTTTCCCTGCACGAAGTAAGAGGATTCAAACGTTAAGAGTAAAATTACACAGCTTAGGATCCTCTGAAAGGTAAATGTATCCTCGAGTGTCCCTCAACTTGATCGCAATGACACTGCAGGTAGTGAGCATCAGTGGAGCCAAGAGGAGGAGAAGAACAGTTCTACTATTACGGTTATACCTACAGGGTGCTGATGACTACAAAAGGATCTGGAAAGCTTCAGCCTTGTAGCTACTGAAAAACAAAAACGAGTTTTTAAAGCTAAGATAGAAAACACAGTTAAACCTTTTTTTAAAAAAACTGTCTTACTGTATACTAAAAGTGCCTACATAAAGCAACTTCTATCTCACTCCTACCATACATGCACATGATAGAACAGTCCAGGCCCTTGTGACATATTAAAAGTAGTCTCAGGCTTCCCTGGTGGCGCAGTGGTTGAGAATCTGCCTGCTAATGCAGGGAACATGGGTTTGATCCCTGGTCTGGGAAGATCCCACATGCCGTGGAGCAACTAGACCTGTGAGCCACAACTACTGAGCCTGCGCGTCTGGAGCCTGTGCTCCGCAACAAGAGAGGCCGCGACAGTGAGAGGCCTGTGCACCGTGATGAAGACTGGCCCCCGCTTGCCACAACTAGAGAAAGCCCTCGCACAGAAACGAAGACCCAACACAGCCAAAAATAAATTAATTAATTAAAGGAAAAAAAGTAACAAATGTTCAAGTACAATTGGTGTCTTAAAAAAAAAAAGTAGTCTCCATTCAGAGAAAGAGAATATATTTTCTTTCTTTTCTTTTTCTTAAATTTATTTTTATTTTTGGCTGCATTGGGTCTTCGTTGCCGCGTGGGCTTTCACGAGTTGCTGTGAGCGAGGGCTTCTCACTGCGGTGGCTTCTCTTGTTGCAGAGCATGGGCTCCAGGTATGCGGGCTTCAGTAGTTGAGGCACACGGGCTCAGCAGTTGTGACTCACAGGCTTAGCTGCTCTGAGGCATGTGGGATCCTCCCGGACCAGGGATCGAACCCATGTCCCCTGCACTGGCAGGCAGATTCTTAACCACTGCACTACCAGGGAAGTCCCAAGAGAATATATTTTCACCTTTCTTTTTCTGACGGTAAAGGGAGGAATTTAAAAATAAAAATTTAAAATTTAGAAGTAAGGTTCTTGGCTTCCCTGGTGGCACAGTGGTTAAGAATCTGCCTGCCAATGCAGGGGACACGGGTTCGAGCCCTGGTCCGGGAAGATCCCACATGCCGCGGAGCAACTAAGCCCATGCGCCGCAACTACGGAGCCCGCAAGCCACAACTAGTGAAGCCCATGTGCCTAGGGCCCGTGCTCCGCAACAAGAGAAGTCACTGCAATGAGAAGCCCATGCACCACAATGAAGAGTAGTCCCCGCTCGCAACGACTAGAGAAAGCTCATGTGCAGCAACAAAGACCCAACGCAGCCAAAAATAAAATAAATGAAATAAAATTATTTTTAAAAATAAATAAATAAAATAAAAATAAGGTTCTTGGGAATTTCCTGGCGGTCCAGTGATTAGGATTCTGTGCTTCCACTGCAGGGGGCCGAGTGGCAAGGCAAAAAAATTAAAATTAAAAATTAAAAACAAACGAACAAAAAAACCCCACAACTCCAGAATGACCTTTGGCTCCCAATGAATTGCCTTCTTCCCACTTTCTGGACAAATCCTGAGTTTCCCTACTGACTTCTCTCAGCCAATCCCAGTCAGGCAGTCCCCCAACCTAAGAGACAGTTGATACAACAAAAAGTGCCTCAAGTGCTTTGAAACCCCATGCATTCATGCGTAATCTGCTTTAACAGATCTGTAAAGTCATGTAGTTTCTGCCTCTAGGAAGGTACGAAACAAAGGAACTCTGGATCACAAAATGTTCATCACCTTCTGTGGTGATAAAACTTCCAGATGACCCCACAGTTGAAAACACTGCCATAGCATTTAACAAACTAATAAACAAACAAAAACAAAACAAAAAAAGGTTCTTGCAATAATCTCTCTTTAGGGGCTAAAAACTTTACCTTCTGTTTAGTCCCAGAATGGCTTGCTTTCTGCAGACTAAATGGTAGTTTCAAAAGCCAGTGAATCAGAATCCAGGACTCTAAACCAGCACTGTAAACTGGCTCAGGAACTAAAAGATAATTGACTGTAATCAACTGCTTCTTCAGTCACCCTCACTACTCCTTCACTGAAACTTCTCCACTGAGAGAGAAAAAGAGAAATAAAGGCCTGAAGAATTTTAAGCTCTGTTCCAAGAAGCTGCCTTGGGAAGCACTACAGTGGATGAGGGAAAGGCCAGGTGGTTAGGACCAAGCCCTCAACTGTCAATTCTCCCAGAACAGAGCCACTTTTTCCTCTTTACATATAATAGAGTTCTATGTAAAATTTTATTTAAAAAGCATTCTGCAGGAATTCCCTGGTGGTCCAGTGATCAGGCCTCTGTGCTTTCACTGCCAAGGGCCCAGGTTCAATCCCTGGTCGGGGCGGCGGGGGGGGGGGGGG
>NW_006796766.1:805539-816425 GCF_000442215.2 Lipotes vexillifer | reverse complement strand
GGGGGGGGGGGGGGGGAAGCATTTTGCTACTACAAAGCAGGAGTGAAAAACACTTGTTCAGGTGCTCTCTAAAGTCCTGGCTACCTCACTGCATTCTCAGATTCACAGCCTCATGCAATAAATTTCAGGTGTGAAAGACACAGTCAGTTTTACATCAGTGCTGCAATTAATGTTCAGTTACATCCCATTTTAGGATAAAACACATCACGCACGCACCCCCCACCAAAAAAAACTTTCAATGGGATATTCTAAAAATAAAAATAATCAGTAGGATAAGATTCCCTGTGTAAGTGGTGGCAATAGCTGACTGACAGCAGAAACAATAGCAGCAAGCTGTGTTCCTTGGATGTCAGAAGCAACAACAGCACCTGCTGACCAAAGAAAGCAGCCAGGTACAGGAGTCCCAAGAGCCAGGCATTGCTTTTCAGTGGATTATCTGTCTTTTCTCTTCCACATCTCAAACTTCTGTTTCCTGGGGTTACAGAGGTATCCCTGGGCTGCAGTCTGTCTTTACTCCTTCTCCCACCCTGCCTAGTTCACACAATCATCTCGGGGCACATCTACTACACTGAGGTACCACAGGGGACATGACACCCACACACCACGCTCAGCTAAGGTGAGTAACAGTCTTGTATGTCACAACCAAATTTAAAGCCATCAGTAATCTCATCCACATGTTCCCTTTTGTCCCTATCCTTTTAGGCTCCACATTCTAAGACCCTAACTAGAGAATTCTAATGCCTAAAAATACTTACATTAAGAATATGTCCAAGAATTAGCTGAAATAAATGCACTCTGGAACTGATAGGCCAATTATTAATTTTAAACTTATCAGTAAAGCAGTTTGACTATAAAGATATTCAATGTGGAAGTGAATTCAAACACCAGGGACAAAACATTACATTTTGTAGGATTTATCCAGTGAGGCTAAGAACTCAGCATAAAGTATCATATATGCCCAAGTATAAACCATGGTCTTTTCCCAAAAATTATCCCTCAAAAAAGAAGTAGTTCCCTTAGATTCTAGTCCTTATAAAGCCCTTATAATGATAGACTGCTCTCTCAAGTACCTTATTTTTAACCTAATAAGGCAAAAAAAAAAAATCTTCAAAAGGAAACGAACAATCAGGATTACAGTAATGCTAGGCTTGATGGCAGAGGATAATAGAATGACCATTCCTAGAGGACCCTGACTCGGAGGAGTCTTGGTGAGACCTAGAAGAGAGGGGAGGAGGGATGAAACACTCTTCACCGACTGATGACTGATTAGGGAACTGTCCGAAATCACTTTAATCAATACTAATTTGGGAGACATCAACCCAATAAAATCAATTTAAAAAGAGGCAAATAGGGCTTCCCTGGTGGCGCAGTGGTTGAGAGTCCGCCTGCCGATGCAGGGGACACGGGGTTCGTGCCCCGGCCCGGGAAGATCCCACATGCCACGGAGCGGCTGGGCCCGTGAGCCATGGCTGCTGAGCCTGCGCATCCGGAGCCGGTGCTCCTCAACGGGAGAGGCCACAACAGTAAGAGGCCCGCGTACCCCAAAAAAAAAAAAAAAAAGAGGCAAATAATTTCAACACATTTTTGGAATTATTCCTCCTCATTAATGCTGTACACAAGCCTTTTTAAAAAGCAAGTCAAGGGCTTCCCTGGTGGCACAGTGGTTGAGAATCCGCCTGTCAATGCAGGGGACATGGATTCGAGCCCTGGTCCGGGAAGATCCCACATGCCACGGAGCAACTAAGCCCCTGGGCCACAACTACTGAAGCCTGCGCTCTAGAGCCCGTGAGCCACAACTACTGAAGCGGGCGTGCCTGGAGCCCGTGCTCCACAACAAGAGAAGCCACCGCAATGCGAAGCCCGCGCACCGCAACGACGAGTAGCACCCCCCCTCGCCGCAGCTAGAGAAAGCCCGCGTGCAGCAACGAAGACACCGCGCAGACAAAAATAAATAAATAAATTTATAAAAAAAGAAACTAAATATCATAACTAAACATTTGACTACTCCATCTATTTCTCTAAATTTTATACTTTCAAGTTGTATAGAATTTTAAACTTTTCATTGGGGAGTTAGGGGACTTACAACCAAGGCTATCTTATATTCGGGTACATAAAGTATCTGATAATACAAACTCAATGTGAAATGTTCCCCTGGAGACATACACAACGGAATAGAGCACCCCCGCCAAAACAAAGCAAAGAAAGAAAAAAGACCGGTTAATAGCCAGCCACACAAATCACTCTAAGGCCACCAGCCTAGATTAGACAGTCCTACCTTTAACCTTGGCTGACAGCGCTCCTGCAATCAAGGCAGGGTACAAGCTTAAAAACCTGGCAACTGCAGGTAATAACTTTTTTTTTTTTTTTTGAAAACAGAACACAAGATTTGGTGGTAAAAATCTGGGGACCTGTTAGACCTTTGATACAAACACAGAGCAAGACAAAAATCTCTTTAATTCTTAGTCATCAACACAAAAAATACTTTATCTACCTGGACCAGATGATGAGACAAAGATAGGTAATTTCTTTACAAACTGTCAAGTTTAAAAAAAGAAAGAGGGAGGGAGGGAAGAAATACTAACCTCTGAAATATAAAGGCCATCAATGATGAACTAAATTTAAAAATCTAATGAACTCTTCTCAAATCTTATTCTCCTTAAACTTCCCTATCCCATATATTGCTATTTATCCTCTTTAAACTGATCTTTAGCTTCCCGTCTCTTATTCTGTCCAATGGCACTCTCCAAGTTTCAGGCTCCAGCCCTCTTCTCTCCTCCCCCTTCTCTTCAGTAAGCTGATCTTGCCGTCCTAATTGTCCTCAAAGGTGTATTCTAATCCCAGCCTCCCACCTCCATACCAACTCTCCTTATCCTCCTTTAGGATATCTGTCACTTTAAATACAGTGTGCCTAAAACAAAATCTCTATCCCATCTCCAACCAACTTCTCCCAACTTTCTTAGTCTTCATTAAGTGTAACATTTTCAGTAAAAGTGCCATTGTTTTTATTGCTTTCCTGTTCATGTCCCATAATTAGTTAGTTCTAGCCCTACTGACTCTTCTTTAAAAGAACTTTTCAAAATTGGAAGTCTTAAACAGGTTCACTGTCTTTGACTCAATATTTCCATTTCTAAGATTCCACATAATCTGAGAAAATCTGAAATGCAGACAAAGATATTCGCTGAAGTATTATAATGCCTGAAACAGTAAACATGTTTCCAGCAATAAAGAAATATTTAAACAAATTAAGCAGTTAAGTAAATTAGAATATTACTCAGTCACTAATAATTGGTTATGAGAAAAAAAATTTTAACTTCTTTTTAAAAAATATTTATTTGCCGCACCACACAGCATGTGGGATCTTAGCTCCCAGACCAGGGATCAAACCCAAGACCCCTGCATTGGAAGCCCAAAATCTTAACCACTGGACTGCTAGGGAAGTCCCGGTTATGAGAAAATTTTAAGGACATTAAAAATGTTAATGACAAAATGTTAAATAAGGAAAGCAGCATACAAAATCATACATGAGATGATTAAGTAACAAAAAACACAGGGATGAAAAAAAGACTAGAAGGAAAAATACCAAAATATTAACAATGTCCCATTTGTATCTTTTTTTTTTTTTTTTTTTTTTTTTTTTTTTTTTTTTTTTGGCCTGGCCACAAGGGATCTTAGTTCCCCAACCAGGGATTGAACCCAGGGCCCAGGCACTGAAAACACCAAGTCATACCCACTGGACCACCAGGAAATCCCTTTGTTTTCTTCTTTACATATTTCTATAGTTTCCAGATATGGTACATAATATTTTAAAAATCAGGAAAAAAGGGGACTTCCCTGGTGGCGCAGTGGTTGAGACTCTGCGCTCCCAATGCAGGGGGCCTGGGTTTGATCCTAGTCAGGGAACTAGATCCCACATGCTGCAACTAAGAGTTCACATGCCACAAGGGAGGAGCACGCTGGCTGCAACTAAGGAGCTGACGACCCATAAGTAAGGAGCCGGCCTGCTGCAACTAAGACCCAGAGCAAATAAATAAATAAATCTACATTAAAAAAATAAATAAAATCAGAAAAAAGGTAATTTTTAAAATGTGTTTCCAATTCAAGACTTGTCAGGTCTCCCTAAATTAATCCTCAAAGTCAATATTATTTTAAATTAAATAGCAAAAATAAACTGGAGGAGGAACTCAGAAATATAATCTTAATAATATGTAAGAAATGCCAAAAAATTTCTGAAAACAAGAGTGACAAGGTGGGGAAAAAAAGTGACAAGGTGTATATAGGAGATGTGGAAGAGCCCTTGCCCTACCAAAACCTAAAACGTACTCAGAACTACAGTAAATAAAAAAATAGGGAACTAAAGCGGAAACAGAGTAATCAACACCTCAGTACTCATACATGGAGAGATGCAATAGAGTTGGGGTGACCAGCCAAATCATTTAGAAAAAAATAAGACAGCAATAACCAAAGCCTAATAACCACAGCCAACCTTTACTGCACACTTACTGCCCGCCGGTCCAAAACCTTGGGGCCAGATGTCACTGCATTTCAGTGTTTTGGATTTTCCAAAGACAATATGATATTGGTGCCTATTTTATGTACTATTTAAGACTGCAGCAAGGTCTAGGAGCATGTTTTTAAAACATGCAGCCTACAGCCTTCCTGTTCTCAGAGGAAGAACAGATCCTCCTTCCGTACAAAACGAACCTGTGCTCTGATCACAACCCCTCCTGTCAACTCAGGGCTTTTGCTCCAAATTCCCCTTGTCAATATTTTCAACCTCTCCCTTTCTACTAGCTCCTTGCCATTCGCTTACATTTGAGAGGGAAAAAAACACTCCTCAGGAACCACTCCCTTGCTACCTTTTCTCCTTTACACAAAGAAAGCTTATTCAATTAGTAACCTTTTAAAAAGAAAAAAAAAAAAAGACTAGTGTCATCCCATTCATTCAAAGGGCAGCAGGCTCCCTGTGGCCAAAAGCACTGTGCTGAGACTACTCCAGGTGTGGGCTCTAATGATTTCCTAACTGCCAAAGTCAAAGGCCACCATCAGGGTTCATCTCACTGAATTATTTTGCAGATTGCGTTCTTCCCTTCTTGAAATGCCCTTGGTTTCTGTGAATCAACTTTCTCCTGATTCTCCTATCCCTCTGGCTCCTCCTTTACCCTACCTATGGCTTTCTTCTCTTCACATTCAACACCTTCAGCCAGCTGCCACCAACACTATACCCAACAACTCCCATTTGCATTCCTAACCAGAGCTCTTCCCAGCGCTCTAGCGGTTAACACTCACCAGTGTCTCTAACAGGAAGTGAACCACACACCTGTAACTACCAAACAAAAGCCATCATTAGCTTTTCCCAAAGCTGCTGTGCATTCTCTACCTTGAGGAATGGCAACACCACCCACAAATTTAGCTAATTCATCCATCCCAGACCCCTCCCACTCTCCTCCCACATTAAGTTGGACACTAAATGCAGTGAATTCTACCCCCTTAATACCCATCAGTCTCCTGAAGCTGGATCTCTTTCCTCTAAGCCATTCTCTACACAGCAGATAGAGTAACCTTTCTAAACATCTCAATCTGTACCCACAGCAATGAGCCCCACTCAATGCTCACCACATCCTGCATCCCAGACACACTTCCCTGCTTGACCTTCCGAGAACACAATCATGCCACTTACACATCCACATGTTTACACCAACTGCAGCACTGCTTTTGCTTGGAAGGCCCTCACCCTGCCCCCTCCTATTTACTTGGGAAATTATTATTGGCGCTTCAAGATCCAGTTTAACACAACTCTGTGAATCTACTAAAACCTATTGAACTGTACACTTTAAGCAGATGAACTGTATGGTATGTAAATTATATCTCAACAAAACTCATAATTTTCTGTAAGAAAAAAGACTTACCATCCGATTTTTTAAAAATGGGCAAAAGACAAAACAGGCACTTCACAAAATAAAAAATTTCAAATGACCAACAGACATACGAAAAGATCTTCAAAATCATCACTCAGACAAATGCAAATTAAAACCACAATGAGTTATCAGTACATATCCAGAAGAGCTAAAATTAAAAAGAATGACATGATCAAGTATTACAAAGATGCGGAACAATCGAAACTTCATACACTGCAGGTGGGAGTGTAAAGTAGTTCAATCAAAACTATTTCATAATATAACGGGGAAAAAAATCTCTGCAATTACTACTAAGACTAAGCATACACCTCTTCTATAACCTATAAATCCCACTGCTAGAGTATATCCCCAAGAGAAATAAGTGCTAATGTCCACAAAAGGACATGTACAAGAATGCTAACAGGGGGCTTTCCCTGAGTCCACCCGCCGATGCAGGGGACACGGGTTCGTGCCCCGGTCCGGGAAGATCCCACATGGCGCGGAGCAGCTGCGCCCGTGAGCCACGGCCGCTGAGCCTGCGCGTCCGGAGCCTGTGCCCCGCAACGGGAGAGGGCACAACAGTGAGGCCCGCGTACCGCAAAAAACAAAAAACAAAAACAGGTGGCGCAGTGGTTGGGAGTCAGCCTGTCGATGCAGGGGACGCAGGTTCGTACCCCGGTCCGGGAGGATCCCTCGTGCCGCGGAGCGGCTGGGCCCGTGAGCCGTGGCCGCTGAGCCTGCGCATCCGGAGCCTGTGCTCCGCGACGGGAGAGGCCACAGCAGTGAGAGGCCCCGTACTGCAAAAGCAAAAAAAAAAGAAAACAAAAACAAAAACAAAAAAGAAGAATGCTAACAGGGACTTCCCTGGTGGCGTAGTAGTTAAGAATCCGCCTGCCAAGGCAGGGGACACGGGTTCGAGCCCTGGTCCCGGAAGATCCCACACGCCGCGGAGCAACTAAGCCCGTGCGCCACAACTACTGAAGCCCACGCGCCTAGAGCCCGCGAGCCACAACCACTGAAACCCGCGCACCTAGAGCTCGTGCTTTGCAACAACAGAAGCCACCGCAATGGGAAGCCAGCGCACCACAACAAAGTGTAGCCTCCGCTAGCCGCAACTAGAAAAAGCCCGCGCACAGCAACAAAGACCCAATGCAGCCAAAAATAAAGTAAAATAAATTTTAAAAAAGATTTTTTTAAAAAAAAGAGTGTTAAAAAAGTAATTTATAACCAAAAAGTGTAAAGAACCCAAATGTCCATCAATGAATGGGTAACTACAACACAGTAATATCAACACAATGAAATGTTACTTGACAATATAAAGGAATGAAGTACCAATACATATTACAACATGGATGAACCTTGAAAGCATTATGCTAAGAGAAAGAAACCAGACAGAAGATCATATGCTGTATGATTCCATTTATATGAAACATCCAGAATAGATAAGTTTATAGAAAGAGAAAATAAATTAATGAATGCTGGGGTCAAGGGAGAATGGGGAATGACAAACAAGTACAGGGGTTTTTTTTGGGGGGGGGTGGTGAAAATATTCTGGAATTAGATAATAGTTGCACAACTTTGTGAATATACTAAAAAACAGCAAGTTACACACTTTAAAAACTAAATTCTTAAAAAACAAATTTTACAGTATGTGAATTATGTTTCAAGAAAAAAAGTTACATGTGAGGAAAAAAATCAATAAATACCAAAAAAATTCTTTAAAACATTTTATACATATGCACAGGCCCCAAAGCAAAAATCTATCCCAAGCCATGTGATTTAGCTAATTCTTAAGAATTAGGCCTTCCCTGCTGCCTGTTACAAAGCAGCACAATTAATAATTAGCAAACTAAACTCACTGGAACAATCTGACAAGCTAACAATCTCAGTTCAGAAATCTTAATCTTATTTCTGACAACTACAAATTCTAGTGTTCTAAAAAAGCTGCCTATAGGAACTGGCGCAATTCACAAAAGCTCATAGAATTGAACTGAATTAAAATGAATGAAGTGCCACTTGCACATACAAGCATATGACAAAAAAGTAGATCATATTACATCAAGCCAGGCCCATGTAGTCACATAATTCAAGTTTGCCAGTCATTATATTAATATAGTTTAAAATTAGATCTATTACTCTCTTTCCTCCTCTGGAGAATTAATCAAAAAGCAAAAACACTGGGCATCAGGAGACCTGAATTCTGGTCCAAACTAAGCTAGTTGTGTGACCTTACCCTCTATTAGAGCTGTCTGTAAAATGAGGAATACCTCCGAGGCTACGAGTCTCCTGAAGTCCCTCTACCATCACCTCTCCCCCGTGCCACTCTGTGCACCCAGAGTCATCATGGTTTCCCCACGTACTGTGGAAGGCCAGCTCTCGGTTTCTACTTCTCCCCACCCCCTATAATCCATTCTCTACATTGACAGCCAGTACTCTTTTCAAAACAGGAATCAGGTCCTGCCACTCCCATCCATATGCCTCCCAGCGGCCTACAAGGCCAGGCCCTACCCGTTCTGACTCCTCCCCGTTTACCATCCTCTTGGGTTGCACTCTAGCCACTCTGACCTTTGGGTTCCTCCAACATTCATAGCCCATTCCTCCCCAGGGCCTGTGCCACACTCCCATCTCCTCCGCCTTATTCTAACTTCTGTTCAAATGTCACCTCCTCAGAGAACTGAGTGTGGATTCTGGTCCCAGCCTGCTTAGATTCAACTTAATAGCTGGACATGTTACTTACTCATGCTGTGCCCCCGTTTCATCTGTAAAGTGGTAACAACAGTGCCTACCTCACAGAATTATCACAAGGGATAAACGCACGTAAAGCAAGCAGCACACAGACTGGCACAGTTTTCAAATGTCATCTATCACTATACTGAAGGCACCCCATCTTCATTTTCTCCCTCTCCCTGAGCACTGTCTGCAACTGCCTTCTTTGTCATTCGCTTTAGGGTTCCAAAACCCCCATAGAATGTAAGCTTCGTGAGGAGCTTGCCTTGCCTTGTTCAAAGCTCTACCACCATTTCCTAGGAAAGGCATGCACATACTTGTTGAATATATGAATAAATCAATCACATCAAACATTCCTTTAAAATAATACTGCCTTGATTCAAAGAATTAAGTGGAAAACTGCCTCAAACAGTTATGTAATGGGGCTGGTCTCCTCCTGGTCCTTGCAGACTGACCAGTTCATTTAGTCACTGGCTGAGGGGTTTCTGTCAAATCTAGTCACATAACTACAACAGACAATGAAAAAAGCTAACAGATTAACCTGTGAGAGTAGAAGTTGAATACTGTGGATATATGCTAATTCTCTGTAAACATACCACATAAATCCAAACTGCAGCACACCAAAAAAGGCTCTGGCCATTAGGAAAGTCATACCCTGAAATATGAAAATATGAAACAGTGACTTTAACTAAAACTGTTTTTCTACATGTACGTATATATATAAAAAACATACAGTTATATATATCCACCTACACACACACACACACACACAGAGCCATCCCCAAAACTAGGGGATGCTTTTTTCAACTCCTTTTCACTTTTCTTAACAAAATGGGCTACGTGGGAATAAATGTTTTGAACTGAAAGTTGTGACCCAACTCAGGAGCCTAAACATTACAGTTCTCCTTACTTATGGACTAAATTTCCGTCGTTCACCAAAGGAAATCCCAAATATAAGGTTCTGATTACTAGTATTAATTTTTAAAGCATCTAAAACTAACAAATATCCATTGAGATTTAACATCTTAAGACTCCAACATCTAAGTATTACCCACCAGGTCAAGCCCTTAATAAATATTTTTCCCTCACTCTAGTAGTAGTTGTTTATTTTTTTTAACAAAGGCTTTATTATGTCGGTATCTACATTTTGTGAAATCCTTAACACAGTTTCAAGTTATATTCCGGTTTGAATGAACACAAATCCTGTCATGATACATCACATTAGTAATGACTTAAGGAGTTTTCATAGACGCCACCAATGGTTATGAAATTCGCCAGGCTGAGACCAAAGCGAAGGGAAAAAGCCTAGGAATGCTGCAGGCTAGTCCCCCAAAGAAAACAAATCAACCAAAAATGCTTCGTGATTTTATTTAAAGATGATCACAGACGATCCCCATAATACCAAATATATACCACAGAGTTATTTCTTTCTCAAATGGAAGAGTGAAGCCACAAATCTAGGAGGAGGAGTAATCTACGCTGGTAGATTCTTCAAAATTAGGAAAGAAAGGGAAAGGAGACGCGGCGGCGCTCTGCGGTCTCGGAGCCGCTCTCCAGGAAAGGCTTCCCGGGCGCCGGCCGCTCCCACTCCGGTCCCCGGCCAGGCTGGAGGTGGCTGGCGGCTGGCATGTTTGAAATATCACCACCCTATTCATCGCCTCCCGGCACAATGAGGCGCTGGGCAGCCGCGCCGAGGACCGCCCGCGCACACGCCCACCCGCCCCGCGCAGCCTGAGACCCGGGCGCAGCCGCGTCGCAGCGAAGTCACGCTCGGCCCGGGCAGAAAGTTTCGGAAAAAAACCCAAGCGCCGAAACGCACAGGTTTCAGAGCTGAACTCGTGCCAGGAACACGCCCGAGGCAAACCACTTAACAACCAGCTCCGGTTTTCAGCAGAAAGCCCGAGAGGCGGGGGCCGGAGAGGAAGAGGAGGCAACACACTCTCTCTCTCTCTCTCTCTCTCTCTCTCTCTGTCTCTCTCTCTCTCTCTCTCTCTCTCTCTCGCACACTCGGCTCCTCTTCCTCTAGGGCCCCGGCGCCCAGGTGGGAGCGATACCGCAGCCTCACGCCCGCACGCGGCGCCGTGGCCCGGGCAGCGGGCGCCAGCTCCTCTCCCAGGAAGGCCCGGGACCCCCGGGCCAGCTCGGCGCGCAGGAGAGGGTGCGCACGCCCGGCGCTTCCTTCCCCGTCCGCCCCCAACGGCCGCGGAGACTGGGGGCCCCAGGGGCCCGGGGTCAGGGGATGCTCGGCGGGCCGGCCGCGGGCTC
>NW_006796766.1:797137-804962 GCF_000442215.2 Lipotes vexillifer | reverse complement strand
TTCCGATCTTGGGGTCGAGACCCCCATGCCGGCCCCGCCCGCGCGCCCGCACCCATCCGCCCAGCCCACCTGTGCGGAAGTAACCCCCCCACCACGACCACCGCCACTCCCTCCCCTGCCTCCCCCACCCCAGCCCGCAGCCCGGGCCTCCGCCTCCTGCGCCCCCGCGGCTGGCCCAGGCCTCCCGTCCCTCCTGGGCACGCGGCCTACGCGACCCTCCCTCTCCAACCACAGCCTCTCTCTACCCACCCCGGAGGGTCGCGCCGCCCGCTTCTCCATGCGCCCTTCCTTGGCCGGCGCCTCCGCGGGTCTCACACCACCTCTCCTCACGCGGCCTCTTCTCCCCCTTTGCTCCTCTACATCCTTGCATCCCCATGAGCGCCGCTTCCTCCTCTCTGGCGGGTGTGGAAAGGGCACAGGACCAAGAGCTGGGAAACCTGGGCTTTCACTAGCTGTGTGACCTTGGAAAAGTCATCTTATCTCTCACCTTTATCTACCCCACAGGATTGCTTGAGTGTAATGAAGGAAAAGATGCAAATAGCACAGATAGTAGGATTAAGCTTTTGCACACGAATTAAGGTCCAGTTCAATAAATTCCATGTGTCTAACAATTTAGCACAACAACCCACCAAGGAGTTATTTCTTACAAAGAGGAAACTGAGTCCTGAAGAGGTTAAACAGTTTATCCAGCAATGATTCAAATTTAGGCCTACCTGACTCTAATCAAGTTGATTGGGGGATAAAATAACTGCAGTGATCCGTTGTTTATTTAAATATAATATTTTTGAAAAATATTCATCCTGACCATTTACCCTCTCAACTATATTCTTAACTGATCAGAGTAGCTAACCTTACTATAAAGATCCTAAACCCACCAGAACAGCGCTGCTTGAACTTGAAGAGCTTTTTACTTTCTCGATTTTTTTATTTTCAAAAATATCAAACGTACAGAAAAGTTATGAGAAAAATATAGTGGGCACCCATATTACCCCATATTCACCAATTTTGAATATTTCACCACGTTTGCCTTCCCCGTGTGTACGGGTTTTTGGTTTTGTTTTGTTTATGATCAATCATTTGAGTTTTTTGCAGGCTTTTACCCTTTACCCCTAAGTACTTCCATAAGTATCTACTAAGAACAAAGATACTCTCCTGTATAATCAGAATTCCATTATCCAAGAAAATCTCATATTTTACTATAATCTGTAACATACAGCGGCCATATTCAAATTTTCGAAATGTCCTTTTTAGCTGACTTTTTTCTCAATCCGGAATACAATCAAGGATCATGCATTGCATTTAATTGTCATGTCTTTTTAAGCTCCTTTACTCTAGAATAACCCGTTTTTTTTGGTTTTTTTCTTTTGTAACATTCATTTTTTTGAAGAATTCAATTCTGTTTGCAGAATGTTCCTCAGTTTGTATTCATCTGTTCCGTATTAGATTCAAGTTAAATAATTTTGTCATGTACACTGTATAGATGAGGTTGTGTTCATCTTAGTATGCTGCATCAAGAGGGATACGATGTCAGTTTGTACTATTATTGGTGATGTTATACGTAATCATTTCTCCATGGTAAAGGTACCTTTTTTCCTTTGTATTTAAAAAGTAGTCTGTGTAAAAAATGGGCAAAAGACTTGAACAGACATTTCTCCAAAGAAGATATACAAATGGCCAACAGGTACATGCAAAGACGCCCAGCATCATTAGAGAAATGCAAAGCAAAACCAAAATGAGATATCACTTCACACCTACTAGGATGGCTATAATTTTTCTTTTTAATGAAAAATAAGAGTTAGTGAGGACTTAAAGACATTGGAATACTCATACATTACTGCTGGGAATGTAAAATGGTGCAATCACTGTGGAAAACAGTTCCACAATTCCTCCAAAACCTAAACATGGAATTATCAGCAGTTCCACTCCTAGGTGTATATCCAAAAGAATTGAAAACAGGTACTCAAATCCTTGTACCCAAATGTTCATAGCATCACTAATCATACTAGCCAAAAGTTTAGAAACAAATATCCACCAATGTATAAACAAACTGTGGTATAGATATACAAAGAAATCTTTTTCAGCCATAAAAAGGAAGGAAGTACTGGTAGGTGCTACAACATGGATGAACCTCAAAAACCTTATGCGAAGTGAAAGAAGCCAGACACAGAAGGTCATCTATTGTTCTATTCCATTTATATGAAACATCCAGAATAAGCCAATCCATAGAAAGCAGATTAGTGGTGGCCCATGGCTGGGGAGAGGGGAGATAAGGAGCAACTGCTTAATGGATAAGGGGTTCTATTTTGTACCAATGAAAATGTTTTGGAGCTCAGTAGAGCTGGTGGTGGCACAACATTGGAAATGTACTAAATGCCACTGAATTCTTCTCTCTAAAATGATTAACATGTTAGATGAATTTCACCTCAATTTTTTAAAAAAGTAACGTGTGGGGTAATACTTTGAGATTGTGTGAGTATCCTCCCCCAAGAATCCTGCACTCCATGGGCTAGCATCCATCCATGATGTTTGCTTGAATCAAGAATTACTATAGTGGTTGGAGAATGACATTATAATCCTGTCCTTCCATCTCTTCCAACTATGTTAATTAGGTGAGCTTTCATTTCTCCTGCCACCCCTTTGTTTTCTGTTTATTTGGGGCTTGATTTTTGTGGGGTTTTTTGTCTTTAGTATCAATATTGACAGTAAATACTGTCACTTTGAGTTTTGATTCTTGAATTGTCCCATATTTGACCAGGGAAGAGACTTTCAACTTGCAGTGTCTTTGGACATGTCCCAATCCATTTTTGAGCACCTCTTTACTTCCTGGCACAAGATATTCTAGGAAACCTTGTGCTTTCCCTGAGTCTTAGAATAAGCCATTTCTCCAGTTTTTGCTCCTTCTAAAAGTTGATCAGAAGCTTTGAAGCCAAAGAAATCTGAGTTTGAAACCATTTTCCTTTACTATTTTTAACAGCTTAAGATATAACTCACACACCACACAATTCACCCATTTGAAGTACAAAATTAAATGGTTTTTAATATATTCACATGGCTATGCAACCACCACCACAATATAATTTCAAAACATTTTTGTCACCCCTAAAAGAATCTCCATACCCATTAGCTGTCACCCCCCATTTCCCCCAACCTCCCTTTGTCTAAGCCCTGGCCAACCATCTCCCTTCTGTCTCTATAGACTTGCCTATTCTGGACAGATCATAAAAATGCAATCCTACCATTGTGGCCTTGTGACTCGCTTCTTTCTCAGCTTAATGTTGAAACCAATTTCTGCTGCTTAGTGGTTTTTTTTTTTTTTTTTGGTCGCGCTTGGTCTTACTTGCGGCAGGCAGGCTCCTTAGTTGCGGCTTGCCAGCTCCTTAGTTGTGGCATGCAAACTCTTAGTTGCAGCATGCATGTGGGATCTAGTTCCCTGACCAGGGATTGAACCCGGGCCCCCTGCATTGAGAGCGTGGAGTCTTAACCACGGTGGCACCGGGGAAGTCCCTCTGCTGCTTAATTTTTGCATAACCTTGAGTATGTTACTTAATTACAACATCTGGAAAACAGTAATAATATCAATACCAATCATCCCAGATCAATATGACAATCTACTAAGATAATATTCAATAAATAGTAATTATCATGAACATCAGTTGGGAGACACATACCCAATCTGCTGGATCTTTTGCATTCATTTATTCAACAAATACTTATCAAACACCTGTTGTATAGCAGGCATTAGTCTAGATATTGAGTCTACAGCATGGAAAACACACAAAAATCCTGCCCTCATGAAGCCTACATTCTACTGCCAGAAGACAGAAAATAAACAAAATAAATATGCAAAAATATATACTCTGTTTACTAGATGGTGATAGCATCTAGGAAAAGAAAAACAAAACAAAACAGCAATCTGTTGGGAAGGTGTTTAGGCCTCACTGAGGAGGTAACACTTATTTAAAGACCTTAACACTTATTTAAAGACCTTAAGGTGATCTTTTTTAATTTTTAAAATTTTTTTGGCCATGACGTGTGGCATGAGGGATCTTAGTTCCCTGACCAGGGATCCAACCCGGGCCCAAGGCAGTGAGAGCAAGGAGTCCTGACCACTGGACCACCAGCGAATTCCCCACCTTAAGGTGATCTTGCCAGGCTTTTTACTTCTATAAATTAGGAGAGAACTATATTTGCCACCTAGAATATTTGTGAATTTATTGAATTAAAATACACCAACCTAATTATTAATGAACAACTTTACACATACAGTATTAGATGCTTAAAGAATGATAAATTATAAACCCAGTCCCTGCTGATTTGGAAATTAAAAATTTCTTTGAGATGCATTTCTTTGAGATGCATCAAAACGTAAAATGACATTTTGAAGGAAATACAAAAAAGAAGAAACACAATAATAGGAGTTTAATTTTTTCTACCATCATTTATTTCTACATATATTAATCATGTGAATATTATAATTAAGAAGGGAAAGTATTAAAACTAGATGTAGGTTTCTGTAGCAGTCCAAAATAAATGAAAAGGGCAGTACGTATGCATTTTTCCCCAACCTCGCACAATGGAATTCAAGATGAACACATCATATTAATTTTTATCAAATATAAAATAAAATTAAAGAATGCTATAAATCCAACTGCACTCCAATATTTCCAAGTAGAGTTACTAAATCATGTTGTATCTTAGAAGGTATATTTATTATGTCATAGAATTGGAATCAGACTTGAGAGGTCATATAATGCATCTTGGGGCCTTTAGCCTCCTTCTAATGGTCCCCCAACACTTTCAAATTTTTAGAAAAGTTTCTTTATATCTTATGTACACCTTCTATTATGAAAATTAAGCCTGTCGCTTGTTATTTCATTATAGTGTGTTTCTCAGTGGCACTAGCACCATTATAACAGTGTAACACAGAAGTCAGTGCACAGAATAGTAGAGCCAAACGGTCAGAGTTCAAATCCTAGTTCTGTCATTAGCTGGCTAATCTTGGACAAGTTTCTCAGTTTCTTTGTGCCTCGGTTTCCTGATCTGCAAAACGCAGAGAGTAATATTACCTACCTTACACGTTTGTTGTGAGGATTAAATGAGTTACTTCACATAAAATGCTTAGAGAAGGATCTAAGTGTTCCCCCCCAAAATTAGGTATTCATATTTATATGCATACTAAGACAGATATTACTTATCTATTGCTGCACATCAAACCTCTCCCAAATTTAGCAACTTAAAAGAACAAGAATTTATTATCTCACAATTTCTGTGGTCCAGGGACTTGGGAGCAGTCTAGCTGGAAAATGATGCTATCTGGGGCTGCAGTCATCTGAAGGCTTGCATTAGGCTGAGAGATCTGTCACCAAGATGGTTCACTCACATGGCTGTCAGCAGGGGTCCTCAGGTCCTTGCTGGTTGTTTCCGAGAGGCATTACTCGCCCTCCTGGATCTTTCCATAGGGCTACTGGAGTGTCTGGCTCCCCCAGAGTGAGTGGCCCCAGAGAGAGCAAGGAAGAAACTGCAATGCCTTCTATGACCTACCTCAGAAGTCACAATCCACCATTTCTACCACATTCTATCCATTAGAAAAAAGTAGAGCACACGCTCAAAGGAGGGGAATGAAGCCACTTCTTACAGGGAGAATTATCAGCGAGTGTGTGGACACATTTTTAAACCACCACAAGGGCTCATTCCTTCTTTCCTTTGGTGGCTCTGATTTGCAAGTGAGAAACCTTCGAGACCTCTCATTCATACTGTCTAAATACTAGACATGAAAGGGAATTTTCAGTCTAACATTCAGACTGAAGAAAAAGGAATGTAGATTAGAAAGATTATCTAGAGAAAATCATCAATAGTAATAAATTTATTATAAATAAAATGCCTTCTGTATGTGACTCTTACATAAACCAGCTAAAAAATGACTCCTGGGACTTCCCTGGTGGGGCAGTGGTTAAGAATCCGCCTGCCAATGCAGGGGACATGGGTTTGAGCCCTGGTCTGGGAAGATCCCACATGCCGCAGAGAAACTAAGCCCATGCACCACAGCTACTGAGCCTGTGCTCTAGGGCCTGTGAGCCACAACTACTGAAGCCCGCGCGCCTAGAGCCCGTGCTCCGCAACGAGAAGCCACCGCAATGAGAAGCCTGTGCACCCCAACAAAGAGTAGCCCCCGCTCGCCGCAACTAGAGAAAGCCCGCCGCCCACAGCAATGAAGAACCAACGCAGCCAAAAATAAATAAATAATTTTTAAAAAAAAAATGACTCCTGAAGATGTGCCCAGGGCTGGATTAGGATGGATTTAGAATACTGACTAATATGTCCACACATATCTAAATAGATGAAATGGTCTGGCCATAATGACTATGTTGAACTTCCCCACCCTGGGCTCCATTTCTTTCAAGCTTTTAGACATGGATAAAGCCATGACAGAATACTCATTTCTCAAATATTTGAACTCTCTGAGTATAAGAATTTGGTTTTCCATTTTACTGTAACTGGTTTAAAAATCCAATATAAAATCTAATATAAAAAAAATCTAATAGAAACTGAAGATGATCTTGCTCACAGTTAAACACATATTCTGTTCAAGCATAATTCATAATCAGTTCTTCAACATGTGTATTTGTCACCTTCAGGTAGGTTTAGGCATTGTATCTGGAAATAAGATATACTTTTACCACTAAAAAGCAGCTTTAAAAAAAAAAGCAGCTTTATAATCCTCATTATTATAGTGTTTAACTGAACTTGCTTTTTAAACTTTTTTATTGTTACATAATATACATACAGAAACATGCATAAACCACAAGGGTACAATAGAGCAAAGACACCTATGTTTAAAAATATTGAAGGTTACCAGTACCTTGAAAGCCCCCTTTGTCCCTCCTTAGTAACTGCTCCCACCAAGACTACCTCTATTCTAACTTCTAACCCTGCTGATTAACGCTAACTGGTTTTTAGTTTTATGGGAAATGGAATCATACACCAGGTACTCTTTTGCATCTGGTCTCTTTTGCTCAATATTATATTGTGAGACTGAGCCATGTGTTGTGTTTAATCATCTTTTCACGGTTGTATCGTATTCCATTTTAGGCATACACCACTTTTTTAATTCACTGGTGCTATTTATTAAACTACTGTCTCAACCCCAAGCTCACCCTTCTACTCTCAGCTTTGTAATGAGGGAGCTGTGACTCAGCTAACATTTCTCCATTGCCAGCGGATGCCCATTAATTCTGCCAGATGGGGGAGCTAGAGGCAAACTGGAAGGCTGGAAAAGAGAGAAGGGACTTGCTCCCTCCTGTTTGCTGGCTGTTCTGTCACTATAATCTTGGCACAGGCCCTTTACAGAAGCAGTTGGCTGCAGTCTCAAGTTTCGTGGTGCTCCTCAAACCGGCTTCATTGTCTCTCCTTAGAAGGACAATCAAGGCCAGGCCATACCCCCTCCTGACATCTGGGTCCCAGCTCCCTCCTCTAAGCTTTTGAGGTCTACTAACCTACCTCTGCATTTTGTTCCCCAGCCCTAGGAGTGGACGCTGATTCCTGCATTATTACTGTCCCCTTTACTCTTTTTCAGTTCTCCAATACCTCTTCAACCAATCAATACCTTGTATTTCTTGTGGTTATTAAACCAATCTAACTGCCATACAAAAGTAAATCGTTCCTGCTTTCTCTCTAATGGGTACAATAGATGATTGGGTTGTCTCCAGTTTGTACTACTATGAAGTGCTGCTACGCATATTCTCCTACCTGTCTTTTGGTGAAATGTGTATGTACCTGAAATGGAATTGCTAGGTCATAGGGGAGGTGTGTGTTCACTTTCAGCAGG
>NW_006796766.1:756354-797080 GCF_000442215.2 Lipotes vexillifer | reverse complement strand
CAGCAGGAACTGCCAGAAAGTTTTCCAAAGTGGTTGTACCAGTAATTGCATTGATTCTAAGACACTCCCAGGATCTCATACCTGATCCTCAGAACTTTTAAAAGTTAGAGAGCCAATAAACTCCACACTATTGTAATTTAATCCCAGCTTCAGAATTTTTATGTTGCAGTGCTAAAGAAAATGAGACTCTGTTGCTTGAGGACAGACTTTGTGTCCTTAATTTCTCTATCAGTGCCTGGCACATAGTAGGTGATGCTGAATAGATAATAAGGGGAAGTTTAAATCTGTTCTGTACAGTTGAACTAATGTGAAAGAGCAATGTAAATTGAGGTCAGTCCCATCTAGAGGATACTCAGTCACCCCAGCACATATTCCTCTGGGCAGCTGAGGCCTCTGTTTCCCCAGGTTGCTTCTATTGCCCTGCAAGACCCATTTCTCTCCTCACCATAGGCTTAAATGACTTGATTCAGGAACAGACGCAACACAACACTGGCTGCTTATGGACTAGGGCAGCCTCATATCTGGCACATCAACCTCATAATTCCAACCCTCCCTCAAGAATATTTGGTGGAGATCCCAAACTGAATTAAATCCCTTTGAGATTTATTCTTAGAGTGACTCAAACTTCAGGGTGCTCCCCTCCAACCTCTGGGATGTCTTAAGAATCACCGACACAAGACCCAAGACAAACCCGCTTCTTCACACCCTACCTGAAACCTTCACAAGCCGAACTCTCAAGAACGAATGGGTTACTAGCACCTGCTCGGAACTCAGGGTTCCTGACGTGAGCAGACCATGGAGAAAAAGTAGCAGCTTGCTAGAAGATTTTAATATAGGAAGGTGACTGCCATCGAGTGCTCTGAAATCCACTCAACAAAAATTAGGGTGGGGGAAGGAGGAGAAGGAGTGAAGGCAACACATACACTTGTTAATAAAATATATTCATGCTTTCTACAGCAACACAGTTTCCAATTGCGTAAGTCTGCTTTTTTTTTTTTTTTTTTTTTTTTTTTTTTTCCGGTACGCGGGCCTCTCACTGTTGCGGCCTCTCCCGTTGCGGAGCACAGGCTCCGGATGCGCAGGCTCAGCGGCCATGGCTCACGGGCCCAGCCGCTCCGCGGCACGTGGGATCTTCCCGGACCGGGGCACGAACCTGTGTCCCCTGCATCGGCAGGCGGACTCTCAACCACTGCGCCACCAGGGAAGCCCCATAAGTCTGCTTTTATACAACACAGGATTGTTAACGTGACATCATTCTGATTTTACAAGTAATATAACCTGACTGACAAAATGGTGAGGAAGCAGATATACCTAATTATGAATTATAGACAATTATATTTTTTAATCTCTGGGTATGTAAGGCATGTTTTTCTGACTCATCACAGGCAGTGACATAACAAATTGATGTCTCTTCTCATGCACTGTTTGTCACCAAAGAGGTAGCCAGCATGTTCTGATGTCATCACACAAGGTGATATAAGTACCTCCTGTCTCTGACTCCTCAGACATTTCTTTAGTTCTCATCGTTTCCCTCTCCAATCCCCCTCCTAACGCTACATTCATCATCACCTAACATCTAAAGAATCTGGTCATCACAAGCTGGGTGTTGCCTCAGTTGCCTATGCTGTAAAACAACCCCAAATTAGTAGCTTAAAACAATGGTTTATTATTTCTCACACTTCTGTGGGTTCTTCTTCTGATCTCATCTGGGTCATTCATGCTGCTGCATTCATCCACTGGGTCAGCTAGAGCTGGAGGCCCAAGGTGACCACATCTGTATATCTGGGGCCTTGAAGGGACTAGAGGGCTAGGACCTCTCTCTCCCCATGTTATCTGTCATCATTAACTAATTTATCCAAGCTTCTTTACACAGCAAGTCCCAGGAGAGTGAAGGAACAAGCTGTGTAGACTCCAGAACTCACACAATGTCATTTCAACAATATTCTATTGGTTTAGGCAAATCCTAAGGCCAGATTCATTGTGAAAGGCAACCATACAAGGGCATGAATTCAGGGAGACAGTATTCATCATCAGGGTCATTTTACAACAATCTACCATAGGTGTATAGCTATATAATCCCATCAGACTTCATTTTAGGCGTGCTTCCCAATGCACCTAAGCCTCTGCAAGGTCAGTCAACAATTTTTTTTTGAGCAACCACAAGGAACAAAGTAATAGGCTAGGAATATATATTTATCATATAATTTCTGGCTAAAAGAGTGCTTTCAAGACCATTAAAAATTGTTTTCTCGGGGCTTCTCTGTTGGCGCAGTGGTTGAGTCCGCCTGCCGATGCAGGGGACACGGGTTCGTGCCCCGGCCCTGGAAGATCCCACATGCCGCGGAGCGGCTGGGCCCGTGAGTCATGGCCGCTGAGCCTGCGCATCCGGAGCCTATGCTCCGCAACGGGAGAGGCCACAACAGTGAGAGGCCCGCGTACCGCGAAAGAAAAAATAATAAGCGCCCCCCTTTTAAATTTTAATGTATGTATGTTTGTATGTATGTATGTATGTGTGTGTGCATTGAGTCTTCGTTGCTGAGCGCAGGCTTTCTCTAGTTGCGGCGACCGGGGGCTACTACTCTTCTTTGCTGTGCGCGGGCTTCTCATTGCAGTGGCTTCTCTTGTTGCGGAGCACGGGCTCTAGGTGGGTGGGCTTCACTAGTTGTGGCTCGCGGGCTCTAGAGCGCAGGCTCAGTAGTTGTGGCGCACGGGCTTAGTCGCCCTGCGACATGTGGGATCTTCCCGGACAGGGGCTCCAACCCGTGTCCCCTCCATTGGCAGGCGGATTCTTAACCACTGCGCCACCAGGGAAGTCCCAGTAAGCCCCTTTAGATGACACCTGGCCAACTTAGGTAGGGCCCCTAGGGCCCCTCAAGACGAGGCTGGTCACCAGAACGACCAAATGATGAGAAAGTTGGAACTTTCAACCCCACGCCTGACCTTCCAGGAGGGGAGGAGAGCTGGAAACTGAACTGTTCTATAAAATCTCTCAGAGGACATTTGAGCTCCCAGGCAATGAAGCCTCGAGGTGCTGGGAGGTGGGGAGCCCAGAGACGGCATGGAAACTGCACCCCACCACCCCACCACCCAGTACCATGTCCTACACATGTCTTCTATTTGGCTGTTCTTGAGTTGTACCCTTTATAATAAATCAGTAAAATGCCTTCCTGAGTTCTGTGAGCTGTTCTGAGGAGGGGCTGTGGGAAGCCCTCGTTTAGAGCCAATCAGTCAGAAGCATGGGTGGCCTCTCCAGGACATGCAACTGGTGTCTGAAGCTGGGAGAGGGGCAGTCTTGTGGGACTGAGCCCTAAACTTTGGGGTGTGCACTAACTCTGGATAACTGGTATCAAAACTGAAGTGAACTGTTGAATATTCAATTGGTGTCCTAAGAATCAGAGAATTGGTCGTTGGCTTTGGAAAACACTCCAGAGTCCCCACTGTGCAGTAGATAGGAGAGCTAGGACACACACTCTTTTGTACCAACATATACTTCTTTCTCCACACTGGCTGTTCCTCTCAAAAAAATATTGTTTTTCATGAATCATAAGACATCGCGCCTGCCCTCTTTGTATGTGTGAAAGAACTAGAGAACATTAAACCTAAAGCCAAAGAGAGAAATTGGAGAGTAAGAGTTCGTGTGATAGCTACATCAGTAGGCAGACTCTCCAGCTGCAGCAAAACTTTCTGGAGGGAATCAAAGCTCTTATAACCCAATCCAAAGTTCCAAGCAGAAAATTGAGTTGACAGTCACATATTTCTGTATATGCACATACAGCACCACTAGAAATGAGGCATCTAAGCTGTCTGAAAACAAATAAGCTGAATATCACAACAGCAAACTTATCTGCCAATAGTTCCCGGCAAGCATTAAAATCAATTTAGAGGAGATAGTGATGCTGGAAGTGTCCAGGAAATGAGTTATGCTGAGATATTTAAAACAAACAAACAAAAATGCTTACTATGAATATTATCAGAGGGATAAGGTCTGCAAATAGACCAACGTCTTCTAAAAGTACAAAAAAATTCTATAATGGCAAGCTGCGATTACAGAGTATCATCCTGCACGTTAACGCCTAAGGCAGTTTGGGAGCCCCTCTTCCCTGTCACTTGCAGCACCTTGGACAGAGGATAAGGTGGTTTTTGTTAGCCTCAGCAGCTTTCAGGGGCTCTTGTTTAGGATTCCATCTTAGAGCCTCCAAGGTCTACGAACACACTCCCCCACTTCTTCTTGGAGTGCAAATGTCTTCTAAACAGTTTTCCCCATGGATTGTTCTGTTTGACTATATAAAATTGTGGTTTTAAAAAATGTAAATGTGGTACTTCCCTGGTGGTGCAGTGGTTAAGAATCCGTCTGCCAATGCAGGGGACACGGGTTCGAGCCCTGGTCCTGAAAGATCCCACATGCCGCAGAGCAACTAAGCCCGTGCGCCACAACTACTGAGCCTGCACTCTAGAGTCCGTGAGCCACAGCTACTGAAGCCCACGTGCCTAAAGCCGGCGCTCCGCAACAAGAGAAGCCACCGCAATGAGAAGCCCGCGCACCACAACAAAGAGTAGCCCCAGTTCACTTCAGCTAGAGAAAGCCCGCGCACAGCAACGAAGACCCAACATAGCCAAAAATAAAAATAAAATAAATAAATTTATTAAATAAAAATAAACTTCATAAAGACTTTAGCACATAGTTAGTGTTCAACAAATATTTACTAAGTGATTTAAATAACAATAATGTTTTGATACCTTGCAAATTTAGTGATTTTTAAAAAATAGGTCTAGTTAAACTTACACTTAGAACTTTACTGGAATTGAATTATTGTGGAAGAGTAGCCCCCACTCTCTACAACTAGAGAAAGCCCAGGCACAGCAACAGAGACCCAATGCAGCCAAAAATAAATAAATAAATTAGAAAAAAAAAAAGTTCTCTTTCATGCTGGAGAGGATGTGGAGAAAAGGGAACCCTCCTACACTGTTGGTGGGAATGTAAATTGGTACAGTCACTATGGAGAACAGTATGGAGGTTCCTCAAAAAATTAAAAATAGAACTACCATATGGTCCAGCAATCCTACTCCTGGGTATATACCTGGAAAAAACAAAAGCTAATTTAAGAAGATACACGCACCCCAATGTTCACAGTAGCACTATTTACAATAGCTAAGACATGGAAACAACCTAAATGTCCACTGACAGATGAATGGATAAAGAAAATGTGGTATATACATACAATGGAATATTACTCAGACATAAAAAGAATGAAATATTGCTATTTGCAGCAACATGGATGGGCCTAGAAAATGTTATACTTAATGAAGTAAATCAGACAGAGAAAGACAAACACAATGTGCTATCACTTATATGCAGAATCTAAAAAATAATACAAATGAATGTATATACAAAACAGAAACAGACTCATGAACACAGAAAACAAACTTAAGGTAACCAAAGGGGAGAAGGAGGGAGGAGGGAACAAATTAGGAGTATGGGATTTAACAGATACAAACTACTATACATAAAATAGATAAGGAACAAGGACTTACTATATGGCACAGGGAATCGTATTCAATACCTTATAAAAACCTATAATGTAATATAACCTAAAAAAAAACGGAATCACTTTGCTTTATACCTGAAACTAACACAATATTACAAATCAATTATACTTCAATTAAAAAGTTCTTTTATGCTGAATATGTGTTAATTTAATATTTCGCATCAATAAATTTGAGTAGAAGCACTTTGCAACTGGTAAGAATCTTTACCTATTACTTTTTTTGCTTAGGGTATTTCAAAATGGCTTAAACGGTATAAATCACTTCATTGTTTAAATCATATCTGGCATTTTCTGAATGAAATAAAGTGTTTAAACAAGTTTCATTACTATTACAGCCCAAAACACAAAGACTTGTTCTTTTCTCCTACTTTTATATATGTAATCTGAAGACATTAAATTAATTGTTCAAAAGAGGTTTTTAAGAACAAAGTGCCAAATCTCTGATGATTTTTGCGTGTGTGTGAGTTAAGCCTAAACTTTTTATCAAAAAGGGAAAATAAATTCAGACAAGTTCCTGTAAATAGTTGTGGCTGTATTCATTTTTCAGTCTGTGCTACATTAAATATTTATTTAATAAGTTCATAGCATATTTATAAAATGGCAGTGGGAATTAAAACTAGGAAGAAAGTGTCATTTAAATAATCATACTGAATTCAACACTGTGTCCGAATCCTGGCCAGTAGAAGGCAACCTGATTTCCCATCCCAGCTCTGCCACTCCCTAGCAGTGACTGTGAACAAGTAATTCAACCTTTCTAGGTCTTATAGTCTCCTCTGTAACATGAGATTGACAATACTTGCCTCATGGGGTTTTTGTGGTTTTGTAAAGAATGGAGTCAACATGCGACAGGCACCTAGCGCAGTGCCTAACACATAGCAAGTGTCCATGATAGGACGTTACTAATAACAATATTAATTTAACTAGAAGTAACGTTCCAAGACAAGGTAAGATGTGAAATTCTTAAAGTGCCACACGACTTGAGAACAATGACTGATTTGGCTAGTGACGATATTTCTCCTAACACTGCAACAAGGACATTACATACAACACTTGCCAGGCCTTTCCCTCAAAAGGTTAATCACATTTCCACTTTTGGGATCTCTTATAATTAACTTTCTTGAGTTTTTCATCCATTTATATGGACTCCTGATCATAATACTATCCCTAGTAGTAATATGCTCCATAAATGTACCTGCTTTGTAAAGTAGCACTGTTTTTTTATCCCTAAACAAATCCTTTCAAGTTTTGAAATTTTTCCATTCTTATTCTGCCACTGAAATAATTATAAAATGATGTACTGAAGCAAAAAGAAAAGCAAACGCAAAGGAAGAAATAAAGTAAGCTCAGATTAATAATATACGAACTGTCTTCCATTAAAATTATTATATATAAGAATAACAAAATGACCTCTTGAATTTTTACTTGAATAGTGGTCTTTGGTTTGAAATAGAAGTGTTTGTAATTCCTAGAGGAATATACATTTTATAGTATACAATGCATATATATACATAGGTACATGTAGGCATATATAATAATACACATACAATATGTAATTCTTAGAGGCAGAAAACATTTTAACCAGAATGAGGTGGTAGTCTTTATAACTTAAACTTACGAAAAAAACAACCTGCAAATGGAGAATATTTGAATGAATGATGTTAAAAGATAAACTGTGGTATACTAACACTTGGAAGAGTTCATCCGAGCAAACATGAGTTTGACTTAGCACCAAAACAAGAATGCTTAGGAGCTCTCTGTTGACAGCAGCTAGGGGAAAGACTTTGACAAGAGCAGGCCTGGAAGCAAAGCAAGGAACTTACCTGAATGGCTAAGCAGTTGCCTTATTTAGGAAAGCCTAGTTGGCTTTGTAATTGCTTGTTCTTAGGTTTTGATTTCTTATGCTTGAGACATTTACAGGAATTTACTCTGGCTTAAGTTTGCTTAAGAAGGCCACCAAGACATTAGAGCCACCTCAGTCTAATGGCAGACTTGTTTGATTACATAAAATATCTAAAAATCAGCTGTTCTTCTTTAATCAAAGGAACATTTATAATGAGAAGTAATTTGGATGGGACAAAATTACATTTTCTTCTGACACCTGAAATTGAAGTTCCTCATAATCCTTGAGAATGAATAAAACAGTGAAAATGGATTTAGTAGGCCTTTATTAGCTGGTAGCTTGGCGTAAAGTTTGTGAACATTTTAAAAGTATAATGACTATAAAAAATGGCAGCTTCAAAAATATCATATCATCAAAGGTGGGTTACCCCTTAATTTTGGGCAAGCTATGATAGGACCATATTCTACACTGAGTTCTGAATTGAGAAGCTGATTAAAGACCAATATTATTCAGCTAAGGAATTACGTAAACAAAATAGCATGAGAGTTTTTTGAAAATATGTTGGTTAGGGCAGAAGGAATGCAAATTAGTTCTAATTATAGTTTTAGTTCTAATTGTTAAAAAATATTGTCAAAACACAGAAATAAGGCAGAGAGAAAGCAGCATGTCTTTCCAATGTCACCTCCAAGCATTAACAGGCCCATCAAAGCATTATTTAATCATCTACAATCTAAGGGTCAGCTAACTTTTTCTGTAAAGATACCGATAGTAAGTTTTAAGGTTTTGTTTTTTCCATTTTTTTTTTTTAATCAAAGACTGGTTTTATTTCAGTAATGGAGAGAACTTTAGAGGTTCTCTACAGATGGAGAGAACTTTAAAAACAATTTTTTTTATTTATTTATTTTTGGCTGCGTTGGTCTTCGTTGCTGCACACGGGCTTTCTCTAATTGCGGCGAGCGGGGGCTACTCTTCTTTGTGGTGTGAGGGCTTCTCATTGAGGTGGCTTCTCTTGTGGCGGAGCACGGGCTGTAGGTGCGTAGGCTGAGTAGTTGTGGCTCACAGGCTCTAGAGCGCAGGCTCAGTAGTTGTGGTGCACGGGCTTACTTGCTCCTTGGCATGTGGGATCTTCCCAGACCAGGGCTTGAACCCGTGTTCCCTGCATTGGCAGGTGGATTCTTAACCACTGCGCCACCAGGGAAGTCCTTCTGTTTCTGTTTTTTTACAGTCCTTTAAAAATGTAAGAGTCATTCTTAATTCATGGATTACACCAAACCAGGCCAGCAGCTAAATTTGGCCTGCTGACCCTATTCTAGAAGAAGTCCCTTTGTCTGTCTCACTATTCACTATTGACTAAAGTCCTAGATTTTATGAATTCACATGTTAACTTGCAGATTTGTGTCCAGTAAAGGCAAAATTAATTTGGTAGAAACACCAAAGTTATTGTTTTATTGTCATATGATATTAACTAGTTTTGTATCTAATAGAACAATCTTTTTTTCATTAAACTTTTAATTTTGAGATTATTTTAGATTAACATTCAGTTGAAAGAATACAGAGAGATGCTGTGTACCCTTTACCCACTCTCCCCAGTGGTTACATCTTGCAAAACTATTAATCTCCCCAGTGGTTACATCTTGCAAAACTATTAATACAGTATCACAGCCAGGATATTGACATGGATGGAGTCAAGATGCAGAGCATTTCCATCATTACCAGTTTCCTCATGTAGCCATTTTATAACAGTCACACCACTTTTCTCAAGCCCCCCGCCACACCTCCTTCTCAACCCGTGGCAACTGTTATTAATCTATTCTCCATTTCTGTAAATTCGTCATCTCAAGAATATTGTATAAAGGCATCATATAGTATGTAACCTTTTGGGATTGGCTTTTTTCACACAGCACAATTCTCTGGAGATTCATCCAGGTGAAAGACGAACAATCTTACTTAAAATTTCCTTTCTGAAAGGCCTATCAATACCCCACTCCTCAAACACTCTTTGAATCAGCCTTATCATTCTGTTTGTTCCTTCACTGAGTTGAAAAAAATATTTTCCAAGTGTTCATTCTGTTTGTATGAGTCATACTTCAAACTTTTTGAAAATGGTACTTTGATATAATTGCTTATCTTGTTTGTCCCCAAGAGATAGTTTCCAGTTGGCTCCGTTTTGTATTTAGAAAACTTGTTTGTAAGTCAGAAAACATCAGACCACGTGTACTCTCCTCCACTCACAATAAAAACGTCATTTGCTTTGAGTTTCAAAGAATGATTAGAATGACAAGATGTTCTCTCTCCAGTGATAGGTTATTTCTGTGAGATTTTTGGGTGAGTTAAGAAGAAATAAGTTTTAAAATAGCATTTTTATCCTATGCCACTCGCTCTTTCTTTCATCTCTTAAGCAATGCTTCCAACGGTAGATCAGCATAGAGATTTACGCGTAATTGGTCAAAACACCCCATGGGCCCTTCAGACTTCAATTTTCTGCTCCTAGTGAGAAGTATATAGTTTTATGATAGAGATTATCACTTAATAGAAAAGGTATGTTTTCTCAGATGGGAAGATCAGATGCCACTTAGACCACTCCACTGTTTTGGAGCATGACTAAAGTAAACTTTTCTTTTAAAAAAAACAAACAACAACTTAACAGGGAAAATCTCAAACATACACATATGTAGAAAGAATAGTATAACAAACCCCCACATAACCATCACTTAAATTCAGTGTTAGTAATATTTGGATAATCTTGTTTCATACATACCCATCATTTCCCCCAATTCAGCAAATCGCAGACACCATATAATTTCATCCATAAATACTTCAATATATATCTGTAAGAGATAAGGCAGTTTTTAATATAACAACTCCATTATCACCCCCAAAAATATTAATAATTCCTTAACGTAATCTAATACCCAGTCAGTATTCAAATGTTTCCCATTGTCTCAAGCATCTTTTTACAAATAATTTGAAACAGGATCTGAACAAGACCTGTCTATATATTTGGTTGATTCATTTTTAAAAACATTATTTATTTATTTATTACAGCTTTACTATGGTAAAATTGACTTAAAATAAACTGTACATGTTTAAGTGTACAATTTGATAACTTTTGACATATTATCCACCTGAAAAATTATTACCACAACCCAGGTGATGAACATATCCATCACCCCTAAAAGTTTTCTCATGCCCCTTGGTAATCCCTCCTTCCCAATCTCCCCACACACTCCCCTTCCTAAGGAATCGCTGGTCTTCTTTCTACAGATTAGTTTACATTTTCTAAAACTTCTTAAAAATGGAATCATACAGTATGCATACTTTTTGGGTCTGGCTTCTTTCCCTCAGTATAACTATTTTGAGATACATAATATTGTTGCATGTACCAACATTTTATTCCTGAATACAACTGCCCGTTGTATGGATGTATCACAATTTGTATATCCGTTCACTTGCAGATGGATATTTGGGTTGTTTCTAGTTTTGGGCTATTATAAATAAAGCTGTTATGAACATTCGTGTAAAATATTTTGTATATACTGTGCTTTCGATTCTTTTTGGGGAATACATAGGAATAGGATCACTGGGTTATATGGTAGCTATATGTTTACCTTTTAAGAAACCACCAACTTGTTTTCCAAACCAGTTGCACCAATTTACAATCTCTCCAATAAACTATGAAGCTCCACATCTCACCAACGTTTGGTCAGTCTTTTAAATTTTAAATATTCAAATTTTAAACAATCTACAGATGAACTCCCACTTTTCCAACTACATTTCTGTTTAAGGCCAGATACTCTTCAACCAAAACAACATAATGCAACAGATTGAATGTAAAAGCAGATATGAAATCTAACTATTTTCTATTAGACCAGACATCAAAGAGACTTGCCAAAATGTAAAACAATGCCCTTCTCACTATCCTTTTATCTTGGAAAATATAGTTGTTTCCATTAAAGTATAACATGTAATGGGTTTGTTATTATTATTAAAAAATTTTAAAGATAAAATTCACATAAAATAAAATTCACCATTTTAACCCTTTTGAAGTGCACAACTCAGTGGTTTTTTATTATATTCACAGTGTTGTGTAACTATCAAACACCAGAACATTTCTATCAACCCAAAAAAAGCTCCCATAACTTCCAACTCTCCCTTCTCCCATCTCCTGGAAACCACTATACTTTCTGTCTCTATGGATTTGCCTAGACTGGACATTTCATATAAATGAAATCATATAATATGTGGCATTTTATATCCCAAATCTTTCACTCAGCATTGATTTCGAGGTTTATCCATATGGTAACATGTATCAGTACTTCATCCCCTTTTCGTTTATCCATTCATCAGCTTATGGAAACTTAGGTTGTTTCCACTTTTTTGTTGTTATAATAAGTAATGCTTCTATTAAATTCATGTACAAGTTTTTGTGTGAAATGTTTTCATTTCTCGTGGAATAGAATTTCTGGGTCATGTGGTAACTCGTGTTTAACACTTTGAGAAATGTCAAATTGTTTATCAAAGCAGCTGTGCCATTTTACCTTCCCCCCAGCAATATATGACGGTTCAAATTTCTTCACAACTGTGCCAGCACTTGTTGTTGTTGTTGTTATAACTATAGCAATCCTAGGGGGTGTAAAGTGTTATCACACTGTGGATTTGCTTTGCATTTTCCGGATGGCTAATGATGTTGCGCATCTTTTCACGCGCGTTTGGGTAATTTGTATTTCTTTGGAAAAATGTCTATTCGAATCCTTTGCCCGTTTTTCAATTGTCTTTGTTGTTCAGTTGTGAGAGTTCTTTTTATGTTCTGCATACCAGACCCTTATCAGATATATGATTTACAAGTATTTTCTCCCATTCTGTAGGTTTTCTTTTGACAATCTTTTTTTTTTTTTTTTTTTTTTGCGGTACGCGGGCCTCTCACTGCTGTGGCCTCTCCCGTTGCGGAGCACAGGCTCCGGACGCGCAGGCTCAGCGGCCCAGCCGCTCCGCGGCATGTGGGATCCTCCCGGACCGGGGCACGAACCCGTGTTCCCTGTATTGGCAGGCGGACTCTCAACCACTGCGCCACCAGGGAAGCCCCTCTTTTGACAATCTTGATGGTGCCCTATAACACACCAAAGTTTGAAAAATTGGACCAAGTCCAATTTATCTTTTTCTTTTATTCTTGGGCTTTTGGTGTCCTATCTAGGAAACTGTTGCCTAATGCAAGTTAATAGAAATCTACACCTATGCTTTCTTCTAAGAGTTTTTACTCTTACATTTATATCTTTAATCCATTTTGAGTTAATTTTTGTATATGGTGTGAGGTAGGGGTCCAAATACATGCTTTTGCATGTCGATATTGTCACAGAAAAAATTATTCTGAAACTTGTTAAAGATGATAAGGAAGACTTTAGTCAAGAGACTACTGGAATAGGGTTTTGCAACAGGGGAGAGAGATTGGGCTCAACTCCAAATATAATATGGAAAAGTGGGGATTTAGAGCCAAGGAGCAGGGTGTGAGGGGAGGGTCACTAGATAAAAAAATTACTAAAAGGAAACATCAGGGTTAAGGGGGGGATTCTGCCTAAGCTGACTTGACAAGATTCTTGCTGAAGCCAGGCGAGGGTGATGATATATATCACCTGTGGGATCAATGGAGAGTGAGGAATTTAATTCGACAAGGAGTGTCGGGGGTTCCTTCTAAACTGAATTAAAAGATTCTTGCTGGGCTTCCCTGGTGGCGCAGTGCTTGAGAGTCCGCCTGCCGATGCAGGAGACGCGGGTTCGTGCCCTGTTTCGGGAAGATCCCACATGCCGCGGAGCGGCTGGGCCCGTGAGCCATGGCCGCTGAGCCTGCGCGTCCGGAGCCTGTGCTCCGCAAATGGGAGAGGCCACGGCAGTGAGAGGCCCGCATAACGCAAGGAAAAAAAAAAAAAAAAAAAAAAAAAAAAAAAGATTCTTGCTGACAGTGGGTGATGCAGGCCCAACAAGGACAGACACTGAAAGCTGAGGCCTAGAGGACTTAGAAGAGACTGCCTAGAATTAGGTCAAGGAGAGAGTCTTTGTCAATATCCAGTTGTCTCAGTGTTATTTGTTGAAAAGATTCTTCTTTTTCCATTATATAAGCTTTGAACCTTGCCAAAAAAGTAACTGACCATAGATGTATAGATTTATTTCTGGACTCTTGATTCTATGCCATTGATCTATATGTCTGACATGATGCCAACACCACACTGTTTACTGTAGCTTTGTAGTAGGTTTTGATATCAGTAAGTATGAGTCCTCCAACTTTTTCTTTTGCAAGATCGTTTTGGCCATTTGGAGTCACTTGCATGTCTACCTGAACTTTAAAAAGAGCTTGCCCCTTCTACAAAAAAAGGCAAATGGAGTTTTGTTAGGGATTGCACTGAACCTGTAAGTCAACTTGGGGATTACTGCCAAAAGTTACTATTATGAGTATTTTGTAATGCCCTTTTAATTACCCTATCCATAAGTGAAATTCACCAATCATATAATATCTCCTCAAATACAATTCCATAAAGGATCAATATAATGAATGCTCCAAATATATTATAAAGGAATAGGCATTTCCATTTCAGACACTATTACACAAGAAGGCTTAATAAAATAATCAGACAATTGCATTTCAATGCAGAATCAAAGTAAATGTGACCAGTTACAAGGGCAGAGAAATATAAGTGTGCTGCATGGTGAACTGAATATCCTTCATGGTGCTGACATAGGTGATACGGTGTTCTGAAATGGCGAAAAACTCTTGCTAAGGAACAGAACATAACACAGTCACATCGCCCTTTCACATTCATGATACCTGTTTTCTTGGAAAATTCAGGGTATATTATAAAAAGTGTAAAAAAATACGTGTGTTTATTTGTAAAATGAAGTTTTTTTCTAGGGTCAGATAATTATAAACAGGTTTTCAACCTACATCTGATAGGACATTTGAAAAACAGGGGTGGATGACAAGACTTCATTAGGCGTGAATACCCCTGTATGGCAGACATCTTATATCTTTGGTCTCCACGTGGTAAAATGCCAGTAAAGCCACCCAATTATTGTGACAATCAACAATACGTTCACACATTTTCAATATGTTGAGAGGGCACTACTGCCCCCTTTGAGAATACAGGGTAAAGGAAAGAGCACTGAACCAGGAGCTGGAGATGAGAGGGGTGCTCACTATGACCCAAGTCAATATGTTGCTCTGGGTCTCATTTTCCTCATCTGGAAAATGGTCTCCAAGATCTTTCTGATGATTCCTTGTAGACTGATATCACCTTTCTTATTGCTAGCTGAAAAGTATAATGTAAAAGAATGAAATTAGAACATTTCTCTAACACCATGCACAAAAATAAGCTCAAAATGGGGCTTCCCTGGTGGCTCAGTGGTTGAGGGTCCGCCTGCCGATGCAGGGGACATGGGTTCGTGCCCTGGTCTGGGAAGATCCCACATGCTGCGGAGCGGCTGGGCCCGTGAGCCATGGCTGCTGAGCCTGCACGTCCAGAGCCTGTGCTACGCAACGGGAGAAGCCACAACGGTGAGAGGCCCGCGTACAGCATTTTTTTTTTGAGCCAAAAAAGAAAGGCTCAAAATGGATTAAAGACCTAAATGTAAGACTGGATACTATAAAACTCCTAGAGGAAAACATAGGCAAACACTTTTTGACATAAATTGCAGCCATTTGGATCCATTTTTGGATCCATTTCCTAGAATAACAGAAATAAGAACAAAAATAAACAACTGGGAACTAATTAAACTTAAAAGCTTTTGCACAGCAAAGGAAACCATAAATAAAATGATAAGACCTACAGAATGGGAGAAAATATTTGCAAACGATACAACAAACAAGGGATTAATCTGCAAAATATACAAACAGCTCATACAGCTCAATAACAAAAAGACAAACCCAATAAAAAAATGGGCAGAAGATCTAAATAGACACTTCTCCAAAGAACACATACAGATGGCCAAAAGGCACATGAAAAGATGCTCAACATCACTCGTTATTAGAGAAATGCAAATCAAAACTACAATGAGGTATCACCTCACACCAGTCAGAATGGCCATCATCCAAAAGTCTACAAATAATAAATGCTGGAAAGGGTGTGAAGGAAAGGGAACCCTCCTATACTGTTGGTGGGAATGTAAATGGGTACAGCCACTATGGAGAACTGCATGGAGGTTCCTTAAGTAACTAAAAATAGAGCTACCATACGACCCAGCAATCCCACTCCTGCGCATACATCCGGAGGAAAGCCAAAATTTGAAAAGATACATGCACCCCTATGTTCACAGCAGCACTATTTACAATAGCCAAGACATGGAAGCAACCGAAATGTCCAGTAACAGATGAATGGATAAAGAAGATGTGGTACATATATACAATAGAATATTACTCAGCCATAAAAAAGAATGAAGTAATGCTATGTGCAGCAACATGGATGGACCCAGAGATTACCATACTGAGTGAAGTAAGCTAGACAGAGAAAAACAAATATCATATGATATTGCTTATATGTGGAATCTAAAAAAAATGATACAAATGAACTTATTTACAAAACAGAAAGAGACTCACAAACAGAAAACAAACTTACAGTTACAAAAGGGGAAATGGGGGTGGAGGGAGGGATAAATTGGGAGGTTGGGACTAACATATACACACTGCTATATATAAAATAGATAACCAACAAGGACCTACTGTATAGCACAGGGAAATATACTCAATATTTTGTAATAACCTATAAGGGAAAAGAATATGAAAAGGAATATATATATTTGTGTGTGTGTATACACACACACACACACACACACACATAATCACTGTGCTGTACACCTGAAACTAACATGATATTGTAAATCAATTATACTTCAATTTTTAAAAAAAGGAAAGAAGGAAAAAGAAGTGTAGCTGCTAAAAGCTGTATAGCCTTGTCTCCCTCTGCTGGCTGAGTAACGTCGTAAATGTCAAAAAACCATTTTTGTTCTTTTCAGTGCTGAAGTTATCATCTTTCAGAATTTATAATCCACACACAAAATGCTGACCAACTAAAAAAGACAGACAGCATTCAAATCTTGGTTACCATCTTCAGTTTTCTAGGTCCTTTATAAATATATGTACCACAACAAAGTCTCTATCGTCTCATCAGGTAATTAAATTTAGAAAAGCAGGTCAGATTTCAAATAAAACTGACATATTGTGTTGGTCAAGGAGTTCTGGCTGGAATAATTTGGCTTATTCCCTCAGATGTCTCCAGTGGATCATTATCTACAAAGAGGGGATTTTCTGTTGGAGTTAACAGAACTCCGAGAAATATTCAGCAGAGCATTAATCTTTTTTTTTTTTTTTTTTTTTTTGCAGTCCGCAGGCCTCTCACTGTTGTGGCCTCTCCCGTTGTGGAGCACAGGCTCCGGACACTACGAGAAGTTTTTTTTTTTTTTTTTTTTTTTTTTTTTGGCAGTACGCAGGCCTCTCACTGTTGTGGCCTCTCCCGTTGTGGAGCACAGGCTCCGGACACGCAGGCTCAGCGGCCATGGCTCACGGGCCCAGCCGCTGCACAGCATGTGGGATCTTCCTGGACCGGGGCACGAACCCGTGTACCCTGCATCAGCCGGCGGACCCTCAACCACTGTGCCACCAGGGAAGCCTGCATTAATCTTTTAATGGCTAAGCCATGAGAAATCTGTCACATATATTTTTATTTTTTAAATTTATTTATTTATTTATTTTTGGCTGCCTTGGGTCTTTGTCGCTGTGCGCGGGCTTTCTCTAGTTGCGGTGAGCGGGGGCTACTCTTTGTTGAGGTGTGCGGGCTTCTCGTTATGGTGGCTTCTCTTTTTGCAGAGCAGAGGCTCTAGGCACACGGGCTTCAGTAGTTGTGGTACGTGGGCTCTAGAGCGCAGGCTCAGTAGTTGTGGTGCACGGGCTTTGTTGCTCCATGGCATGTGGGACCTTCCCTGACCAAGGCTCGAACCCGTGCCCCCTGCATTGGCGGGCGGATATCTTAACCACTGTGCCACCAGGGAAGCTCTACATTTTTGTCTTTATTATATGAAGTCATCTATTTCTTCTTCTTTATTTTTTAATATTTATTTATTTGTCTGTGCTGGGCGTTAGTTGCGGCACGTGGGATCATCGTTGAGGCGTGCAGGATCTTTTACCTGTGGCATGTGTGCTCTTAGTTGAGGCATACCCGGGCCCCCGGCATTGGAAGCACGGAGTCTTAACCACTGGACCACCAGGGAAGTCCCGAAGTCATCTATTTCTTAAATAAGCAATGTCGTATTTATTGATCTCTCTCTGAAAAGCAGTAACTTAATGCTTTTGTTTTTAATTTCCTCTCTTTTTGTTATAATATTATCTTACTTTGTTGACATAATTTTATAGTTTATCTACTTAAACCTTAAGCTAGGGACTTCCCTGGAATTTCTGGATTTCTGAAATGTCATCAGAATGTGTGCACCTTTCTAATTAGTCCTGCTTGATACTTGGTGAGTCATACTTTTCTTCAGTTAGGGGATATGTTCTATGATTTATTTCTCCACTCTCCTGTCTTCGCTCTCTCCTTCTTTACATTGACATATCCTCCATCTGCTGTCTTTTTTATTTCTATTCTGAGAGGCTTCCTCTACTCTGTCCTCCCAATTACTTGGCCTTCAGCTTTCCACTTTATCATTTTTCTAATCCAGTATGTCGTCTTGGCAATCACTTTGTCTGATTAATTAATTCCCTTTCATTGCAGACTTTTTGTTTGATAGATGCACTATCCTCTGAGTATGCTAATTAGGACAATTTGAAAGCCTCTTCTGTTTTTAGTTATCTGTGTCTCCGATGGGGCTTGTTACTCAGTTTGTTCATCTGGGTCCTTCTCTTCCACGTTACTGCTGCCTTTCCTCTTGTCTGGTAAGCCCTGACATTCACTCAGACGTAGGAACAAAGGCCTCCATTGGTTAGTCTAGACAGCGGTGGGTGTGGGTTTCTTCAGTAGTGAAGTTCTCTGTTCCCCAGCTGGCCTCCCCAAGGGGAAAGCAGGTTGCTTGTAAGTGGCAGAGCTTGCCTGCCAGCATGCCTCACCAGATGTGTGGGTACAGAGCCAGCAGACAGGCTGGGGAAACCCACAATCGCTTAATTAAGGAGGGCTGTACTTTGCATGGAACAGGTTTAGCGTGTTTCTCTCCTAGGCAGAGCTGCCTTTCCCTCCTCCCCACCCACGGCTGCTGTGGACTTCTGAAGTAGGCTCAGGCTCTGCTCTCCTTCGCCCAGACTTGAAGCACTTCGCTGGGTGCCCTCCTTAGGCCACCTGCCCACTTTCTTTAGGAAAAAGCACTTGGAACAGGGCCTAGTGCTTTGCAATGCGCTCAACAAATATTTGTTGAATAAACGATGGAAGAGAAGTGGGGAGGGACCCAAACGTCCCTGCAATTCCAAACGTGCTTCGGTAATAAATTATCCTAAAGAGGGCTTCCTGGTCCAGCCCTGCTCTTTGTATTGAGCTCAAACCAGCCGACTGCCAGTGCCAGGATTTCCTTCATTACATACGGTGTGTTGGACTAAGTGCAATTCCCTCCTCTTTTTCCCTATCAATGTGGCCCCACCTGCTCACTCTCTTCTATAATTCCATAATTCAATGAGACCTTGGGAGAGAAAGAAGATAGATGTGTGTGTTCTGTCTGCCATATTAAACCAGAAATATATGTGAAAGTAAAGCTACAGAAAAAAATTTATTTTCAAACTTTTGTTGAACCCTCACAAGATGGAAAATAGAAAAACTTATTTCAGCTTTTTCTATTTATTATATGTTGATATTTTATTTGGAAATTAGGAACATAATTACACAACTGAATACTTGTGTAAAAAGTAGTGGGAAATGAATTAAAATTTTCTGGCCTGTTTTTAATAGAATCACAACATTTTAATATAGTATGCATACAGTGTATATGCTATATATAATATATACCATATTAATAATATAAATGAAATTTCAGGACTCCTGAGGAAAAGTACAGTTTCGTCAGTTGAATATAAATCTCATCTGAAATAAATTTAGCTTTTAAAGAAAACGAAATACAGAGAATATTAAGTGGAAAAAGAAGTTACAGCATAGTATGATACACACATTACAGCCACATTAAAAATGTGTGTATATATGTATATATATATATATATATATAAATATACGTATATGTGAGTATATAGAGGTGTATAGATATACACACACATAGAGACACAGATATATACACACATATAAACAGAGAAACAATTAGAAATCACAGCAAAGTGTTAAGTTATTTTAGGAGGTTTGGGGTTAATACAATGGCGATTGAGAAGCACTAGTGTCATGTAATTTATTCCAAGTAAGAGGGATTAATTACATATACATTAATTAATTTAAAAATACACACTGGGGGACTTCTAGAGTCAGTTCTGATATATAAAGAGTTTGGAAGTTGTTTCTCATGTCCTTAAAAGAAAAAGGCTAGGGCTTCCCTGGTGGCGCAGTGGTTGAGAGTCCGCCTGCCGATGCAGGGGAACACGGGTTTCTGCTCCGGTCTGGGAAGATCCCACATGCCGCGGAGCGGCTGGGCCCGTGAGCCATGGCTGCTGAGCCTGCACGTCTGGAGCACGTCTGTGCTCCGCAATGGGAGAGGCCACAACAGTGAGAGGCCCGTGTACCACAAAAAAAAAAAAAGAAAAAGAAAAAGAAAAATGCTAAACAAACTGAAAAATCAATGACTTTAATGGCTTTTCTCGGAGCAATAGTAGAATTGAGGTTGCAGGACAAACTGTCACGTCAGAATCTAGAGACAGGAGAACACAGAGTCACAGGTGAGATCAGCTTACCTGAAACAGAAGCTTCTGGAGCCATAAAGCAGTAGGAAGTTACATGGTAACTTCGATGAACTGCTAAAGACTGGGTGTGGACTAGCATTAGAGAGAGAGACTCTGAAGGGCTGTCGTCTAACTGAGGTCTCCATACTTCAGTGGGTTTTACTTCCAGGAACCCCACTAGGTTCTCACTATGAAGAGCCCAGATGGAACACTTGTGTTTCTGGCAGGGGGAGGGGAAAAGTAACCATTTTGAAATATGCCCAGTGTTCTCCTTAACAAAGACCTATTCAGTAGAGAGAAGAGACTTCACCAGAGCCTTAGTTCATTTGGGGGAAGGGAAATTACCCAAACCAGCCCTCTCTAGCTTTATTCTCTCACCTAAGGGGGAAAAATACTGAGAAACACTTGTGAAAGTTCAGGGACACAGGCCTATTAAAAGACTGAGATTTACACATAGGATTATAGAACATCTCCTCTCTCCCCAATACATTACCACATCAACAGGGCCACAGTATAACAGTGGACTACAGCTGAAGGAACTGCAAGGTGCAGATTCTATTCAACCACAAAGCCAACAGGGGAGACAGAAACAAGGACACTAGAGGAAATGAAAGTCTCTGACACCTACAGCTACAGCAAATATGAAACACAGCCCAACTCCTAGCCAGATTAACATAAGACCGCACATGGAACACCTACTGATCTCAGTCTCTATTACCTAATATACCTTAGTATGGCTAAAACAAGACATACTAAGTTTTAAGGCAAGAGACAAAGCAAGCATCAGAATCAGATTCAGACATGGCATAGACTTTGGAATTTAAAATAACTATGATTACTGTTAAAGGTTCTAATGAAAAAAGTAGGTAACATGCAAGAACAGATGGGTAATATAAACAGAGATGGAAACAATAAGAAAGAATTTAAAAAATACGAGAAATTAAAAACCCAGTGTAACAGAAATGAAGAATGCCTTTGATGGGCTCATCAACAGACTGGACATAATCAAGGAAAGAATCAGTGAGCTTGAAAATATTACTGTATAGTAAATATGGCTATATCCCAGGAGCTCCTGGGATATAGTAAATGTCTTCTCAAGCTCACATGAACACTCACCAAGACAAACCACATTCTGGGCCATAAAACACACTTGAGGGAATTGAAGAAAAAAATAAATCAAAGTATATTCTCAGACTACAATGAATTAAACTAGAAATCAAGAACAGAAAGATAGCTGGAAAACCCCTATATATATATATATATATATATATATATATATTTTGTGTGTGTGTGTGGTACACGGGCCTCTCACTATTGTAGCCTCTCCCGTCACGGAGCACAGGCTCTGGACGCGCAAGCTCAGTGGCCATGGCTCACGGGCCCAGCTGCTCCGCAGCACGTGGGATCCTCCCGGACCGGGGCACGAACCCGCGTCCCCTGCATCGGCAGGCAGACCCCCAACCACTGCACCACCAGGGAAGCCCCAATATATTTTTAAGTTGAAGTATAGTTGATTTACAATATTGTGTTAGTTTCTGGTGTATAGTAAAGTGATTCAGTTTTACATATAGTTTCTGGTGTAAAGTGATGCAGTTTTATATACATATAGTTTTCCATATTCTTTTCCATTATGGTTTATTACAGGATATTGACTATAGCTCCCAGTGCTACACAGTAGGATCTTGTTGTTTATCCATTCTATATCTTATAGTTTGCACCTGCTAGTCCTAACTCCCAGTCCATTCCTCTCCTGACCCCCCTCCCTTGGCAACCGCAAGTCTGTTCAATGTCTTTGAGTCTGTTTCTGTTTTGTAAATAAGCTCATTTGTGTCTTATTTTAGATTCCACATATAAGTGATATCATATGGTATTTGTCTTTCTCTTTCTGACTTACTTCACTTAGTATGATAATCTCTAGTTGCATCCATATTGCTATAAATGGCATTATTTCCTTCTTTTTTTATGGCCAAGTGATATTCCATTGTATATATGTAGCACATCTTTATCCATTCATCTGTCAATGGACACTGAGGTTGTTTCCATGTGTTGGCTATTGTGAATAGTGCTGCCATGAACATAGGGATGCATGTATCTTCTCTAATAGTTTTGTCTAAATACATGCCCAGGAGTGGGACTGCTGGATCATATGACAACTCTATTTTTAGTTTAGTTTTTTTTTTTTTTGCGGTACGTGGGCCTCTCACTGTTGTGGCCTCTCCCATTGTGCAGCACAGGCTCTGGACGCGCAGGCTCAGCGGCCATGGTTCATGGTCCCAGCCGCTCCGCGGCACGTGGGATCCTCCCGGACCGGGACACGAACCTGCTTCCCCTGCATCAGCAGGCGGACTCTCAACCACTGCACCACCAGGGAAGCCCTATTTTTAGTTTTTTGAGGAACTTCCACACTGTTCTCCATAGTGTCTATACCAATTTACTTTCCCACCAACAGTGTAGGAGGATTCCCTTTTCTCCATACTCTCTCCAGCATTTGTCATTTGTAGACTTTTTTTTGGCTGCACAGTGCGGCTTCCTGGATCTTAGTTCCCCGAACAGGGATCGAACCCACACCCTCTGCAATGAAAGCAGAGTCCTAACCACTGGACCACCAGGGAATTCCCATGTAGACTTTTTAATGATGGTCGCTCTGACCAGTGTGAGGTGGTACCTCATTGTAGTTTTGATTTGCATTTCTCTAATAATTAGCGATGTTGAGCATCTTTTCATGTGCCTCTTGGCCATCTGTATGTCTACTTTGGAGAAATGTCCATTTAGGTTTTCTGCCTATTTTTTGGGGGGGCTGTATTGGGTCTTCATCGCGGTGTGCAGGCTTCTCATTGTGGCGGCGTCTCTTGTTGCGGAGCACAGGCTCTAGGCACGTGGGCTTCAGTAGTTGTGGCGCACGGGCTTAGTTGCTCTGCGGCATGTGGGATCTTCCTGGCCCAGGGCTTGAACCCGTGTCCCCTGCATTGGCAGGCGGATTCTTAACCACTGTGCCACTAGGGAAGCCCCTCTGCCTATTTTTTGATTGGGTTGTTTGCTTCTTTGTTACTGAGTTATATGAGCTGTTTGTATACTTTGGAAATTAAGCCCTTGTCAGTTGCATCATTTGCAAATATTTTCTCCCAGTCCAGAGGCTGTCTTTTCATTTTGTTCATGAAAATCTCCAAATATTTGGAGACTAAACAATACTCTCTAAATAAAATACCAGTCAAAAAAGAAGTCACAAGAAAAAATAACTTTAATATTTTGAACTTAAATGAAAGTGAAAATACAACTTATCAAAATTTGTAGGATGCAGCAAAATCAGTGCTTTAGCAGAAAATTTGTAACATTAAATGTGAATTTCAGAAAAGATCTGAAGTCAATAATCTAAGCTCCCATCAAAAACTAGAGAAAGAAGAGGCAATTTATGCCTAGAGCAAGCAGAGAAAAACAAATTAAAAATTAGACCAGAGGGCTTCCCTGGTGGCACCGTGGTTTAGAGTCCGCCTGCCGATGCAGGGGACACAGGTTCGTGTCCCGGTCCGGGAAGATCCCACATGCCGCGGAGCGGCTAGGCCCGTGAGCCATGGCCGCTGGGCCTGCGCGTCCAGAGCCTGTGCTCCGCAACGGGAGAGGCCAGAACAGTGAGAGGCCCGCATACGGCGAAAAAAAAAAAAAATTAGGGCAGAAATCAGTGAAATCAAAAACAGAAAAACAATAGAGAAAAGCAATGAAATCAGTCCTTCCCTGGTGGCGCAGTGGTTAAGAATCGGCCTGCCAATGCAGGGGACACGGGTTCGAGCCCTGGTCCGGGAAGATCCCACATGCTGCGGAGTAACTAAGCCCGTGCACCGCAACTACAGAGCCTGCGAGCCTAGAGCCCACGCTCTGCAACAAGAGAAGCCACCGCAATGAGAAGCCCGTGCACCACAACAAAGAGTAGCCCCTGCTCGCTGCAACTAGAGAAAGCCCGCAAGCAGCAACGAAGACCCAGCACAGCCAAAAATAAATAAATAAAAATAAATAATGGAAAAAAAAAGTTTGCCATGAAAAGCAATGAAATCAAAAGCTTGTTCTTTTAAAAGAAATAAAATACATTGTGAAGGGGTGGGATACGGAGGGTGGGGTATGGGGATATATGTATACATGTAGCTGATTGACTTTGTTGTACAGCAGAAACTTAACACAACACTGTAAAGCAATTATACTCCAATAAAGATATAAAAAAATAAAATAAAATAAAATAAAATGCACTGTGAATTTTTAAAGATTAGCTTTGGTGATTTTTGTTAGAAATACGTATCAGAAAATCCCTTAGAAGATAAGATGTGAGAAAAAAATCATTTGCAGTTTTTCGCATTAACATTAATTTTGCCATTAGTATTTTACTGGACCATAAATTCTCTGGTTTTGTTAGTATAGCTGGTCAGTGTAGTTATGTCTTTATAATTACCTGTCTTTGTTGAGTATAAAATGAGGAAATTGTACATCTAAAGAGAAATATATTCTTTTACTCATTAATTTTTTAATTCTTTAAAAATTGAAGTATAGTTGATTTACAATATTGTGTTAGTTTCAGGTGTACAGCAGAGTGATTCAGTATCATTGCAGATGATATTTCATTACAGGTTACTTCAAAATAATTGATATAATTCCTTGTGCTATGCAGTATATCCTTGTTTCTCATCTATTTATATACAGTAGTTTGTGGAAGAAATATATTCTTAATCTGTCTAGTGTTAAAAACTTTACATTCAGAATTTTCTGAAAAGTAACTATTTCCAGTTTTGTGACCATCCATTATAAAGAATTTTCCATTTTCTGATTTCTTTTCCAGTTTTATTAGGCAGCCAGGCTTCCCTTTCTAGCATGCTTTTGGACTGTCTTCCTCCTGCCATCAGCTGGTATATGTACAGGAAGGAAGTACTGGACAAACTAATTTCAAGAGCTCCCTGAGGGCAAGGTCTACTTAAAGATATATCAACACAGTGCTTTCTGTATACGGGCATACTTCACAGATATTGTGGGTTCGAGTCAGACCACCACAATTAAGTGAGTATTGCAATAAAGCGAGTCATATGAATTTTTGGGGTTCCCAGTGCATATAAAAGTGTTTTATGTTATATTATCTGTGAAGTGTGCAATAGCATTATATATATAAGAAAACAATGGAAATACCTTAATTAGAAAAATGGTTTATTGCTAAAAACTGCTAACCATCATCGGAGCCTTCAGCAAGTCATAATTTTTTTGCTGGCGGAGGGTCTTGCCTCGATGTTGATGGCTGCTGACTGTTCAGGGAGGTGGCTGCTGAAGGTTGGGAAGGCTACGGCAATTTCTTAAAATAAGACAACAATGAAGTTTGCCACATCGATTGACTCTTCCTTTAATGAACAATTTCTCATTGGTGTTTGACGGTATTTTACCCACAGAACTTCATTCAAAATTGGAGTCATTCCTCTCAAACCTTGCCACTGCTTTATCATCTATTTATTATTTAGAATATTTATGTAATATTCTAAATCCATTGTTGTCATTTCAACAGTCTTCTCAGTATCCTCGCCAGGAGTAGATTCCATCTCGAGAAACCACTTTCTTTGCTCATCCATAAGAAGCAATTCCTCAACTGTCAAGTTTTATGAGATTGCAAGAATTCAGTCACATCTTTCAGCTCCACTTCTAATTCTAGTTCTCTTGCTATTTCCACCACATCTGCAGTTACTTCCTCCACTGAAGTCTTGAATCCTCTCAAAAGTCACCCATGAGTGTTGGAATCAATTTTTTCCAAACTCCTGTGAATGTTGATATTCTGACCTCTCCCCATGAATCATGAATGTTCTCAATGGCATCTAGAACGGTGAATCCAGGTGTTCAATTCATTTTGCCCAGATGCATCAGAGTAATCACAACCTGTATTAGTTACAGCCTTACAAAATGTATTTCTTAAATAAGACTTTAAAGTTGAGATTATTCCTTGAACCATGGGCTACAGAATGGATGTTCTGTTAGCAGGCACAAAAACATTTAATTTTGCTGCACATCTCCAACAGGGCTCTTGGATGACCAAGTGTATTGTAAATGAGCAGTAATATTTTGAAAGGAATCTTTTTCTCTGAGCAGTAGGACTCCACAGTGAGCTTAAAATATCCAGTAAACCATGCTGTAAACAGAAGTGCTGCTATCCAGGCTTTGTTGTTCCATTTATAGAGCACAGGAAAAGTAGACTGAGCATAATTCTTAAGGGCCCTAGGATTTCTGGAATGGTAAATGAGCATTGGCTTCAAATTAAAGACACCAGCTGCATTAGCCCCTAATAAGAGTCTTCACCCTGTCCTTTGAAGCCAGGCAATGACTTCTCCTCTTTAGCTATGACAGTTCTAGATGGCATCTTTCAATAAAAGGCTGTTTTTGTCTACACTGAATATCTGTTGTTTAGTGTAGCCATCTTCATTAATTACCTCAGCTAGATCTTCTGGAAAACTTGCTGGAGCGTCTACATTAGCACTAGTTGCTTCACCTTGAACTTCTATGCTATGGAGATGGGTTTTTTCCTCAAACCTCATGAACCAGACTCTGCTAGCTTCAACTTTTTCTTCTGAAGCTTCCTCACCTCTCACAGCCTTCAAAGAATTGGAGAGAGTTAGGACCTTGCTCTGGATTAGACTTGGCTTAAGGGAATGCTGGGGCTGGCCTGATCTTCCATCTGCACCTCTAAAACTTTCTCCATATCAGCAAAAAGGCCGTTTCGCTTTCTTATCATTCATGTGTTCACTGGAGGAGCACTTTTAATTTCCTTCGAGAACTTTTCCTTTGTGTTCACAACTTGGCTAACTCACCTCTTGGCACAAGAGGTGTAGCTTTCAGCTCACCCTGGCTTTCAACATACTTTCCTCACTAGGTGCAACATTTCTAGCTTTTGATTTAAAGTGAGACATGTGACTCTTCCTTTCACTTGAACACTTAGAAGCCAATGCAGGGTTATTAGGTTATTAATTGGCCAATTTTCAATTCTGTTGTGTCTCCAGCTGGTCAGTGGAGCAGCTAGAATACCTACAGCGTTTATTATGTTCACCGTCTTACATAGTTGCGGTTTGTGGTGCCCCAAAACAATTACAAGAGTAACATCAGACGTTACAGATCACCATAACAAATAATGAAAAAATCTGAAATACTGTAAGAGTTACCAAAATGTGACAGAGGCGTGAAATGAGCAGATGCTGTAGGAAAAATGATGCCAACAGACTTGCTCAACCCAGGGTTGCCACACACCTTTAATTTGTAAAAATCACAGTATCTGTAAAGTGCAGGAAAATGAGGTATGCCTGTACCAGGAATGCAATAAACATTTGTGGAATGAATGATGCATATTTTTTTCTTTGTAGAATTACAGATGTCAATAAGCTGTGCTGTATTTAAAACACACTATATCTAGGGTTTCCCTGGAGCAGTGGTTAACAATCTGCCTGCCAATGCAAGGGACACCGGTTTGAGCCCTGGTCCGGGAAGATCCCACATGCCACGGATCAACTAAGCCCATGCGCCACAACTACTGAGCCCGCGTGCCACAACTATTGAGCCCGCGTGCCACCACTACTGAAGCCCACACACCTAGAGCCAGTGCTCCGCAACAAGAGAAGCCACCCAATGAGAGGCCCGCACACTGCAACGAAGAGCAGCCCCCGCTCGCCGCAACTAGAGAAAGCCCATGCCAAAAATAAATAAATAAATAAATTTATTTTAAAAAAGTAAACTATGTCTAATTTTGGATTTTCACTTTTTGGAGTTATCTACATCATGAGTTACTCCTAATTAAAGCACAAGGGCCCAGCCCTAAGTAGCCAGGGTGGCTCAGGAAAGAAACAGACTTTAACTCCACATTATTAGACAGAGAGTGGTATTAGGATCGACTAAGACAGTATCATCTTTCCAAACGGTCAAGTCAATGGAAGGTGGCTTCCTTGTCAAATGAAGTGGCTGAGTCCTCGAGACCAGGGTTTTTAAGAGTGAAACCTTTTGTCTCGGTCAAAACAGGCATCAGATCTTCCATAGCGAAAACTATTTTTGTAAATAGAAAAAAAATGTAGAAACAGGATGAATGTGGCCAATAAAGAGCAGCCATGGGTTGGGGACATCTAAAGAGAGTAGCAGGGGTGCTTTTACCCACATGCTATTTGTGCCAACACAGATCTCAAAGGTTGCAAGTGGAGCTGATCAGAGTTGAAAGAGAAGTGCTCCCAGGTGTGCCTAAGTGCCTTTCATTCCAGAGAGTTAAGGTTGAGGAATTCTTGCACTTAACCGGAAGCCCTTCCTGTCATGAAAATCCATTTTGGGGTTACTGTGGACTAGTTTACAAACAAAATCTCAACAAAGAATATCACCTGCAACCTTTAAAACTCAGTCCCCAAGAAAGTGATAAAACACAGGGACTGGGAGAAAATATATGCCAATTGTATATCTGATAATGTATCTAGAAAATATAAAAGAGGTCTTAAAACTCAACCACAAAAAGATGAATAACTCAATTTTAAAATGGACCAAGGATCTAATAGACATTTCTCCAAAAAACACAGAAAAAAGACCAATAAGCACACAAAAAGATGTTCAACATAATTAGTCATTAGGGAAATGCAAGTCAAAACCACAATGAGATACAACTTCACAACCACTAGGGTGGCTATAATCAGACAGATAACAAGTGTTGGTGAGGATGTGGAGAAACTGGAACCTTCATACACTCCTGGTAAGAATGTAAAATGGTGCAGATGCTTTGAGAAACATTCTGGCAGTTCCTCAGAAGATTAAACAGAGTTAAAAACATTCTGGCAGTTTCTCAGAAGATTAAACACAGACTTCCTATATGACCCAGCAATTCCACTCCTAGTTATATGCCCAAAAGAAATAACATATATCCACACGGAAACTTGAACAAAACTGTTTCTAGGAGCATTATTCATGATAGCCAAAAGGTGGAAACAACCCAAACATCCGTCAAATGGACGAATGGATAAACAAAATGTGGTATATTCATACATGGAATATTATGTGGCAATAAAAAGGAATGAAGCACTGACACCTACTACACCATGGATGAAACTTGAAAACATTATGCTAAGTGAAAGAAGTCACAAAAGGCCACATCTTGTATAACTGCATTTATACGAATGATCAGAATAGACAAATCTATAGAGACTGAAAGTAGATCTTGCCAGGGACTGGGTATGGAAAGTGACTGCTGATGGGTAAGGGGTTTTTTTGGGGTGATAAAGGTGGTGTAAAATTGATTGTGGTGATGGTTGCACAGCTCTGAATACACTAAAAAACCTCTGAATTACATACTTTAAATAAGTGAATTGTACAACATATGAAATTTATCTCAACAAAGCTATTAATAACAAAAACAAGGCAGAAACTTCAGCCCTGCTTCAATCGCCTTACCCCACCTGCACAAACAACTTGGGTTCCCAGCTTTGGGTGCTAACCGGTCACAAAATCCTCACTATCATCCCTGAAACCTCAATTCATATGCCATGAATTTGGAATCTAAAATCTAAACAGAAGCTGCACTAAAGATCAGCTCTGCATTATTTAGTGGAGAGAAAATTGCAGAGCGTCATTGGAACAGCTTAAGGAAAATTTCAGCATCCTGAAATATTTCCCATCTATTAACAGTCATGTTTGCTATGTGCTCCCATAGTAAAAACATTTAGTCCCAATAACCATAAAATGTAATAATCAATTAAGCATTTCAAAATCACATTTAACTAGCCTTACTCCCAACTTACATATTCACAGTATGACAAATTAAACCTTAACACTGAAGGCATATTTACCATTATACCAATGACATGCAATAAAGAAGTGCTCTTTCAAAACCTTACAGTCGGGCTTCCCTGGTGGCGCAGTGGTTGACAGTCCGCCTGCCGATGCGGGGGACACGGGTTCGTGCCCCGGTCCGGGAAGATCCCACATGCTGCGGAGCGGCTAGGCCCATGAGCCACGGCCGCTGAGCCTGCGCGTCTGGAGCTTGTGCTCCACAATGGGAGAGGCCACAACAGCGAGAGGCCCGCGTACCGGAAAAAAAAAAAAACGAAAACCTTACTGTCCAACACAGTAGCCACTGGCCACATGTGGCTACTGAACACTGGAAATGTGACTAGTCTAAACTGAGGTGTGTTCTAAGTGTAAAATACACACTGTATTTTAAAGACTTACTACAAAAAGGAGACTGAAAAATATTTAGCTTTGCATATCACATGTTGAAATGATCTTTTAGATATATTGGTTTAAATAAAATACATACTATTAATCCCACCTGTCTCTTTTTAAACAGACTCAATCACTGGGACTAGAACATTTCAAATTACATACGCAGCTCACATGATATTTCTATTGGAAAGAGTTGCTCTAGAAAAACATTTAGAGCTTTTGAGGGGAAGGTAAGTATGCATCAGAAGACAGGGCTCTGAAAAACTTCTATTATAGTTCCCTGTTGTCATCTCTTTTATATACTGGTCACTTTGCAGGAGTCTTTTTAGCATGGGTGGAAAAGCTGTAACACAAAGTCATCACCGTACTCCTGCGAGACAACACAATCATACGGACCCTCCAACCGTACTTGCTTTCTGCAGCTGTTGCTTTCATAAGAAGCTACAGCATGTGCCAGCCAAGAAGGAAAGTTTTAAATGACATCAGTTAAGGATAATTGTAATTATCCAGCAGTTCTGGATAATTTCCCCCTGTGGAGCAAAAAGGCCTCAGAGCTTTAAGTATGGTTTGACTGAACCTTTGGACAAGGTATCTAGATGAAAGCAAGGGCAGAAAAAGGATCACAGGTGATCCAGGAGGAAACCAGAACGTGAGAAGCATTGAACTGAGTTTAAGGAAGACCCCTAGGGTGATCTACTTCAAGTGGGAACTCTTAAGCCATCAGTGTGAGCCCTGGATCTAATCGCAACGTAACCCCACCTGCACCTGTGGAATGCGTGTTACCTGAGCATTTGCCTTTAATCATTAGCATCACTGGATGTCGCACCTCCTGTGTATTGGAATATTTCTGGTGACGGATTTGTTATCCAGAGCAGTGCTGTCCAGTACAGCAGCCACTAACCACACAGATGGCTATGGGGCTGTTGAACTGTGGCTAGTGTGACTGGGAAGCTCAACTTCATTTTAGTTAACTTAAATTTAAATTAACACGCGTGGCTAGGGCTGCTGTACTGGCCAGCAAAGGTCTAGAGCCTTGCTTCCCCAAGTGTGGTGTGCAGACCAGCAGCACAAGCACCTCTGGGAGTTTGTTAGAAACACAAGGTATTTCTGACTCCATCTGAACTTCCTGAAATACATCCTGCAGTAACAGCATCTCCAGGTGATTCCTATGCACATTAACGTCTGGAAAGCACTGACCCAGAGTAGGGGGTCTTAGCTGAATACTACACTGTATAAAAAGTTAGCACATACGTGTATGTATAGGTGTACGTATGTGTATATACATGCTTTACCCCTTTCCTTCCCCTGGAGACAATGTCCACACTTTTTCCTTAGATTTTCCAAGGAGTCTGTGATCCAAAACAGAAGTTTTATCCTATAGAAATGTAGCTCCATAAAGCAGGAAAGCAGATTTCATTGAACAAAGAAAAACTTTTAAATTACCCTTTGTTATGCAGGCACACTCTTCAATTCATGAAGGGCAGAACCTGGCCATCCATGGCTTTGAGGTTCTTCTGCTGTGTTCTCATTTCTTCACCCATGCTACCCACAAAATACATTCTCCTAGACTGTTTTTATGTTTCAAAATACCACATGTACACGCATTAGCACAGATAAGAAGTTGGTACAACATTTGTATATATTCTATTTTGTATTATACACCCATACCCACACCCTGATTTTTTAGTGCAAAATTGGCCACAAAATGCACTTTAGTGCAAATACATACCGGTTTGTGCTAATTTGTACAGCCTGGAACAACTGGTGGAGTTTTAAGTACTGATGTGCTGTTGCAGCTGCTACCAATTTTTCGGTTGATTCAGGAATCAACCAGGAAAAAAAAAACTTTTATTAGTATCATAGAAGTCTAGTTGTTATCTACAACATGTAACCATGAAGATTCGGGAATCAACCAGGTATCTTTTTAATGAGTATAATGGCAGTCTAGTTATAATCTACTACGTGAAACCATGAACAAAAACAGTTGATGGTCAGCCGGTGGTTATTTAGCTTATTTTTCCATCAGTAGATAGCGCTGGTTTTATATTATAATAACACTCATCCTTTATTATTTGTTTGGTAAAAATTTAGGAAACAAAGATTTCTTTTTTCAAAGATACTTTTATGTTGAGGATGCGGCTGCCATCAGGCTTCGTAAACCTGCCTCACGGGAATCCTGCCCCCGTCCCGCCCCACACCTCCACTTTGTTAACAACAAGATGCTACGGCAATGATTTATTCCCAGTTGACTAAGTCCCTAGCATTAGATATGTCCCCAAGTCTCAAAATGGCTCTAAGAATCTGCCTTGAATCATTATCCTCCACTGCTGTTTAAGAGGAGACATGCAGAAACTGGTAGTCAGCTAATGCAGCCAGGAAAATTAACTCGTCACAAAGAGCCACAAGTATCAATACTTCGAAAATGAAGAAAACATAAGTTTAGCCTCACTTTTTTTTTTTTTTGTAATATAAATTTATAAATGCAGAAGTACGGGATGCACTTGCAACATGAAGAGTTAGGTTCCCTCAATAAATACTTTCTCACTAATGAGTCTGGTGAAGAATAACTTGCTAGCACTGGAAAGTACAAATAGACAAATCATACATTTAATACATTTGGCCCTGGTGGGGCAAAAGATTCTTTAGAAATTAGCCAGCTGAAAGGGTAATTTACCAGGAGGGTTCTAATCTTTTTTTAACCTCTGCAATGTGACAGACATCATTAAAACACCAGGGCTAAAATACAATTTTCCATCTTGTTTCCTCTGCCAGATACAGGACGAACGTCATCCACATTCCCGTGGTGGAGTAGGGTGGCTTTTCTCTATCCCTTTCTTTTCCATCCAGAAAGCAAGCTGGAAGGCAAGTGAGTGGTGCTACTGTAAGAATAACATTGATGCCAGTCTAACATGGTCAATCAGTCATACAATTGGACACGCCATCATATTATCTCACACCCAGTCACGACACACCTTTTCTGAGGATCTCTCATTCATTTAGTTTCTCGCCTTCAGTAGGGCCAACATTCTCATTTGCATTCAGTTTAAGTATTTATTTCATTTATTAACATAACCAGTAGAACTGAGTTTTTAAAAATATTTATTATATTTCGTTCTAGAAATGATGGTACAATTACGTCACACACCTTTGGGAAGGCATATTTATGCTTTCACACCAGAGCATAGTTTTATGCATGGCCAGAACTGGAAATACCTAAGCCGTGAATAACAAAAGGATAATGCTGTTGATAGGAGGAGCCCTTGTAAGTTTTCAAAAGCTTTCTTCTCTATCATTTATTTTCGGGCAGATATCAATCAGTCCAGTGGGAGGAGTTCTGAACATAAAAGGCACCTAGAATAAAAATTAGACCTTAACTAACAAAAAGAGGTGCACATGTTTACATCAAGAAACAAAAAGCCCTACTGATGCAACTCTCCAGCAAGCCAATGATAATAATAAATGCAAAAGCTACTGCAACTGAAAAGTCTATAAACACTTACCTGAACCTGGTTCATGAGCTGGATAATGACAATCACTTTGTGTTTTTAAACTTGTGGATGTTTTATCACCATTTAAACAACATGAGTACTGTTATTTATATTCACAGGTTCTAGGGGGAAGGGTCACTCTAATTATTTATCCATAGCCAAGATTTGTTTTGTGTTCTCTTAAAATGCATTGCTATGTACTCCATTCATGGATGCGTTAAAAATTACTGTTGTCCTTGGAAGAATGAAGCAAAACCTAAAACTGCTACTTTAAACCAAATTCCTTTAAATGATTATAAAGCCAGTAAAGCTGACGTTTTACTATGGTTTAAGCACCTGAAATATATTCTAACCAACTGATAATTCTCTGAGCTAGAATTAGGATCTTCAAACTTTGTATGTATGTACATATATTGCAAATTAAGCTAATAAAAACTTGGAAAAATACAAACAGTTGTTTTAGTACAAAGATCCAAAATCCACAAAGGGGTCTGTACTAAGAGGAAAATGAACAGGAAGCCAGCAAACATGTGTCTGCATTTTCTAATCTGGAGACAAAGGCCTCAGCGGAGCCAGGTGGTATTCAGCTGGGTCTGGTTCTTGATGCTGGTATCCATTTTTAGCACTTCGCGAATGGCCATGGTCGCATAGGTAGAAGGAGGGAGAGAAAAATCCATCTTCAGAGCTCTGTATTTGCCTTCTGCCAGGCAAGAAAGAACAGTCAGAAAGTAAGGCAGCTGCAGACAGACTGGGGCGAGTCACATAATCTCTATACAGATAAAAGAACTGTGCTCCTTTCTTCAGCCTACTTCCCAGGGGGCCTCAGAAAATGAGGCATGGAAGTAAGAGATCTGTGAGTGAAGGATCCAGCTGAATCCCTATAGTAATTCTACCTGGAACCTTCATAGAAAGGGTAGGTGACAGAAGAGCATAGGAGAGAAACACACGTAAAATGAAAAAAAAAAAAAAATTACAGTACAGGGTGAAAACAGACAAAGGAATGGCAACAAGAATTTGACAATGAAAAGGCATTTTAGACTCTTTTGCTGGGTTTTCACTTAACTTTGTTAACTCTCTATGGGAGTGGGGAGGATATTCAATCACCTAATATCACAACCTTCTATAATGTTCATTCATTTTCAGTGGGAAATACTCTTTTAATCACTGACTTCCAACTGTAATCATAAAACTAAGATGACAAAACACAAAATAGAAATCATAGAGTGGGTTGGGAGATGATGGTGATTATAAGATTTTTTTTTTTAAATATGTTTTTGTATGAGAAAACATTTCAAAGTTGACACAGAACTGATGGCTGAGTAAACTTACCAGAAGCAAACACTGGTGGTGGTTTCCCTTCTAGGTTGTCCACATCTGTGTTGAAGAGTGGAATTTTAGGATCATCATATGCAACGACTTCCCTTTGAAACATATAAAGAAAAGTGTGAATGTGAATTTCCATAACAGGCACTTAGTTACTCATCACCATTTGTTTAGCAAGGAAAACACACAGGCCTAGTGTAAATAATTCTAGGTGGGAGTATTCAATAACAGAATACAGCCATACTTTATATATAAATACTATATAGCAAGGTGACAGATGATGCCAGCCTATGGTAAAAATAAAAAATGTTCCCCTAGGATGGAAATTCCTTTTGTATGTAGTTGTTAAGTAGTAAACTTCACTTGGCAGAGATGCAATTGAATTAATCACAGCATCTGTACTTTCTCCAGGGCGGTTATCACCACTAACAACACCATGTTGCTGTGAGAAACTGCTCTCTGGCAAGATGGAGGCCAACTCTGTCAGCCTCTTCCCACAATCCAGAGAAGAGGAGGGAAAAGGAAAAGGGAGAAGAGATGGAGAGAAGGAAGGGAGAATTTCCTGACAGTGGGCAACTAGTCCAGGGTTTAATTTTTTAAATAAAGCTTTACATAATACTAGGTTTTAAAGTATTTTAAAATGGGTAATACAAGTATCTTTTTCTCTCTAGAAACATGATAATGAAACAACCATATCAGTGTGGAACTCACAGCTAATTCTGAGTAAGATAACTTGAAAATCTCAGTTTTTTAGGAATAGGGAAAAAGTTCATTCTCTGCACATCTCTTCAATAATTTAGCAATGTCAGTAAGATGTAAACTTAGCCACTTTCACTATATATTTGAATTCATTTATCTCCTGATAATCTGAAAAATACCAAGTAGTAGCAGTAATGAGAATAGTATTCAATAACAACAATAACACTTTTATGCGAGGCTGTAAGCAATGAAAAATATTTATATAATGAAAAAGGTTAAAATCTAGTAGTTCAGTTCTATTTCATTCCAGACTATTACTCACCAGCTGACATTCTGTGGACGAATAATGATCTTTCGGTAGGCCCCTGATAAGGAATAATCTCTAATTTTGTGTCTCATGTTGTCAATATCAAGATTGTCCGCTGTGAGCATTTCCCTGTAGGCTTCACTAACTAATATAAAACAAAATCAGTTGGAATGCAGCATATCAGCAAGCTACCTTGAACTATAGAGAGTAACATAAATTCTGTCACCTTAACAAAATTAATCACCTCAATTTACAATCCAATCTGTTCTCTGGAATTAAAACGTACTGACTAACTAACTAGCACTAGGTGTCTCCAGTTTAGGTTTGGCCGACTTGTAGGTTATTTTTGCAACCAGGCACAGTATCTGGGGTTAAGGGTCCCAAGATGGCTACAAAAGGCCCTTTCATCAGAAGTTACTCAACTACAATGTATATGTACTCAGAGTACTCCTTCTGGAAGAAGGTAGTTATAAATAAATGTATAAGAATAAGAGACCTGGGAACACCATCTGGCTCACCCTCGCACCTGATGTAGAAACTTTTTTACAACACCAGAGAGAGACAGTCATCCAGCCTTTGCTTTCATGTTGCCATTTACGGGGAGCTACTACTTTGTGAGGCACGCAATTGTTGGAAAATTTTTTCTGTGCCATGCTGAAATATGTCTTCGTGTGACTTCTGTCAACTGCTTTGGAACACAGATTAATTGCCTTCTTCCACATGTGTTCGTAAGTACTGGGCCTTTAAGCCATGATCTCCTCTAGACCAACAAGTTCCTCCAACTGTCCCTCCTTTGATATTTCAGTACTCCCCACCGACCCCTCATCTGCCTTGGGTAACAGGCTTACATTAATAGTAACACCGGATACTTTTCGTGTAGACTACCACCAAACTGGCCTTTTCCATCTGTACACTTGATCTTTGAACGTAAACATGAGAATTTACATTTAACCCTATTAAATGCCCTCTGCAGTTCTTTTTAAATACTTATTTTCCATATAATTAATATTAACTATTTTGGGTTATACTACTTGCAAATATGATAAGCAGATTTCTTTACTCATGTCATTCGTAAAAAACGTTGGTTAGACCAGGGTCAAGGAAAGACTCCCTCACGACCCACTTGTGAGGACAGCAGGGATCCCTAACTGAGCACTGCTGACACCAAGTGTGCCTACGTCATGAATCTACATGCCTGAACCACCACCCAGCCAGTCTGTGAGCCCCTGTCTTGGCCACGAGGTCTCCACAATCGGCTCTGTCAAAGGCTAAGCTGAATGTATGTTTTAACTGATACTAACTAGCCCAAAGTTTCTGACCTTGAGAGGTACCAGAAAGAAGAAAAGAATGCTTTCTTTTTCTCTGCTGGAAAGAGGGCAAGTGTGGCTCCAAGCATCTCAGTGCCTTCCTTCTCCACCTCCTGGTACTGGTCTCCGGTTCCTCGCTGCACCATCTATGCCATCCACGCAGCACAGGCAGGCCACCCCACCCTTGTCTACCGCCCTTATTCATTCTCCCTCCTCTTGTCTAATCCTTTTCCCTCCATGAGGCCAACCTCACACAGCAGTCTGATTAGGCAACATGTAAATGGCAAACTACCACTCAACTCTTTTATAAGTATTTGCCTTATCAAAGAAGGGTGTTAATCCTAATCATTCTGTAATTTCAAGGAATATAACATTGATAAGTAAACTAATTCTGGGCTCTTGAGAGAAAAGATGTTTTAACAGGAAAACACCTCCGACAGACCAGCCCTGGTGAGGAGTAAACTTCCAGGGTCAGTTCCACCAGGGTAGTCCCATGCTCAGGGCTGCTTTCTTTTTTGCAATTTCTGAATCCTTCAACAATAAAAGTTCCAATTCCCCTGTCAAAATGGCATCCATGAAGGTACAGAAGTAATTCTTATCAGCCTCTGGGGAATGGGAAATAAGGGTAGGGAATGCTAAGTTTCCAGTTTATAAACTTCTGAGCTCACTGACTCTTAAAACACAATGAACAGATATTACTTAACGCGGTTTAAAAAAAAAAAAGCAATGTTAAAGTAGAATTATCCATTCTCTTTCTCAATGACTCTTTCCAAACCCTTCCATCCTTAGTAAGAATTAGTGAATTTAAGAAATTTTAAATAACAGTGCCAATAATAACAGCCACAACAATAAGGATACCAACACTATCACCATCACCACCACCTCCACCACCTGGTTTCTTAATTTAAATCATCCATCTGAATGCATCTATTTCAGGGAGACTTTTATAAGCAAACACGGCTTATGTATGTTTGAAATCTAAACATTTTTTTTTCAAGTCGGTTGGAAATTAAGGTTCTAAAATCATACTTAAAATACTGATTTTTTTTTCCCTCGCTCGACTCTTGGCTGCCAGTGACTTAATTATGTCCGACTTTAACTATCTTCCCCGGAGGGAACTTACTTTTATGCTGGGGGTAGATAACATCAAAACCAGGCAAGGGCATTACCACATCATGGATGGAGTAATTATTAACATCGTCTTCCTCAATACAGGCAGCTGTGGCTGAAAATATACCAAAGGATAAATTAAGATTAAGAAAACAGGCAGTATTTCCACAAGCTCAACCTTCTAAAATTACACACCTAAGCAATCAGAAATGCAAGCGCGCCCAGGTTCAGTGCCCCATGAAGCTTAGAGAAATTAATTTGGAATATATGCCTTTCTGTCTTTTCTATTCTAACCGAAAAATAAATATCGTGGATTCAGAAAAAGTAGAAAACTAAAAATAATCTATTTCTCAGCTGCACCCTCACATTTTAGGACTCCTGGCTTTTAGCTTCTTTTTCCTCATCAGACAACACTACAAAATACTATTTGGAAAGTTATCACAGATGAATGCATTTTGCTAAAAGCATAAACAATGGAAAAAAAAAACAACCCCGTCTGTATTTAGAGGATGAAATGTGGTGGCACGGGGACATTAAAATACACCAGATGTGATCAATATTGGGTGAGGAAAAATTAAATCAGGAAAAGATTAATTAAAATTTCCAGACAAATGAAAAGCTTTAGTGCATTTACTGGGCACACCTGCAGATGAGCAGACTGTCTCCAGGAAGTAGCCAGGAAGAAATGGACTTTGGAAACAGACTTGACTTGATTCCCAGACTTCTCTCTCTCTTTTTAATTTTTTAAAAAATTAATGTTTATTTATTTATTTATTTTTGGCCACACTGAGTGGCATGCGGAATCTTAGTTCCCCGACCAGGGATCGAATCTACGTCCCCAGCAGTGGAAGTGCGGAGTCTTAACCACTGGCCTGCCAGGGAAGTCCTAGCCTTCTCTTTTTTTTTTAACCAGCTGTGGAACCTTGGGGCAAGTGACTGAACCTCGTGTGAGGAACAGAGAGAATGCTTCACAGTAATACTGAGCTTTAAACTAGAAGATGCAGGTAAAGGGCTTACTTAGCAGAAGGCCCAGCACACAGTAAGGGCTCAAGAACAGATGGGACTGTTTGCATGTCTTATGAACATTTTAGGCACAGAGTGTGCACTAAATGTCTATGATATCACAGCCCCATGTAAAGTGCGCTCCAGTCTTGTGTTGACTTAAAGAAACTCTTTAAGACTGGCCAACAACAGCAGGGAGGCTGAAGTACACCCAGAAGTGTAGAGAAGTATTAGCTAGACCCAGATTAGGGTTTGCAAAGGGATCTTAGGCAACACTTAGTCCAAATCTTATCCTAGCTGAGAAAATGGAAGCCCGGAGAGAGTCAGGTGCATAGTTTCAAATCAGATGCCTATTTTTCATTGCATATGACAGATCCATACCAGTCAGTCTGAGCTTACAATGTCTTTCCATTTCAAGCTTACCAGACAGCTATCTTAACCAGCAGCCAGGCTGGATTTTAAGCACTAGTGTCAAAAAACTGAACCCAAGTTTGGGTGAGCAAGGATGGTGCCTGCCCTTTTACCTCCTTTGAGAACAAGGTCCCCCGGGACAGGGTTCAGTCCATACTCTTCAATCCTCTTGCTCACCATGTTGTTCCACACATAGCTCTGATAGCTATGAATATACATTAAGCGATTGTTTCTTGGTATCTGACGGGAGAAAAATAAAAAACAGGCAAGAGGAAAAAAAAATACATTCCAAATATTAAAAGTACTGTACTTTCCAAGACATCCCACTTGTTTAGTGGTGCCCCTAGTACAAGAAACTCGTAACTTCAATCTCCCATTTTTCTAACAGACTATAGAAACAGTAACTGACACACAGCCACCAATTTTAGAGACGGAAGCCCTCAGACTAGGGGGTGTTCATGATCAGCAGCAGCTGCAGTGGCTCCCGTTTTGCACCCACAGTTCAGACGTTCATGCGAAGAAAGCAAGTGCTTTGGAATTTATACCCTAAATCAAAGATACAGACTTCAAACTCAAGGAATTTACACCTCAATCATAGAGCTAACAGTGCTTTCTAATTCTATGGAAGGAGAAAGCCTGTATGACTGAACTGACAACTAATTTCCTGCAGCAGGAA